>NC_057825.1:84299066-84602096 GCF_910594005.1 Cervus elaphus
TATTTAGCTTAATTCTTTCAAATAGACTTTTCCTGTCTTCAGAAGTGCCCCAGAGCCCTGCTCAATGGTCTGTGATTTCTTTTCAGTACAGTGATTTCCCGTACTCACTCTCTGCTTGCGTGTTCTTTTCCTTGCACAAGCTTCTTAAGTCTTGACTGAAGTACTGTTCATGGAACTGTTGATTTTAGACGAGTAAAAAATTTTGTTACACTTCTCAGCCATTTGAGAAGCAACTTCCCCCACCTACCTCTACTCAGACCTGCCCACCAGGAGTCTGAGGAGTCTGAGACAATTACAAACAGTTTAATTGCTCAGAATATGATGTTTTTCCTCTTTGGCGAGAAACACTTTGCTGTGCTGCCTTGAAACATTTCGGTCTCAGTGTCCGCTCTGCTTTGCTTTTCTGTCACAGGGGTGAAAAGGCTGTCGGTGTCTGAATTAAATGAGCTGCTGGAAGAAATCGAGACGGCCATCAAGGAGTACTCCGAAGAGCTGGTGCAGCAGCTGGCCCTGCGAGACGAACTGGAGTTTGAGAAAGAAGTGAAGAACAGCTTTATTTCTGTTCTCATCGAAGTGCAAAACAAGCAGAAAGAGCACAAAGAAACAGCCAAAAAGAAAAAGAAACTCAAGAACGGCAGCTCTCAGAACGGGAAGAACGAGAGAAGCCACATGCCCGGCACGGTAAGTGGTGGTGTGTGGGCGGCGCGACACGCTGGAAGCGGCCTCGTGAGGCCAGCAGAGGCGGCAGGACCCACATGTGCAGGAGCAGGGCGTGGGGGGTCCTCACCGGAGAGCTGAAGGGTCGTGTTCTAGACTACCAGTGTACTCTGCTCCTTCCAAAAGGTGTTTTCTTGTGGCGAGGGTATGGTGGTTATCTGGATAACTCAGTGCTGAAATGTGTAGGAGGAGGGAGGTAAAGAGAAGGAAGAGAGGGGGAATAAAAGAGAATGTTTGAAGGAAAAGCTTTAGCAGGTGACCATTTCAGTACATGAAAATGTTAATAGGGGTTTTTTATATTTGGCTGGTGGGCAACTGAATGATACTGCTTTCTTGTTTTTGCTTAGCCCTTGTGAGTTGTATGGTAAGAAATGGGGTGCTTTTAGAGGTAGTTGAACTATATGGAGCCTAAAAGCAGAGGTTGACATTTAAATCATTTTCTCCTGATTTATGAGTGAAGTTGGAATGAGAGGATGTTGCAGGCAATTCCATGACATCACCCATTTGGCCTAGTATTTGGCAGACCAGACTATTACTGACTGGTGAAAACAACTTGAGGATATTTGAATCTTTGACTTTTGGTACAAAGCTTTTTGTTTTCTGCTTTTCATTTTCCATAAGTGGTGCTGTTAATTTCACTTGATTAAACTTCATTGTAAACGTTAACTATTAAGTATTTGAGATACATTTCCTGTTGGTCTTATGAGCATTTCATTTTTCCTTGATAAGTTGAGACCTTGTATCTTGTCACGTTTATGTTTGCATGTGAAGAAGTGTTGGTTTTATTTTAAACTTGAATGGTTGGACAAAGGGATTCATTTTCTAAATGGATTGTACCTTTTAAATTCACGATAGTGATAACATGATAATGCAAATTATATCAAACTGGCTGTTATGGCTTGCAGTTATAAAAATTATGTCTTTGACTAAGTCTGATTTATTCTTTCTAAAGGATGCTTATCAGAGAAATAGATCTCATTGATCAGACTCTGATAGAATCCAGGAAAGAGCATGGCAGTTCTGGGATGTGGAACCACCAATGAGAGTTAATACAAACCAAAAAGAATCTTACTATTTAGCCCATTCATTATACTGTCTTTGGCCTATGAGTATATGCACATTTTCTTAGTTTAATGTTATTTGTACACAGAAAAGACATAGTTTATAAACAGATTTTGCAAAAGTTGCCAGATATGTGGAACAAAATATTTGTTAGAAATGGTGATATTGGTTAAAGTGTTTAGTGACTTCTAGAGACAACTCTGAAGAAAACAGCACCCACCAAACAAAAAATCCCCACCAAGACGTTCCCCAAACCAGAACGTTTGTTTGAGTATACAGCCCTGGATAAAGTTTGCTTTAAAATATTAGGAACAGTATTTTGTATCTCAAATTAAAAAATAAATTGTACCCTTTAAATTGTCCTTTTATGCAGGTGTGATTAAATAAAATGCTTAGTTAAAAAGTCATGGCATGGTTGGTAATTTCTGCTTATCTAATTTTAGGGATTGCATGTAATTCCTCCATTTATTTGTGTTAACATTTAGGTGAGGAAAATAAATGTATCCCTAGAGTAGTTTAAATGCTTCTTTTTCTAACTCCCATTTAAAAAGGGTTTGAGTGGATTCATTGTGTGATTTTACGTGCTATTTATGTTGAGAAATGGATTTGACAAGGCAACGTTTAGGTCTTATTTGAACCTTTATTAGCCTTGAAATAGATTCACAGGAATAGTAATTTCCCGCCCCCCCCCAATATTTGGACATGTGAAGTTACTTCTTGAGTCCTGATCTGCTATTTGTGTCAAAACCTTTAATTAGGCTAATTATGGCATCACTAAGCTTGTGGTACTAGTTCCCTCCATCATTGTGAAGCTTAAAAGGATGGCAAAAAGCCATTCCATTTGTGACACCAGGAGCCTGAAACCTATCAAGGATTCTGAAAATAGTGATCGGTGGCCCAGAGGAACTTTAAAGTGAAATGGCCAGTGGCGAAACAGATTCCAGGATACTGCCTTTCCAGCCCTTTTATATAACATGCAGTTTTGGCAAGGCCTGATCTCTGTGGATTGGCTATCACATTCGGTGGTTTAGTTGTTCATTCGTGTCCAGCTCTTTTGTGACCCCATGGACTGTAGCCCGCTGGGCTCCTCTGTCCATGGGATTTCCCTAGCAAGTATATTTCCCTGGAGTGGATTGTCATTTCCTTCTCTAGGGGATCTTCCTGATCCAGGGATCGAGCCTGCGTCTCTTGCGTTGCAGGCAGTCTCCTGCAATGTAGATGGATTCTTTACCAACTGACTCACCAGGGATTGGTGACCCTTTTATAGATATCATGCATTACTTGTTTTCTAATGACATTGGCCACTTTTTTTCTTTTTACCTTAGATATGTTTTATATCTATCAAAGACTTGGACTTCTTCATTAAATGTGGAATGGTTTCCTGCCATTTTCCCTTAAGCACATTTCATTGAAACAGAGCATCAATTTGTAGTACTTTATCCGTAATTGCCAACTTGCTCCTTTTGGTCCAGAGAGACTGTAGTGAAATGTGAGTGTGACAGAGCAGAGTTTAGGTTTTCATTTTGGATGCATGCTTTGTTTGAAACATTTGCTACAGTGAAAAAAAAAATTAGTGGGCTTAGAGATGCTATTCATACATATTAAGTAAATTTCTGAGTATCTTCAGAAAGTGAAATGTTGATTTAGTTTTTAAAGTTAATCTGTTACATGTTGAATAAGATAAAACTATTCCTTCAGTAAACATTTGCAGAGTATCTTTCTTGTGCCAGGCGCTGTTGAAGATACAGTGGTGAATAAGACAGATAAGGCCTCTGGCCTCTTGGAGCTTATATTCTAACAAGGGAGACAGGCACTACACACAGAAAAGCATGACTAGACCTTGTAACTTCAGGTAGTAACAGATTCCACCGAGAAGAGGAAAAGCTTGGTTGAGGCAGTTGCTGGCAGTGCTGTGGGGAGCTGTTTCCGATGTGGTAGTCACCATGTCTCTTGCTCCTTCTGGTGGGCTGGGCAGGCTGTCCTGTCCCTCTTGAGCTCTCTGTTTAGAGGAGATGTTGGAAGAGTACATCTTCTTCTTGGTTAATGAGATTTGATAGAGTCAGTTCAGTTCAGTTGCTCAGTTGTGTCTGACTCTTTGCAACCCCATGGACTGCAACACACCAGCCTTCCCTGTCCGTCACCAACTCCTGAAGCTTGCTCAAACTCATGTCCATTGAGTTGATGATGCCATCCAACCATCTCATCCTCTGTTGTCCCCCTCTCCTCTTGCCTTCAATCTTTCCCCGCATCAGGGTCTTTTCCAGTGAGTCAGTTCTGTGCATCAGGTGGCCAAAGTATTGGAGCTTCAGCTTCAACATCAGGCCTTCCAATGAACACCCAGGACTGATCTCCTTTAGGATGGACTGGTTGGATCTCCTTGCAGTCCAAGGGACTCTCAAGAGTCTTCTCCAACACCTCAGTTCAAAAGCATCAATTCTAGAGCATCATTTAATAGAGTCAGAGATTTTATTTCCTTTATCCTATTCAACATCTGGAAAAGCAGGAGTGGGGAGTAGAGATTGGAATGGTTGAAGGGCACTGTTAATGGGTTTGGTGGCATTTCTTTGAACTGACTATGTTGTGTTGGGCTGTGGCGTGACCATTTATGCCACTGCCTTTTTCTGGAGTAACCTTCCTTCCTTTACTGCTTCCACTGTCCTCTTGGGAGATTTCTTTTCTTCTCTCTTTTTTTTTCTAACTCATTATTCAAAATCATGGTCAGGCATTGTCTTCCTTTCTTAGACCTTTACTTGATGACTCTTCCTCCAATGCAAAATTGACAGTCCTCTCCTTCTGGAGTTAGTATTATTCCTCTTAACTGTTGCTGTTAGTACTGTGATGCCATATTGTAATTTTTTGTTTTCATGTCTGTCTCTGTTATGGTTCCCTGTGGATAGAAAATGTAACTTTATCTAATATATTCCTAGGTCCCACATTAGGTCCTCAATAAATTTCTGATGAATAAATAGTAAAAAAAAAAAATTTTTTTTTGTTGTTGCAAATCTGTATTTCTGCCTTGGATCTTTCTTCCAGGTACCAAACATTGAGGCTGAATAGCATATTGGTTAAGAACGTTGGGTTAAGAGCTCTGTTTGAATCCTGATCCTGCCCCTGGGTACATACCCCTTTGAATTTTGGAAGGATTAAGTGAAATTATGATGTGTGTAAGAGTAGCATATATCCTGAGTAAATGGTAGTTGTTATATGTCCAACTGTTTACTAGACATTTCTCCCTGAATATCTTGTGGGCATCAGGAATTTATCTTATCAGACTGAACTCACTGTTTTTCCTAAAGGTGAACTTATTCCTTATATATTTCTATTGACTATAGCGAAACTATAGTCTCCCCATTCACCAAAACGAGTGCAATTTTTAGGTCAAAAATACACAGTTTTAAGCAACCATCTTTTCAAATTGTCCTACGTAAGTGTTACCCAGTAACAGCATAAGTTGAGTGGCCATTTCCTCAAACCCCAACCGTATGATGGTTATTAGCCTTCTCATATATACTGATCCAGTAGGCAAATAATGGTTTGATTTATTGACTGTTTGTATTCCTTTGTAAGTTGCCTCTTGTGTCCCATTTGAGTTGAGGGTACACATACTTCTGCTGTCCTAGTACCATACTCTGGGGTAATCAGTTGCTTAAGTCTTTTGTTAGGAAGGAGTGCAGTCTTTGTGAAGACTCACTCACATTGTTTCCCTAGCAATGCACCTAATTTGTCACTTAATAAATATTTGTTAAGTTGAAACTTCACAATAAAGAGGATGGAATCTCAGGATTTGGATTTGTGCTTTGAATTATTGTTCTGTCAGGGATTTTTGGGGGGCCAGTCTTCTGCTTGTATCAAGTAGATTCACAGGTCATTGAATTTCAGTGGCTGTTTACAGGAGTACAAGAACAGGTTGAAGTACACCAGCTGTCTTTACATTAGTAATATAAGAGATTAAAGTAATTTAGTAGCGGTTGTCATCTGGAGGTGTCTGAAGTTGTAAAGACATTAGTGTTTACCTGCCTAAAATGGATGTTCTTCCTCCTTCAGAATCCAGTGTTTGTCAATTACAAGTCATGTGTAAGGTTTCTTATTCAAAGTCTAGGGGACTGAGAAGATGGGAATGTATATAGTATCTTTTCTGTTGTCCATATTACATTGAACTTTTGAGAGTTCTAGTGTGTTGCTCTCACCACCAGCAAAAATGTATTGGGTTGTCCAGAGAGTTCATTCAGGGTTTTCTGTAAGACAGACTCTTTGCCCAACCCAATGTAATTGCTTTAGTCTGTCCCAAAGAAGTTTATTCTGAAAGTTTCTGGGATATTAGTAATCAGTGATTCCATTGTAAAAGGAATCACATTACCCTAATTTACTGCTTTTGGTGTTGGAGAGAAAATTGCTTAAGGTTGAGGAGGAGCTAGGGCTTGGATGATAGATACTCTTTTTTGTGTATATTTTTCTTTCACAGATGCATTGCTCCATCTGTCTGTATGACTCACTTAGCTCATATTTTGACTAACAGTCAATCGATTTTATTTCTCTTTTACATGCAGAAATGCCCCAGTATTAGTTTTTCATTTAATCTTGACCAAAACTGACTTTAAGAGAAATTTATTTTAATTTCAGTTCAGTCGCTCAGTCGTGTCCAACTCTTTGTGACCCCATGAATCGCAGCACGCCAAGCCGCCCTGTCCATCACCAACTCCTGGAGTTTACTTAAACTCATGTCCATTGAGTTGGTGATGCCATCCAGCTATCTCATCCTCTGTCATCCCCTTCTCCTCCTGCCCCCAATCCCTCCCAGAATCAGGGTCTTTTCCAATGAGTCAACTCTTCGCATGAGGTGGCCAAAGTATTGGAGTTTCAGCTTCAGCATCAGTCCTTCCAATGGACACCCAGGACTGATCTCCTTTAGGATAGACTGGTTGGATCTCCTTGCAGTCCAAGGGATTCTCAAGAGTCTTCTCCAACACCACAGTTCAAAAGCATCAATTTTTCGGGACTCAGCTTTCTTCACAGTCCAACTCTCATATCCATACATGACCACTGGAAAAACCATAGCCTTGACTAGATGGACCTTTGTTGGCAAAGTAATGTCTCTGCTTTTTAATATGCTATCTAGGTTGGTCATAACTTTCCTTCCAAGGAGTAAGCGTCTTTTAATTTTATGGCTGCAATCACCATCTGCAGTGGTTTTGGAGCCCCCAAAAATAAAGTCTAACACTGTTTCCACTGTTTCCCCATCTATTTGCCATGAAGTGATGGGACCAGATGTTATGATCTTAGTTTTCTGAATGTTGAGCTTTAAGCCAACTTTTTCACTCTCCTCTTTCACTTTTATCAGACAGCTACTATTATATTATTCTGAAGTTTTTCTAATTTGTGCAAGCAATAAAGCCTAGAAGGAATTGTTCTGGCATAACTACTTGAATTTGGTGCTCTTTAAATAACAAGGACCCGTGTTTCTGTTGTTCCTTTTTAATTTGGAATTTTAAAATTTTACATTTGCTAAGGTAATTTAGCCCAGAGATTGGCAAAGCAAACTATTGGCTGAGGGCCAAATCAACCCTCTGCCTGTTTTATAAATAAAGTTTTATTGGAACACATCTATGTTCTCTCATTTACACGTGGTCTATGACTTCTTTGGTGTTATAAGTACAGAGTTGAATAGTTGTGACAGAGACTGTATGGGCTGCAAATCCAAAATATATACTATCTAGCCCTTTATGGAAAAGTTTGCCAACCCCTGATTTAGACTGAAATTTGATAAAATTAAAAATTAGAAGAAAAAAAATGTAAGCTCCTTTTAAGTGAGTTTGTGTAGATAAAAGATCACTGTATTGTGACTAAAATTTACTGTAAAACATAGGCTTAAATATCTCAGAGTGTGTTGAGTTATTCCTTTCCTCAGGGCCCCTCCAGCAGCCTGAGTTATGCCCACAGATGGTGATACTGCCCATCTCCAAGTCACTTGCCGTGGGTCCCCACCTAGTAACAGACCTTTGTGCTGCGTGTGTCAGATTCTCAGTTGTTGTTCAGTTGCTTAGTTGTGTCCGACTCTGTGACCCCAGGGGCTGCAGCACACCAGGCTTCCCTGTCCTTCACTGTTTCTCAGAGTTTGCTCAAACTTATATCCACTGAGTCAGTGATGCCATCCAACCATCTCATCCTCTGTCTTCCCCTTCTCCTCCTGCCCTCAATCTTTCCCAGCATCAGGGTCTTTTCC
This sequence comes from Cervus elaphus, assembly GCF_910594005.1. NCBI lineage: Eukaryota > Metazoa > Chordata > Mammalia > Artiodactyla > Cervidae > Cervus > Cervus elaphus. The sequence goes on from NC_057825.1 coordinate 84,307,066, forward strand.
AGTGAGTCGGCTTTTCACATCAGGTGGCCAAAGTGTAGGAGCTTCAGCTTCAGTATCAGTCCTTCCAATGAATATTCAGGGTTGATTTTCCTTTAAGATTGACTGGTTTGATCCCAGTTTCCCATTAACTAAGTGAAGAGAGCCAGCAAGTAAACCAGTTGTCTCCAGACTAGGGGACAAATGAAAAAAAAAATACTGACAGTTCGTTGAGCACACTGTGTTTATACACAGTGATAAAAGGTAGTTAAAAGAGAGTAGTAGAGAAGGCGTGAAAGGGCTGTTTCTTCTCCAAGTAATGGTAGTTGAGAGGATAAAGTCAGCTCTATACACACACTTGAATGTAAATATTAACACATTTTCAACAATAGTTTGTTGGTGATATTTTATAGTACTTCTCTGCATTTATATATTGCAAAGAATATTCCTAAAAATTAGCATTAGGCATAAAATGGAAAGTCATTATAGGGTGGAGAGAAACTTAGTCATGTCATGTTTATTATTTTAATAATTCACACCTATGAATTAAAAACTATTTTAGATATGGAACAAATTTGTATTTTGGAGGGCAGTATTCCCTGGTGGCTTGGCTGGTAAAGAATCCTTCTACAATGTGGGAGGCTTGGGTTCGATCCCTGGGTCGGGAAGATCTCCTGGAGAAGGGAACTGCTACCCATTCCAGTATTCTGGCCTAGAGAATTCCATGGACCATATAGCCTATGGGGTCACAAAGAGTCGGACGCAACTAAGAGACTTTTTCTTTCACTTTTATTGCCTGGAGAAATGTTATCTAGAGATAGTTTTCGCTATCTTACTATTATGTACTGTTTGTTTCCTGTGGTGGTTTTTTGGTGTCTGTAATAGTGAACTCTCATGATTTAGCAGTTACTGTAGTAAAAATCAGGAGTCTGTTCATTTTTAATTATTTTAAACTTTTTATTTTGTATTGGAGTATAGCTGATTAATAAACAATGTTGTGATAGTTTCAGGTGAACTGTGAAGGGATTCAGTCATACATACACATGTTTCCATTCTCCCCTAAATTCCCCCCTTATCCAGGCTGCCATATGAAATTGAGCAGAGTTCCTTGAGCTATACAATAAGTCTTTGTTGGTTATCCATTTTAAATATAGCAGTGTATACATGTCCATCTTAAACTCCCTAACTGTCCCTTCCCCCCATCCTTTGCCCTGGCAACCATAAGCTTGTTCCGTGAGTCTGATTTTTGTTTGCTAGGTAAGTTCATTTATATAAATGTGATCCAAAAGGATATATGCACCCCAATGCGTGTGAATGAAGTCACTTCTAAATGTCAGTATGACAGTCTTGGTCCATCCATGTTGCTGCAGATGGCATTATTTCAGTCTTTTTAACGGCTGAGTAATATTCCATTGTACTACATCTTCTTTATCCATTCCTCTGTCGATGGACATTTACGTTGCTTACATGCCCTGGCTGTTGTAAACAGTACCACAGTGAACATTGGGGTGCATATATCCTTTTGGATCATGCTTTTCTCAGGATTCTGTTCTTGACCCCTTTATGTCTTGGAGAGGTTTTGATTGTTAACATAATGCAAATTCAAGTAAAAGCCATAATATGCCAGGAAACTGTGAACTTACTATATATTTAGAGTATCCAGAAGTATCAGAAAAGAGTTCATAAATCTGCCAGGGTTAATTATTTTACTCTAGCTTAGTAGCTTTGAAAATGCTTGCCAATACTTAATTACCATATTAAGATTAAATTACATAAAATTTTTAAAAGATCTTCAAATACAAGCAATTAAATTGATGCTAGTCCATTTACTCCTATTCATATCCCATCTTTCTGCTTTGAGAGTGAATTTATAAAATAGTAGTTCAATATTTAAAATATATTTAAATATTTATCTGCTTTGGTGTAACTCATTTTCTAACTTGGATCTTTAAAAAATTATTTTTGGGTAGAGTTTGCATTTATAACTGATTTATAATCACATTAAAATTATTTGATTTGAGGAAGTGTCAAAACAAGCAAGATCAATTTTTACATCTTAGGTAATAGCTTACTAATCATTTGCATATTCTTACTTTTTTTTTTTTTAAACATTTAACTGTTGCTTTCAATTCTATGCTTTTCTCGTGTCTTGCATTTTGATTTTTTTGAGAATTTGAACTAAAAAATTAACTACTGTTCTGTAAATTAATATTTGAAAATCATGTCACTTAAGCTACTACAAATGATGTGATTTATAAAGAACAGTAATTATGTTTTAATTTCACTTTCTTCTGAACTTTGAGTATAAAGAATATTAATGGAGTTAGAGCATGGATTAGAATAAGAGTCAGAAATAGGTGAAAAGCATTTCATAATTGCTTCTCCCAAACTTTTTTCCTGTTATTGAGCTTTGATATTTAGATTTTTAAGGCTTTCCTGATATAGAGGTCTGTGCCACTGGGTGTCAGGTGAGGTGTCAGCTTAAGAGAAAAGCTAAGAAAATTTGGTAGCAGGAATAGTCTGAATTTCCTGACCTCTGGGTTAGTTTGCTTTTTCTCTGTCTTGGATCCTGCTTTCTGTGAAATGAGTTAAGCTGGTGATATACTGTGGGGAGAATGAGCTGGTTTAAGACTCTGGAAAAGAATTAACAGACCACAGTGCTGTATCTGATTCCGTGTTGCTTTTCAGTTTATGTGGTGGCATCTAGCTGTTTTTATTGTTCAGAAAGACCTTGAATTACGTAAAAGTGTTACTTGTTTTCTGTTCAAGTTTTCTGGCTGATTCAGTCTCAGACAGTAGTATCTGTTCTTTGTGTTGTCTTCAGTCCTTTTTAAGCTGGAGACTATAATCAGGGTGGTTATTTCTGTTGCCATTTTATTTATATGAGGAGAACTTGAAATACTCTTGTTTACTGTTTGGGAGACTAGTAGAAAGAAAGAAATGTATGGTTATTTCTCTTTGGGAGTTATTTCCCATATGTTGTTCTAGCCTTTTTTTTTTTTCCTAAATTGTTCTAGCCTTGAAAGGGGAAACAGCCCAAACATTTTTGAACATTAATATTTGCTGAACACGCTAAGTGCTTCCCATGGAGTATTTTATTTACTCCTCACAACAACCCTGTAAAGTAGATATTATTGTGCTGTGATGTGCTCAGTCATGCGGCCTCTCTTGTGGCTCCGTGGACTGTAGCCTGCTAGGCTCCTCTGTCCATGGGATTCTCCAGGCAAGAGTACTGGAGAGGCTTACTCTTTCCTCTTTCAGGGGATCTTCCCAGACCCAGGGATCAAACCCACATCTCTAGCATTGCAGATGGATTCTTGAGCTGTATTGCTGCCCTTTCTTAAACGGGTAAACAAAAGCTCAGCAGAGGCCTCGGCTCACAGAACCCATGTGCGTTGGAGGGCAGATGTACAGGTTGTACAGAGGTGGGCTCCTGTGGCCCTGGGTTCTCCAGTTCTGAGCTGTGCAGGGTGATATGGATGGGCCTGGAGGGCTTGGCTCATTTCTTTGTCTTTTAGATTTTTACAGATTAAAAAAAAAAAAAAAATCTATGTCTTGTTTACACTTTGTTGCTCCTGTTTTCGCCTGAGAAAAATTTCCAGAGAATGACTGACTTTGAAACTTTAGTACGTACTCATGCCAAGGAAGGAAGCAGTCACGAGGCCGTCGTGAGTGTTCTCAGGGTAAACCGTGTGACCGAGGCCCTGAACTCGGTAAACCCCTTCTCCCGTCCTTGCCTTGTTACTTTGGCACTTTGTCAGCGGTGAGGGGAACAATAAAGTGAATACTGTAACACTTAATCATTTTCCTGCTTATAAATGGGCTCCCGTCAAAATTTCCATTCTGAGAAGGGCCTTTTACAGAACTATTAACACCTTCATTAAGATGTGGTGGATCGATTACAAAATAATTTCAGACTCACAGAACCTTCACCAGCTTCTTCACTTTGAATTTGAAAGTTCGGGTCCTTCCAATCTAGAAATGGTGGATTACATGGAGGCATTTTTGACGTACTTAACACTGCTGTTGTTTATTTTAATTAAATGGTAACAGCCCTTTATTGAATGTCCTTTGTAACCTTGAGACTTACTTCTGTCATACCTTGACGTGGCTCTTGCACTTTCATCTGAGAAATGTTCAACAGAGAAATGCCTCTCTTCTTCCCTCTTTTCATTTCGCTTCCTCCTTCCTTCCATCTTTCTCCTCCTCCCTCTTCCTACTTTTAAAATTTAAGCGTAGAGAAAGTCTTCTCACCGGCCCAGTTAAGTACCGTAAGTACCTAATAACACCCCATCTGCTCTTAAGCATATGAATGCAGTGTTCCTAAATGAGGTGATGTTTTACTCAAAAGTAAATTTAATCTGCCTCTGAGGTCTTATCTTTTTCAAAATTCATTTTGCCTTCCAAGAGGGTGTATTGTTTTTGGAATTTATCGGGCAGCCGTAAAGCAGAGTGTGTTTTGCGCTCTGCGGGGGCTCTTTCCCTGTTCCTTCTTGTCTTGGCAGTAGTCTCTCCATTCCCGTTCATTAATCTTCTACTTGCTACTCTTTCATTATCCGAGGGGTTTCGGATTTGTTCGTCACTCCACTGTTTTACAAACCGTGCCAACAGGATGATTTATCTTACTTATTGATCTCACGTTGATATCTCAGGCTCTTCAGAACTCCACGGTTCACTCCTTTGACAAATAACTTTATATCTTGTCATATCGTCTTTCTTCTGTTCACCCTTAGATTACTTTTGCCTTTAACTTGTTTAAAAAAAAGTTTCTCTCCTGCTAGAAATCAAGAGGCCTCCTGCTATGGTTATCCGAGGCTCTAAGAGTGGTCTTAGGTGTTGCATCTTCGGCTTAGCAGATGTTTATAAATGCTTGCCATGACACAGGCGTGGGACATATCATGGGAATACAGAACCTAAAGACCTAGTCTTTATCTCCAAAATGTACTCGTGTCTGCAGAAGAAAAAGGAAGCCATTGGAGTTGATGGTTCTGAATGTGTCATCTGGCTGGGCAGTTCTGTCATTGGGAGTGCTTACATCACAGCCTCGTGTGACTTTTAGTCTTGTACTGTTCGGCGTCCATGCGTATGTGCATGTGCATGGCTTTGACTTGCCTTCTTAAAAAATCATGTATCTTCTTGGTCGAGTTAACTTGTAGATTCTTGGAAGTTACAAATAAGACCTTTAAAAATGACATCTTTAATCCTCCATTTCACAGATGAGGAGACGGGCCTTTGTAGGCTCAAGGACTGCTGTCACATCACACAGTTAGTGGCAAAGCTGGGCAGCTTTGATCTCTGATTTCTAGTCCAACATTTTTCTATCCAAGAAGACTGTTGAAAAATTTTCTGATTCTAAATACTTTTGACGAAGGTGTGATTCCTGATTCCATAAAAAAATAAAACCTGGAAGTATTTCACTGGTAGAGTAATCGCTGAAAATTTTGCAGTTGAAGCCAGTGACGGTTCATCAGGTGCCCCTGCGTGCGGGAGGATGGCCTTGTGCTTCATGGGCATGAGGGTGTCTCTGATACTGTTTCTCTACTTAGAGACTGTGAGATGGAGTGAATTTATGAAAACTTAACCTGACCAAAACTTTCTTTTTTCTTTCTGCACTCTTTTTTTCTTTAGATCTTGTGCCTCATCCCCACTTTTTAAAAAATAATTTCTTTTCTTTAATTGAGAAATAAATGCCATACACTGCTGTGTAAGGCTAAGGTATACAGCATGAAGGTTTGATTTATGTTTGTGGTGAAATGATTACAATAAGATTAGCTAACATCTATCTTCTCATATAGATACAGTAAAAGGAGAGAAAAGAGAAAAAAAGGTTTTCATTTTTGCTAGGATTTACTCTCATATATCCTATGACAGTGTTAAGTAACATCACCATGTTGTGAATTACATCACTAGTGCTTTTGTTATCTCACAGCTGGAAGTTTATACCTATTGACCACTTTTCTCCAGTCCCCTCTCCCCTCGCCCTCCATCTCTGTAATCACAGGTCTGATCTCTTTTTCTGTGCGTTCAGGTTTTTATTTTTAAGATTCCTATATAGGTGAGATCATATAGTATTTGTCTTAGAGAAAGACTGACTTCACTTAGCATAATTCCTTCAAGGTTCATCTGAGTGGCAAATAAAACTTTTATCTTTTCATTTAGGGCTATTAGACAAACATATATTTTCTGCATCCCGCGACAGATTCGAAGTGAAGTGAGAAGTAGATGGAAACGCATTTTGGAAGATTTAGGTTTTCAAAGAGAAGCAGACTCTTTGCTGTCAGTGACAAAACTGAGCACCATCAGTGATTCTAAAAACACAAGGAGAACTCAGGAAATACTGTTGAGACTGGCTGAAGAGACCAGTATTTTCCCAACCAGTTGGGAGCTCTCGGAGAGATATCTCTTTGTTATGGACCATCTCATTGCACTTGATGCTGCGGAAGAGTTCTTTAAAATTGCCAGTCGAACTTACCCCAAGAAGGCTGGGGTCCCATGCCTGGCAGATGGCCAGAAAGAACTGCACTACTTTCCTTTTCCAAGTCCCTAAAGGAGAAGCTACAAGGCAGAATGGGAATTCTTCCACTGGACCCCACAACCAACCAAAGTTGGGCAAATGTGTGCAAACGAGAATAAGCAAAAAGAGAGCTAGCTAAGAGAAAAAGGATTTTGAATCCTACTGAAACCTGAGAGTTTGGATAGCTGGTCATCATGAAACTCCATGAAATGTTGAGGTTGCATTGATCTTGCATCAGAGAGTTGGTCAGTGGGCTGTTTTGTCATGGGTGATTAGATTCTATTGACCCCATTTTGGAGAAGGAAATGGCAACCCACTGCAGTATTCTTGCCTGGAGAATCCCAGGGACAGAGGAGCCTGGTGGGCTGCCGTCTATGGGATCTCACAGAGTTGGGCATGACTGAGGCAACTTAGCAGCAGCTTATTGATCTCTAATTATGTGCCAGGCATGGGTATTAAGGATGCAGAGTGAACCCTGGCCTCTAGGGGCATGCTGCCTGTGGGCTGGGGATCTGATGACAAACCATCCAATGCGCATGCAGTGTTTCTCAACCAGGCCAGTTTGGGTGCCGCCCCCCCCAACCCCCACCAGGAGACATCAGGCAAGTCTGAAAACGTTTGTCCTTGTCACAGCTTGGAGGGATGGGGGGTGGTGTCCTGGGGCATCCTCCTGCGTAGAGGCCAGAGATGCCATTCAACATCCTGCAGTCCACAGGACCGCTCTCACGGCAGAGAATCACGTATCTGAGCCTAGTGTCAGCAGTGTCAAGGGGGAGAACCCAGGGATAGGGAGCCGACTGCTGTGTTCAAAGCAGCGTCCACGTTTCTAGTGCCTCCTGTGCCCGGTGCTGCCCTGCGGTCCAGGCGGTGTGCTTTATCGTCACTCGTCATTGGGTTTAGAGGTCTGAGCTGAGTCCTGAGGACAGGGGAGGGGAGGAAGGGCAGGCAGACTGGGCAGAGGGGCGGTGTGGACCACGCCCTGGAGGAGGTGACAGGAGCCCCTGGGGACTGAAGCTTGTTCATTATGGCTAGAAGTTGAGGGAGAGGTGAATCAAGAAAAAGAGGAATAGCAAAGTGGAAGCCAAAGAATGGAGGGCTTTGAATGCTACACTACAGCATTTGGTCCTTATTTAGAGGCTATAGGAAGCCCAGGGGAGGTTGTAAGTTGCTGGTTTCATGTTCAGATTTGTCTCTTGGAAAGGTGACTTCAGTGTTTCAAGGAGCATCGATTGGAGGGAGACAGCTAGAGCTACGGAGCTGATTTGGGGGCTGTTGCTGTCATCAAGTAAGAAGTGAGTCAAGGAAGTGACAGAGATGGGAGAATAGCTGAATTTCAGAGATCTTAAGGGGCTCGGATCTATCGGGACACTGGGAAGGGAGGAACCAGGGTTGGGTCATTGATTTCTGCCTTGCGGTGGCATGGACACGTGTTTTATCTTCCCTGAAGGGAGACATGCAGGTCTCTTCAACAGTAACTGCAGCAGGCAGAGCCCTTGGGCGATGTCTGTCCTTCCTGTCGGCTCTGGATGGTGCAGCCGCTTGGGGTACAAAGAGTGAGCCTCCCCTTCCAGCACCTCCAGCACACGTGGATGGAGAGAGGACAGGGCCAGGCAGTAACGCCTTCTTATGGGAGGAAGGGAGAGTGGGAACACTCGGTAGCCACGGTTTCACATCCTGCTGGAGAGGGTAGCAGGACCCCTTTCGGTTTGGCTTTGAGAGGCTCTCCTGTCCATTGTCCTTTGTAGCTCATCTCTGGGTGTATAATTCATGTCTCAGCTCACATGTCACCTCCTAGGAGAACTTTTCTCTGAGCTCTCAGTATAAAGTAGGCATCCAGTTTTTAATTCTTGTAGCTATTGGCAGGGTGTGCATTATCTACCATCATCTGGTTCCTTTATTGTGTTAATTTTTCCTGCTCCTCTTAGCCTGGAATGTCAGGTCACAAGGGGGCGAGGGACCTTGTCTGATGTGTTCACTTTGAATCCTTAACATGTGGAGTAATATGTGGCTCCATATATTTTTTGAAAGAATGAATAAATGAAGGAGAGAGGTATAGAATGCTGAGGGAGAAATAGGCTTTTAGTAAAAACATTTTTTGGTGGCGGAGAGGAAGATGAATTTGGTCTTGGGTATGATGCGTTTTTTTGGAATGTTTAAGTACAGATGTCCAATAGTCCACTAAACGTAAACCCAGGAAGGAGATCATAATAAAGGCAGTTGGTGTTTCTCGAGTCCTTCCTTAGTGCCAGACTGTGTTCTAAGCACTTGGTATAGTGGAGCGGTGGATCTACAGAGGCAGAAGTTGAAGTGGGAAAAGCAGAGTGTGCGTGAGAAGAAAGACAGGGACACAGGTCTGGGGAGACGCCAGTGAATAAGAGGTGAGCAGAGAAAGAGGCTTCTCTCAGAAGCAGCAACCCGGAGACAGGGGGACCCTGGGAGAGCATGGTATCTAGAAACCCAGGGAAGGAGGAGAAATTGCTGAATGTCTCCGAGGGATCTGAAGGGTGTCTGCAGCCTTCGGCATCAAAGAAATGATGTTGGGGAGAGTTGTTTCTGGAAACCCCAGGGAAGGAGAGGTTGAGGGTTTGAGAATTTAAAGGTGGTAATAGTGGGGATCCACCTACTAATGGAGTAGATGCTGGAAATTCCAGTTTGATCCCTGGGTCAGGAAGATCCCCTGGAGAAGGGAATGGCAACCCACTCCAGTATTCTTGCCTGGAGAATCCCATGGACAGAGGAGCCTGGTGGGCCGCAGTCCACAGGGTCGCAAAGGGTCCGGCCCAAGGGAGCAGGCGTGCACAGCAGCGGGAAAGGGCTCGCGGAGAGGTGGAGTCTGAACATGCGGTCAAGGGAGAGATTGTTCCTCAGTGGCTCTTGGGGAGGTGAGGGTTGACGGCAGCTGGAGTTGGGGAAGCGTATCTTTTAGACGGTTTCTTTGTGCTTCCCCTGAATGTTCTGATTTTTCTCATTGTGTCATTTTCCCAGTAGAACCTTACTGGCCGCAATGTTGCCTGCTTGGTCAGGATCTGCTGGGGCCTAACGGCCCACAGTTACTGACTCAGCTGCCATCAGCCGTGAGGGCAAAGGTTCTACAGGGAGTTTCTTTAAACTTCTTTGGCCAGGATCAGCTGTTATTTTTGTATTTTTTTAAGTTACTGTGACTTCATGTGGTTGCACTTTCATTCACTTCCTCAACCTGGTTGCAGGAAAACCATTTTTCATAGATAACGCAGGCTGTTGGCAGTTGAAATGGCTCAGTAATATCCAAAACTGGACATTTAATAGAGAGATTTAACTTAGTTTAAGAATTTAAAAATTTGCATAAACAAACCTCTCCCTTCCACCTCCTACCAAGGGATGGAAATTAGGTTTCCAATTGGAAAAGTAAAGACTGTGTTTTTATTTTTAAATTTCATTTATTTATGTATTTTGGGCTGTGTTGGGTCTTTGTTGCTGCACGCGGGCTTTCTCTAGTTGTGAAGAGCAGTTTTATTCTGGTGGCTTCTCTTGTTGCGGAGCATGGGCTCTGGGGCATGCAGGCTTAGTTGTCCTGTGGTATGTGAAATCTTAGTTCCAGGGCCCGAGATCGAACTCATGTTGCCTGCCTTGGCAGGCGTATCCTTAACCACTGGACCACTAGGGAAGTCCCAAGACGGTGTTTTTAGAATGCTCTGTTCAAATGTGAAGTATACCTTAGTATTCTGATACATTGATTCTGAAATGTTTTATCTTGCTTGAGGTTTTCTGAATTTCCATCTGACTTTAACATGCCTATAGGTAATAGAATGAACTAATATAGAAAATTTAAGTATTTTTTTCTCTTTGTTGCTTTTGAAAGGAACATTTGAACATATGTCTACATTTGATAGACATAATTTATTTGAAAAGAGTTTTATCATAGACGCTGGATCCTAAGAAGTTCTTTTGATAATCTGTTTTAAAAAATGTGAACAAATTATATGATAGTGTGAGAAATCTACAGGCATGGTTATCTGGAGGTGTTAATACTAACCTTCCCTGATAGCTGAGCTGGTAAAGAATCTGCCTGCAATGCAGGAGACCCCTGTTCAGTTCCTGGGTTGGGAAGATCTGCTGGATAAGGGATAGGCTACCCACTCCAGTATTCTTGGGCTTCCCTTGTGGCTCAGCTGGTAAAGAATCTGCCTGCAGTGGGGGAGACCTGGGTTTGATCCCTGGATTGGGAAGATTCCCTGGAGAAGGGAATGGCTACCCACTCCAGTATTCTGGCCTAGAGAATTCCATGGACTGTTTAATCCATGGGGTTGCAAAGAGTCAGACACGACTGAGCGACTTTCACTTTAACACTAACCTAATTCATCAAAAGGAAGAGTTAATGCTGCCAGCAAAGTTAACAGCATGTTTAGTGGAGGTGTCTTAACCAGACATTTGATTCCTACTGAGACAAAGTGAAATGTAGATCCTGGAAGGACAGGGTGGGGAAGGATGCTTCAGGAGGAGAGGTGTAGTTGGACAAACTCACACAAGGTACTTGGATTTTCAGAAACAGCATCGAGTATGTGATTGATACAAAGGCAGTGAGCTTCTTCAAAGATGAAACCTTTTGGTATTTCTCAGCTTTTTGTTGTGTGGACTTGTTTATACTCTTAAAATTCACTGAAGACTCCAAAGACCTTTTGTTTATAAAGATTATATTGATTTTTACTGTATTAGAAGTTAAAACTGAAAATTTTAACATATTAACTCATTTAAAAATACCAATAAGGGGAGCTCAACTGGGTGCTTTGTGATGACCTGCAGGGGTGGGGTGGGGTTTAGGGAGTAGAGGGAGGTCCATTAGGGAGAGGATATGTGTATACACATAGCTGACTTTTAAAAATCCATGTAAAAAAACAATAGGAAAATGGGGAAAATATCAAGAAGAAAATTATTCATGCTTATGTAAATAGCTTATTTTTTATGAGAAATAACTATGTAAAAAGATTGAGAAAAATGGCATTGCTATGCATTTTTTCCAATCTCATTAATACCTGATTTAATCGAAGACAGCTAGATTCTCAAATCTGCTTCTGCATCCAGTCTGTCATTTGAAATACTTTAAATCATGAGAGAGAGAGTAAGAATTATATCTTAGTATTTCTAAGAAAATTATTTTGAGCTCTTTGACCCCTGAAAGGGTTTCAGGCTTCCTGGGATGGAGGTGGGTTTGGCCCTGGACCATGTCTTAGGAATCACTGAGCTACACTTTGCATTTCTTGAGGGTAGAGACCATTGCCTTGGTTTTCTTTTTTTCTGCTCCTTAGGGCCTAATAAAATATTCTTTATGTTGACACCTCAGATGTATTTACTGACACAGCTCACCCCTATAAAATTCCAGGGGAAGGAACCATCTGGTGAATCAGGACTGAGCTTCCGCTTCAGAATGCCTTTCCCCTTGATTAGTCATGCTCTAAGAGGATCCATCACGGTCCTTTAACTCAGCAGCCACAGAGGTGCCCCGGACTCTTTCCACTGTCTTGACAAATTTGTAGACTGGTTACACATCAAGATGAGTAGTGTAGGGGAACAATATTCCCTTTTCAGCACAGCAAGTTCTAGGAAGTCTTGGAGGTTGCTGGGAGAAAGAAGCGAGAATTGTTTTCTAGAAGCAGAATGGAAAAGTTGTGGAAATCTTAGGGGGCTGTGCTGGCACGTGGGATCCACTCTGCTCTCCAGGAAGAGAGCATATGTGTTCCTCCAGTTCGCATTTTCTGCAGCAAGGCAGTGGCAGGTGGCTTGCAGAATGAGTGGGAAGCCATAACCAACGCTCTGAGTAACAGCATTTCCATTTGCCAAATGTTATGTTACTGTTCTCCAGGCCTACAGTAGAAATATGCAAACTTGGATTGAAAAATATGCATACTGTTAGTGTTAAGTTTTCAGACTTTTGAAAAAATATAGGTAAACAATATCAAAAGGTATCTTTAAAGTCATGTGGCAAATTTTGCATAAAACAAATACCTGTACAACTTACAGAGTTTGTATAGGAGCAAATTTATTGATCAGCTACTTCAAGACATATCTTCATACATATAGTAGCATAAACATAGTTGCTTTTGCATTTGACTTCCAAAGAAATGGATGCAAAAGCATTTTAAAACAGCATGATTTTGTCTGCTTTATCTGAATGAGTTGGTGGCATTTTCTAACTGCTTGCCTCTCGGGCACATAAGTCATCGTGGTACGTTCTTACTAATAGTCTCTGAACTTCTTTCCCTGTCCTTTTCTTCCGGGCCGTTTATCGCTGCCTTTAGCGCTTCAGCATGGAAGGGATCTCAAATGTCATTCAGAATGGCCTCCGCCACACCTTTGGAAATTCAGGTGGAGAGAAACAGGTGCTCAGTTATCCTTATTTTCCTCATTCTCTGCTTTTTCATTCACTGTGTAAGTTAAGGTCCTGAAAGCTGGCAGCCTCACTAATTTACTAAGACTATTGCTTAAAAGAGAGAAATGAAAGTTCATTATATTTACAGCCTTGATAAAGCATAGTATTTCCCTTTAGGAAAAAGCGTTTTTCAAATTGGACAATAAATGCATTCTTAATACATGTTTTATAGCTCTATTTTTCACTCTTACTTTTAAATAAGTAGATATGAATGTATTGATTTAATGAATTGCATGCATAGAATATATAGTTGTGAAAATAACTAAACTAGAATATGCTACTGTAATTGTGAATATTTAAGAAGCAAGATCTCATCTGCAGGGAAAGAAAGCCAGATGTTGGTACCATTTAGACTATAGTTCTAGGTCAAACTGTCTAGAATTACCTACTTTTAAATGAAATTTATGTGTTTTTAAGATGTATCATGTGGCCAGTCAACCCCACTGTTCCCTGAATGAGGCATGAGAGATTATGAGTATAAAATCACACATGGATATAGATATATAGTAAAGTGTGTAATGTTATTTATAGTGTTAGTTATATAAATTTTTAAAAATATAATGGCTTAAGGAATGTCACGAGCATAGGAAATACATCTATATTGAGTGTGCTTAGTATTACCCTTTACAATTGAAACCTTCACATTAAAAAGAAAACTCTTCTTTACTTCTTAAGTGAAGATTGGGAAAGTGTGCGGAGTGTAGCTTGTAGGCAGTTGATCAGAGTGAGGCATCTGAGCCTAGGCTTTTACTGCAGATAGTTCTGTTTTGCTCAGGAAGAGAAATAATCGACTTCTTCACGCTGACATTTGCACCGCAGAAGTGGGCTCCATTAAGGGATGGTTGATTTTTTTTTTTTTTTTTTAATTCTAATGCCTCTCACCTTTCTCAAACCCACAAAATGGCAGAATACCTTCCAAACTGACCCAGCGTGTGGGAGTGGGGCAGGAAGGCCTGAAAGTGTGGTCAGACAGCATGCATGCCAACATGTGGCTTCCTGGTCCTCCTTCAAGTGGCCTGACATGCATGCTGTTAGTGATGCGCCCCAGGAAGACATGTTTCTGGCTTCCTGTGTATTCTTTACAAAGAAATGTTTTCGGTTATACAACTGGGCATCACCTTGGAGAGGCCTACACCAAAAAGATGGTGGAAATTAAGTTTCTTAAATATTGACTAATTCACTGTAAGCAGTTACTGTTAAGCAAGTCTGTTTTGGTTTTTGATTATGCATGGCATAAAATTGCTCAAAGAGGATTAGGAATAGAGCTGAGAGTTAGGACTGGGGCTAAATAATGGGTGCACCTGGAGATTTCAAGTTAAAAAAAACAAACTAGTAGATCTCTAGATAAACACATGCAGAATACATTGAGTTGTACATTTTTTTGGTGGAGTGGTCAGAAGAGAATCTGGACAATGATTTTTAGATTATGCTTTCATGGGACATAGTTATAGAATATTAGTGATACTTGTGAGCCTTATAGTAGTGAACCAGATAGTTTGTCTCAATATCAAACATGAATTTTCATTATTCATTAGGCCCATCTCTCCTTTCACTTTTCTCTTTTCCTTTAATACCTTTATGCATTTATAACTACTTACACAATAATTAAAAATAACAGTAATACATCTCTAAAATTACTTGAGTTTTTCTTTTTTAGTTTTTGGAGAAAACTGGAATGCGTTTTTAAAATTGTCAAGTTACCCATGTGACTATATTGTTCAACCAGGAAAAAATGGTCTGAAACAGAATCATTTAACTGCTGGGAACTATTTTGTTATGCAGAATGGTTATGTATTTGCGTTTAAATTACCATTTCAAAAGTGTGTTGAAATATGCAAGGAGAATGTTAGATAAGACTTCACTTTAACAATGAACAAATTGGGCAGATCACCCTCCTACAACTCGTTTGTGAAATTTTCAGTAACTGAAAGGAGAAAAAGTTGATATTTATGTAAACAATGGGCTTGTATGAAATAGAGCTGGGCAAAAAAAATGAGCTCTGGCTGAGATAGTAAGATACCTGTGTTCATTGTTAAAGTGGCTCATGTTTCATGTTATAAAACAAACCTTCTAGTAACTATATCACATTTTTACAGAGAAGGGAATGCAGATTCAAGTGACTTTTTTTTTTAACTTGGCAGTACTTGACAACAGTCATTCCTTATGAGAAAAAAAATGGACCGCCATCTGTTGAAGATCTTCAGATATTAACAAAAAGTAAGCAAAGATGAAATTAAACTGTTACCTTATTTACTTTTGCTGATTCCGAACACTTATCTTAATTGTTGCTGCTGTTGTTTTATTTTGTCAATTTAGGGTAGCCTGTGATGGATCTCATCATTTATTCTTTCGAGAAGGAAAACATAAATGGCTGTGACATCAAATCCAACTCTCACTCTAGAGCTGATTTGTATTTTTCCTGTTTTTCTTACCTTTTGAAACATTTACAAGCTGAACTTTTGGGGGAAAAATGGAACTTAATTTTCCATCACCTATTGTATATTTAAGAATATTCAGTAAAATAAGTGCTTCATGGATCTTATATTAATATGACTGTCAGTATCTCAGTAGGAAAGACTTAGAAGTGCAGCCTAAAACACTCCTTTCTTAGGAATGCAGAGACGAAGGTAGGTAGTTACAGGTAGAAAATAAATTGATAATAATATTTTAAGTACTTACTCACTAAGCAAGTGTTTATTGAAGGCCTACCCTGGGCCACGCTGTTCTGGGCACTTGGGTACTTCAGTGAACAAAGCAGACAAAAATACTCCACCTTCAGTGGGCTTGCATTTTAAAATAATTTGCTAGACTTAAGAGACATTCAATATGATGTGTGTCTATAATAGCTATAAATGAGCCCTAAATTCTGGTTCTGCCCCTGTTATTTACAGGCATTTCTGTTGGTCACAGTGAAAAATTAGGATTAACATATTTGCTCTATTTATCTCATAAGTAAATAGATTAATGTATGTATAATTTGGTACAGGTCAATCACTTGGCTTTGTTTTTCTTGAAAGGATTGAATTTGCTCATCTATTAGGTTCCCTCTAATCATAAATGTTTGCAGTAACTGTAAATTAAAGAGGGAGCCATATGAGAGAACATCACATGAGTGGTTATTGATGATGATCTGGATTTTGGAACTTGGAGCTATGGAGGCATAGGTGGAGGGAGCTTGAGGAAAGAAGTGTGTTATTTGTAAGCAGCCTGCCTGCTAACTGGAAGCTTTTTTTTTTTTAAGAATTAATTAATTTTTTATTGGAATTTTAGGATTGACATATTCTTTCCTTTGAACAAAACTTTAAAACATTTCATGGTTATGTGATGCGTCTAAAAGAATTCACAGATCAGGTGGGCGGCCAGTCCTCTATGTTTCAGGAGGAAGTTATGAGTGTCCAAGGCCGCATAACAGGGATTCCCTGGTGGTCCAGTGGTTAAGACTCTGCTTCCACTAGGAGAGTGGCTAGTTACAGAGCCACCTCTTGTAATTCCCAGTCCACTGTGCTTTTTAATAATGCTGGCTTTTAGTGTGTGATCTTATGTAGAGCTGAAAACAAATCTAAAATATGATTGAAAACAGAAATACTGAGTGTAAGTATTTCTCTAAGAAGGGAACAGAAATACTGCCTAGAAGCCAGGACCTACTGAGAAATCTCAGCTTCTCAGATCAAGAACAAGCACATACTTGACCAAACCAAAGTCCTCATAATTCCCACATCCAAATGCCCTAGGCACAGAGTCTTAGACGATGTCTTTGTAGACTGACACAACTTAGAATTTGGGGTAAGCGCGCGTATGTACAGTGTGTGAATGAGTATCCAAGTTAATATACTGTATACTATATCAAGATAGTAGATGGAAGGATGACCTTTACTATGAAAGTTTAAAAGAAAACTTAAAAAAAATTTGTCTCTTGAAAATTTTGGGGAGAATCTGAGCCTCTGCCATTCCTACCTGTAGATATACTGCAAGGGAAGCTCTGGAGACAGTCAGTGTTTAGATATGTAGCCTTCCTCATAAAAGCTATTGGAGGTGCAATAATAGTTGTAATAAGAATTAGAACATTGTTAGTTATGATGGTAATGATGGTAATGCTTACATAGTGTGTATTATGTGCCAGACGCTACTTGAAGTCCTTCACGTCTAAATTGGTAACTTCATACTCATGATAACCCTGTGAGACAAGTCTAATTATTATTCTCACTTCATAGATGAGGAACTGGGTGGTTAAGTCGCTTGATCACAGTCCCACTGCTAGAAGTGGCTGAGTCAGGCTTTAAACTAGGCTGTCTTGTCATATGTCTGGGGGAGAACAGTGAGGATGCTCCAGAGAGTTTGAGTTGGCAGTCAACTGTGAAAGGGCAGTATTCTTTGTGGGTTTATCTGAACCCAAGTGGTCTAGATGTTTTTAAACTGCTATAATAGTATCTGTGTCTTCTATTCTGTCTTTGCTTAGCGATCAAATTGTCAAAGATTCTCTTTAGAATGAGGCTGACTCACCCAGGTCCCTCTGCCATTTTAAGGAGCAGGCAGCCTGGCAGGATGCTGGCTTTATGGAAGTCTGTTCTTCATTTTATTCTTTTCTTTTAAAAGTTTCTGAGAAGGCTGACAGATAATGCTCCTTGGAGAGTGCAGCTAGCTCTTCATTTTTCTAAGAGTTTCTCCAGCTCATGAGACCTCAGCACTGAGGTTCTCCTTCCCAGAGCTCATAGAAGTGCACATTTTGGTAACTTGCTTGCCAGTATTTATGAAGACAAAACTGAGCCTCTGTGTAATAAACCCAGTTCCTCTTTCCTGCCTCACTGTTTAGAAATTTTAAATCAAGGAAATAGCTCTCAGGTAGCTTAATATTCTTACCTGAGTGAGGACTTATTCAGCTGTAATAAATTCTTGTCCAGTTGTAGTCTTTCATCTAGAAGATAATCAATTTGCATGAATTGTTTATACTGTGTAATTAAGACTAAGGCTAGAATGATAGAGATTGTCTGAATTTGAAATCATTGTTTTCCTTCTCCTTTTATTTTACAGTTCTTCGTGCCATGAAAGAGGATAGTGAAAAAGTTCCAAGCTTGTTAACAGACTATATACTAAAAGGTGAGGTTTTTTTTCTTTTTTTAAGCTTTTTATTTCATATTGGGGTAAAAAGGTAAGTTTTAGAATAGTGTATGTGCAGTAGTTGGGAAGTTTTTATTAGTCAATAAATGCATCATCTTGCTAATAGATTAAAAAGTAACTTCTAAATGTACAACTTTTCTTTATTGTATTTTGCAGCATGAGGATAGATACGTAACTTACTTATGCTCCCAACATAATAAAGCATGGTTATATAAAATTTAGTTTTTATTTGAGGTCCTGGGCTGGAAATAATTTTCACAGCTAAATTATAAACATCAAGGAAGGCAGTGGAGGATATACTGTGGAGATATTGCCATAATTATGTGAGTCTTGGGTCTTGACAGTGGGAGGATTTGAGAAAGGTGGCCTCTGCCATCTTGGGGACAATAGAAGGAGAAGGACAGATGAAAGCAGGAACATTCAGATCAGTTAACCATCTCAAAGGGACTATGGATGGGATTGGCTAAGGGACAGGGAAGGTAAGGAGAAAGAGAAAAAGAATGGATGTACACAGAGCCAGGGCAGTGGAGAATGAGCCGCAGATCTTAGGAGCGAGATCAGGATCACACAGGATGGGAACAGTGATGAGGCAAAGAAGATTGTGTGAGACTTTAATGACATCACCTGCTTTGCTGAGGAAAGAACAAAATTTGGGTAATAGAGGGACTGAAGATCTTACTTAATTCCAGTCAAAGCTAATACTTTTAAATGAAATTATTTCTTTGAAGTACCAGTTTTTCAGGTGGCAGATTTTCAGGGCATCATAGGACGCATCCTGTAGTGCTTGGTCCAGGTTGGAGAGCAGTCCTCTCCTCTGGCCACACTGTTCTTCTTTGGGTTCTCACTCTTCTCCACCAGGAGTTGCTAACTGAACAGAAGTTTGGGATTTGTGAGAAGTTCAGGAACTCAGATGGGACTGTTCCTCAGTCATAGCTTCATACAGGAGGAACTAGTGAATAGTACATAGTGTCACCCGTAAGGCCAGACGTGGAGCTGGCCACGAAAGGGTTAACGGGGAGGGTGTTTAGGAAAGACTAAATTGACATGATCGTTTTTTTAAAATAAGCCGTGTTTTCTGATGGAGGGCTGTCTCTTCCTGTTACATTCTCAACTTTCTGAAAACAAAAACCTGACATCTCTGTTTGCTTTTGTGTTGTGCTAGCACTGGTTTGAAAGCTGGATTGTCCTGAGGTTTGTTCTTTATAGACGTGAATCAGGAACGAGATGCACATAAAGAACGTGTCTGAAGTTTCGCTGGCGTGGGTTACTGGGGTACTGCCGTGAGGGCCAGGGATAGAGCGAGCTTCCCAGACACTCTTGAGCTCTTTTATCGTCAGACTTCATGGGAGAATTGTGTGACCGGAGAGCAGAGTGCTCTGGGGGGAAGTGATTTTTACTTTTTCCCCTGAAAACCCAGGAGTGTAACTGTGACCCTGCCCTGCCCCAAGCTCCCCTCTGCCCACTGCCCCCTGTCCCGGTGACCCAGTTCCCGCCCCACCTGCCAGCCCACCTCTAGGTAAACGGTGCCAGCCGCTGACAAGCTGCCTGTGTGCATGTGCTGTGGTCTGGCCTTGGCTTTGTATTGTAAGGACTGGGTGGGAAAGCAGCTGGGGTTCAGACTAAGGAGTGACTCTATAGTCCAAGAAAATGAAGAGGGGAGGGTAACACACTCAGAGGTGTGCACATGCTTGGGAAGGTGAGGATAGAAGGCGATTCAAACTGCTCTTTTCCACCCATTCTGGAAATCCACAGCCACTTAGTGATTTCTCTTCCTTGGGGATCAGTAGAACACTTTACCTGGGAAGGGGGTATTGTTCAACGGAGAACTCTTCATCCCCTTTCTTGGTGGGACTTTCTCCTTGTTTTTAACGCCGGTGACTATGGGTTGTGTGTGTGTGTGTTAGTCGCTTGGTCATGTCTAAGGGCGAACTCTTCATCCCCTTTCTTGATGCGACTTTCTCCTTGTTTTTAATGCTGGTGACTGTGGGTTGTGTGTGTGCATGTGCGTGCGTGCGTGTTAGTCGCTTGGTTGTGTCTGACTCTTTGTGACCCCATGGACTGTAGCCCACCAGGCTCCTCTGTCCATGGGGATTCTCCAGGCAAGAATACTGGAGTGGGTTGCCATGCCCTCCTCCAGGGGATCTTCCTGACCCAGGGATCAAACCCATGTCTCTTATGTCCCCTGCATTGGCAGGTGGGTTCTCTACCCATAGCCACCTGGGAAGCCCGGCTGCCTACATATACCACCTTAATTTCAATGTGAAGGTGAGAAGTGAAAGAAGGTAGAAAAGTGGCCTCATCTGATCCAAGATGGGGTGGATGCTGAATGGGCTACTAAGCTTCTCTTTCCCACCACTGCTTCATCGCTCCACTCAGCCTGCTCTATCCCAGCGCTCAACTTTGTACCAGAGGCTGGTGTAGCTCTGGCTGCCACTGTGCTGATCCAAGATAGGAAGAAAGTGGTGTGCAGAAACTCGCTTCCTTCTTTGACTTCACCAGTGAGCCATCTGCTGGGTTACAAGCCTTCAGCAAGGCTGTTATAGGTTTGTATCTCTAAGTGGTACCCTGAGAGACATGACCTCTTGGCATCTCATTTCTGGACAATTCTAATCAGTGTGTCTTGAGAAAACTTTTCGTTGTTGGGTATACCCAACAAAAATGCTACTATAGATCCGTATTATAGTTTTCATTGTTTAATGGCATTTTTATATACATATAGAATGTATATAAAATGCATATATAAATGTATATAAATATATATATACATCTTATGTATATATATTTTATGTATACAAAATATACATTTCTATTCAAAAAAATTTTTTTTCTTCCTCTAGTTCTGTGTCCTACATAGGGCAGCATCACTTCAGGAACCGCTTTATCCTTCGTGGGCAACAAGCTACAATTCCTATAGCATTATTCTGAAAGCTGGCTACTATTACCTTCCTGCTATTGGAAACTCAGGACACTTGAACTTGGGTTTGTGATTCAGTATTACTAGATCATGCCTTCTCTAATTCTTTGTATCTTGAACTGAGAGAACCATGGCACTATTTTGAATTCTAGAGTTTTTTTGTTGTTGTTAAATACTAACAATTATGAACTCTTCTGCAACTCTGTAGAGTAAGGGGGAGTGATGTTCACTGAGCACATGCAGCTATATTTTTCATTAACGGACAGTACGTCTGAGTTTTTACGGCTTTCTAGATCTAAACTGCACTCATTCAAGAACTAGATTAAAGCATTGAGAGATTTATACTATAGTTGTTCTTCAGTGATGGCAAGTACCAACACTGATTTTTTTTTAAATAAGAGAACTGTCAGTATAAACATTACCTACCAGTATTGTCCAGAGAGACTGAAACTTGGGCTTTTTGGAAGAAGGGAAACCAGAATACATTATCTTGGCTTAATACTTTGTCAAAATCAAAACACCCGGAGATGGTCCATTTTAGGGCTTGCTGTGTGTCTCACCATTGTTCAAGTTTTAACCATTAAGATGACATTCACTTTCAGAATCTTGTATTGTTTAACTTAAGATGTTTCCATGTTTCATTTCCCATGTCTGTGAAGAAGTGTCCTTAAAAGGAATTGGTATCTTTTAAGGTGCTTAAACTGTATGCTGCAGCAGTGCCCGTTCCCTGTTATTATTGTGTTTTATTCATGCCTGTGTTTTCCTGAAGCACTAATTCTGGAACAGCTACTCATGGATCCATCCCTAGTCATGAAACACCTTTGCCAGTTCCAATCAAGTCAATTCTGTTTAATAAATGTTGAAAAAAAGTAGCATACGTTTGAGAGCTTTTTTTTTTTTTTTTAAATTCTCTTAACCATGCTGGATTCCTCCCCTTGCTATTCCACACACTGTTTTATTACAGAGCATGAGCTGGTGAAATCTTGATTAGCCTCATGCTAAGTGGGGGCATGGGGGGAGAGGAGCATTTTTCAGATAGTGATAAGCTACTGTGGAATGTCAGAAGTCTTGTCTTTTCCTGGGTCTGTGAAACATTCCCGACAGCCTCTTCTCATCACCAACATGAATGTAAGTAGAGTCTAATTAGCCATCAGACTTTTCAGGTCCCACTGAAAACATCTGTTGAGTGTCCAGAGCCCACTGTGTTCCTCACTCTGCTCAGTAAGGGACGTGAAGACGGCAGCAGGCCAGTTTGGAGTTTGATGCCAGCACTGCATTTCAGCCTTTCTCTGGGGCACGTGGGAGTGGAGATGGTGCCTTGTTTTATTCATTCTTGATAGTGAATATGTGAACAGTTTGTCCCATGCTCTTGAACTGATGAAGAATCTTACCAATATAAGAATATTAATTGAAGCTAATCTGAATTTGTAAAAATTGTCTTATACAAGAGGGCATACTAAAAAGCAAAAGAATTGTCTTCTGAAGCCACTCAACAAGAGTCTGTTTATAGTTCCTTCTTAAGTTGATGCATCTGAACTGTATGAAAAAAATGCTATTTTTTCTGATCAACTCAAAGTCCCTTTTTAATGAGGGTTCCCTGATTTTGCTTGGTAACCTCATTATTCTTCAGCAGTAAACCCTAGGGCTTCCCACTGCAGCCCCTTTCCTACACATGATGAATGACACTAATGATGAGATGGGCATATTTGATTGGTGACTGACAACCAGGTAGATTTTAAATTTCCCTCACAGCAGCCTCTCTGGGCTGTACACTTGCGGTGGGCAATGGGGTGGCGGGGGCCCCTTTTTTGTCTCACAAGGATTCCTTGGGAAAGGCCTGCCTTCTGAGCAAAGCACTGGAGTGTGATGCTGGAGATTCACGGAACTGTCAACCTTAACATAAAAGGATGAGTCATCTTTCACATCGCAGACAGAATCTTTCTGAAAGGGACATCATGTGATTTGGATTCAAAGTGTTTATTTGTTGCCAAGAATCAAGTTGCAGGTAATCCTCTTACAGCCTTGTTTTTTGAAGAAAACAAACTGTAGAACTACAGTGCACTCCAAGTGCCATATATCTATTTTATTCTTCAGGAAATTATATTTTTCTTTTACAGAGCACAACAGGAACCAAAGTAAAAGAGTAATAGATACAGCACTCAGGATAAATCAAATCTTTAAAATAATAATAAAAAAAATTTACACCTTGTCCTATATCCTGTTAGTATTTTCATAATATGGCCATGATTGAAAAAAACAAAAAGCAAGCATTTACAATTTTTTGATAGACTTTTTATGCCAGGAATGGTTAATTGTCAACAAAAATTTATACTAATCAGGCTGATGTAAATCTATTTTGGTAGCATATCATTAACAAATTTATTTTGGAGATAGATAAAAATATTGCCCCTTGATAATAAATCTTTTTTTTTCTTTGATGCAAACAGCTAGAACACCTTTTTCTTTTCCTTTTTTTTTTTGATATTCTAAGACAAAAGAAATGGTTAATCTTCAGATTAATAAATTAGGTCATTATAATAATAAATTAATTTTTTTTAAAGTTCAGCAACCTCTGTCCAAGTATTTACAACAATACTTGAAAGTTCCTTTACAAAACAGAACACGTTTTCTTTTCACATTAAGCATACTGGGTATCTGTGTCTTTCACAACAAGCATTTTTAAAAGAAAAAAAATCAATGCAACAAATGGGTAATTAGTATAAAAGTGCTAAGAGCTGTTTGAAAAGTTTAACACTATAGTATACAGTCAGTTACATCTGAGGCAAACTACGACAAACTTCCAGCTTATTATGGACAATATTCCAGTAGTTGTTTCAAACAGTTGTTTGAAAGAAAAAAAAAAAAAAAATCCAGGAGCTGATTAGTGATGCAGCTAAAACTGCCATCGATGTCTCTGGCCAGTGAGCGAATTGAAAACCGAAAGCAAATCCAAATGAAGAATTTAATAAAGGAATACCTTCTCCATGGCAGGTATGGGGCTGACTGCTCAAGGCGTGTGCATACACACACATACACTCACACTCACACACACATTTCTCTTCCCAATTAAACTGCAGGTAGAATGAGATTTTGTGTTAATCAAAAATTTGTGATGGAATGCCTGTTTGTTTTTGTTCTGGTTAAAATCTCATAAAAATACATTCAACAGGAAAACATAAAATTGTATGTGTATAAATATATATGCATATATATATTATATACACACGCACACAAATACTTTTGTTTTTCTGAAGCATAAGAGTTACATAAATATTCCTATAATTGCTAGAGTTTAAAGAGGCATAATTTTTTTTTTTTTGAGCTTCAACCAAGGTGCTTGAATAATATACAATTAAAATGAAGTAGTTTCTATTTTGTAGATTCAGTATATAATAAGGAAAAAAAAATATCCCCAAACAGTCTTTTTTTTTTTAAAAAAAGTTTCTTTTTAAGCGAGAGCTTCAATGAAAACTATAAACAACCAACAACAGAACAGAAGAAAGCGACAACAAACAAGGAAGTGTAGCCCTGGAAATAAACGCCTGGTGACCTCACCCTCTCCTCCTTCCGGCCACGCGGCCATCAGAAAAGCTCCAGTGCTCACATCGGGAAACGACTCGGGTCCTGATCACCTGCTGACTCTGCTAGGAACTGGCTGATTGGCTCGGAGGAAAAAAGAAAGCAGCAAAAAGTATAACTGTGTAGATCCTTAATCACCCGCTTTAGAGAAACGTGGCTACCCCATGTCTCCTGCTTCCTCACCGCCTACTGCAGCTGTGACTATAGGAAAGAAGCGTGTGGCTGGAGGCCTGGGGTGGCTATCAAAAGGGTCTGGTGCCCTTGTCTGTGGTCTAAGCTGGTTACAGGCAGAAGGATCGCAGGGCCTGTTTTCCTGCTCGCTCAGGCCTGGGCTGTGCAGCGACCAGTGCAGTCTTCCGAGCAACAGGGAAAGACATCCTCTGGGCCACTGGACTGGACTGCTCCCCCAGCCGCGCTGACCAACTGTGTCTTCCACCACCACCCCCCTCCCACCCATTCTCCCCAACCAAACTCACTGTCCCCGCCCCCAAGTTTCTCTACAGCTATATTACAAGCAAATACATCTTAGCAACTTTGAAACCTTTGGTTCTAAGACACCACTTGGTCAGTGATCTTGAGGAGGAGTGGGAATGCTTGCTCTGCATGCCGCTGCCGACAGAGCCCAGCCCAGGAATTCCTCAGCGCTGTACATCGTCACAATCCAATACAACCCACTAAGCAAGTGCGGAGTTCGAGTGTACTTTTTAAAAGCAGACTGAGTCGTTTTTCTGTCCTTCAGAACCTCGCTGGCGCCACCTGTCTTCACACCGTTTGGTAGAAATTGTCAGCCTGTAGGTGGTTCTGTTTCTGCATGCTGTAGAAGCCACTGAATCTCGCGTCTGGTTCCGCGATTCTCAGCATTCTCTGGGAACCGTCCACCTGGACCCGGGTTCCTTTCTTGCAGTCCACAGATACCAGCTGATTATTTAAAGAGGAAGGCTATTTCATAGGAGGAGGGGGGAAAGAAAACCATAAAGAATTAGCTGCTTTATGTATCTTGAATCAGCAGTTATCTAGGCCTCATTCGAGTGAGATAACAGCATCGCAGCACATGGATGAGCGGACTGCATGGGCTAACAGCCTGTTCTGGAGCCAACTACACACTTTTTTGGGGGGTGGGGGGCCACACTGCATGGCACACGGGATCTTATTAGTTCCCTGATCAGGGATCGAACCTATGCCTCCTGTAGTGGAAACAGAGAACTTTAACCACTGAACTGCTGGGGAAGTCCTTCCTACCAACTATACTGGGATACTGAAAAACTGTGTTTAAAGGTAAAATGCCAATAAATGATGTCAAACAAGGGGGAGATAAAAGAACTGAGAAAATACTGAAGTGATAATTATTTTCAAATACTTGAAGTACAGATCAGTTCTTAAGAGAGTTGAAGGATGAATGGAAGGTACCAGGTCGGCAGCTGTTAAGATAAATGGACCATTTCGAATCACTCAGGCTGTAGAATGAGCATGCCGGTTTGGGCCAGTCCCTCTGTCTCCAGCCACAGGCTTTCCCCAGCTCTGCAGGCGGGGACTGTCCTCCACATTCCTGTATCCCAACCCAGCACATTCCCAGCCCAGAGGCAATTCACGTATTGTCAGAGAAAATCAGAGGCAGGCTATTCCATCTGATAAATTTTGTGAAAGGGTTATCTGGATGATAAGATGGCTGTTTTCAATTCTTGAGTAAATGAATTACTTCCTACTTTTTAAAACAGGCAGATTGAAGCCCTTTGTGTTGACAGCAAATACATGTTCTTTCTGCAATACGAAATCTGCCTTTCTCCACCCTGTCTGGTGTTATTTCACACAATCCCTCCGTCTGTTGCTCCCTTTTCCTCTCTGCTTGCCTTTGACATGTTTCCCTGTCCTTTGGACTTCTGTACATCTTCATAAGCTTTCAGCTCTCCTCTTTCCCTCTTTTGAGTGTTATCTTCTACCCTTGTGATTTTTTCTTTTTCCTCTCCCAATTCTATGTTGATAGATGACTGAGAAATACCAAGTGATCAAGTTTTAATTTCTAATATAAACAACAATGACTTAAACAAATACCCCTGGATTGATTCCTATTTGAAAACTTTAAATTAAGGTAATTGGACCTGTGAAAAAGGTTGGGTTCGTTAACCGATGGAAGATGGAGAATTCATTCAGTGACTGATCTAGCCCCAGGCAAGTACTATGTATCTGATCACTACAGCCTGATGTACATTTGAGGCCACGAAGAGCAAAGTAAAATTCAGCTGGTAGAGCAGATATCCAGCAATTAAGGAAATACAAGCATGGAGGCTTTCCTAGTTTGACTGAAGAGGCTGAAACTTTGTCAGGACAATACCTTAGTTGGTGTTCGATACCAGCAAAGCAGTGGTATCCACTGTTTCTTCTGATTGATGAACAGGAATGCTATTATGATAGAGAGGCCTACTACTATAGGAACCACAACCGAGGCAATGGAGTCCACTGAAGCATCTTCTGAGTTCAGCCTGGTATTATCTC
Source organism: Cervus elaphus (assembly GCF_910594005.1). Taxonomy (NCBI): domain Eukaryota; kingdom Metazoa; phylum Chordata; class Mammalia; order Artiodactyla; family Cervidae; genus Cervus; species Cervus elaphus. The sequence continues at coordinate 84,334,057 of NC_057825.1, forward strand.
TGTAATCTATCTGGGGGTGACCCATGTCTAGGAGAGAGAAAAAAAATTACAAGCATTTATTACCTAAACCAGAATTTTTAAGGATTATCTTAATTACCCTACAAATAGAGATCGGTGGATTGGTTTTATTGCTTCCCAGTACTTTAAGGCTAAAACATGATTAAAGTCTAATGTGGATCCAAAGAGCTCTTATGAAAGGGCAGAGCTCTTAGGATGGATGTAAAAAAGGAAATATTAGAGTGAGAAGGTTTAATAACTGGACAGGATGATGCTGATTCTAGCTAGTCAAGAAAATAAGATTCTTATGTAGACTTTAAAAATGACTAAAAAATACTTTGATTAATGTTAACCTTTATGGTCTTCCTAAGATTCTGAAACAGAAACATCAGCTTTCCTCCCTGCTAATTTATACTAGCAAACCGGAGGTGAGGACAAAGTACATGCTTCTACTTAGTAGCGTAATAGATAAGACTAATTAGTAGTGCACTTGTAAAAACCAAGCCAGGATCAAAAGCTTGGTCTGTTGGTTGATATTTCAGTTTACTGAGCTCTGAGCAAAAATGCCTTACTTTTCATAAACTTAATGAAAATTCATTGGGCCTGTTAGATCGTTTTCCTGTATAAGGGACATTTAATTTTGCTCTTATAAATGATGGGTCTTTTTGTTCTTTTAAATCACCATTCTTTAGCAAAGGTAAATACACAGCAATCAGGAGCACTCTGAAAATGTCCTTATTTTGTTTCAAGTAAACCTCTGTAGTCAGGATCAGGTTAGTGAAAGACCAGGTTAGTGAAAGTTGCAGAACACATACAGTGAAAAGGACCTGATTTTGAACTGTTTTGAAGACTCAGCTCATGAAGCAGCACAGCTTTGTGATGTTAATACTGTCTTTAATTTAAAACTCAGATTTTTATTAATATACTTCTATGTGTTTGTGGGGGGATGGAAAGAAGGGACCCTCCTAATCATTTTAGCCACCATAGATGGTAATACTTTACTTTATAGAAGGTGGAAAAAAAGCAAATGTATTTATCAGCATCAAAAAAAATACAAAGAAGATAAAATACCCTATTGATGAATTCAGGGTGCAAATATACAATGAAGAATGAATGTTTAACTTCCCACAATATAAATGATATTGGAAGTGTTTTTAGGAATATATGACATATAAGAAGATTATAAAGTAAATTGAGGCTTGGGGAAAGAAAAATGAAGCTTCAATTGAGATCAGTTAAAAAAGAAAATTTAGTCTTTAAATTGTTTTATGGCCTAAAAGCAGGCCATAAAATTTAGCTTTAAGCTTTCTAGCAGCCAAAGCAAAAATGGAAACAAGCATCATCAATAAGATTCACATTGTCTTTAAGATGAAAACAAAGCAGCTGCTTAGGAGAATCATGGATTTCCTTGGTACCAACACAAGAGATTTCTCCTAAGGGTCTTTATAACAAACACAACTACTATGTAATTCAGAGTCCTCAACATAATAAATAAGGGCTATTCTTGTGGCCAAGACTCAGCACCCAGAGCAGTATGTGGCGCCGAGCAGGCACTAATATTTACTGACTGAGTGACTGCACACAAAATGGGAAAGTGCCATTCAGTCAGCAGTCACATAGGAGCCAAAACACGGGTCCAGGAATTTGGCTCTCTGGTCATCTGGCTTGATCCAAGCATAACACTTACACAACATCTAAAGTAAGGGACCATTAATCTCTCAAGCAATGAATTAATTTTTTCCAAAAGAAATAACAAAAACTGTCTTAACAATGATTTTGAAAATGTCCTTGGAGTAGACAGGAGGCAGTACTGAGTCACGGCTAAGAGCAAGCTTACACTATTTTGATCAAGAGGCCTACTTCTAGATAGAAGGTTAAGATTGACAGGAACTTGGCCCTGCTTTGCCTCTTAGCTGCTGAGAGGCAGAATAACATCTCTATTGCACACAGATAAAGGACAGAGCAAGAAAAAAAAAGCATGGAAAAGCCTGATGAGTGGGAAAATCAACATATCAGTAATAAATTGAACTCCCACAGAGTGAAAACTACCTGTAGGTAGAGGGTAATCTTAATGCATAAATGCTTGATACAGGATCCACAGGGATAGGTGAACGATTTATTATTACTTTGCTTACAAAGTTTATTCACATACATACATTTGAGAGATGGCTTAGAAATTCCAGATACCAAGCTTTTATGACCAGGAACATATTTCTTTCCATCATCACTAAGTCTCTGAGCTTGTGGGGCCGGAAAAGAGGCATTTTATCTGCAGACTTACTTCATCATCCCAGGCTGTTAAATATGTTACAGCCAAGCAGGTCTTTCCTGGACTGGTTGTTTGAGATTACTTGGACATGTGATTTAATAGGTTACTCAAAAGAAGTTTTGAAAATTAAAAAAAAAAAAAAAAGTAAACCATACACATGACAGATTTGAGAGAAGTGAAAAGTGATAAGAGTATGAACTCCGCTTCCACTGTGCGTTAACTGAGCACCTCAGTGAAATAAACTCTTGATATCTGCTGACTTTGGCACTTACCTCTGGGGAGGTGGATAATGTCGTTTTCACTAGGTGTGGGCCACAGGGGGACCTCCATGTCAATCTCTCGATGATTTGTCTTCTCAATGGGTACATTGGTTGGTTCTGGGACATACATTTCTAAAAAGAAGGGAGCATTTTTTTTGTAAGAGATGATGGGGGGAGCACCTTATTGACTTCTGTCTCCTCAACCCAGGTAGACGGTGCATTCGGTTCAATACAACACAATACAACATGTCCTGGGACACAAAAGATCCAGTTTCTGCCCTGACATCATTAATGCCCGAGAGTCACCACCTTTGCAGGGGTGGGAAACATGTCTTACAGCCATTTAAAAGGGGGAGGAGAAGTTTACTCCTCCACCAAACTCAAAAGCTCTGCTTTTTCATAACAAATGCTGCTGACTACAGATTTGTGCAAGCTGATGGGCACTGGCCGAAATGAAAGGATTTCTTTTACTTTCCATCAGCTAAATTATACTTTAATAACTGTTGCTCTTCAATCCATGAGTGCTGACTCATTTATATCAAATATATCACAGGAAGTGAAAAAGTTAAAGCACCTTCATTCTGTATTCATTTCCCCTTCACTGTTTCCCTCAAAAGGAATGGACGTCAGCAGACCTCATGAGGCGCTGCCTGAGTTAAGTCTTACATGTCTGCTCTGTTCCCCCTGGGACCATGCAGTCTGGAAACTGAACTTGAGTAAATATGTTTATATTATCTAACTCAATCAGACAGACACTTTGATCAACAAGATACTACAACATGAAACAAAACTGAGAAGAATGACACATCGGTTAACCCCAAATATCAGGAATATATTCCTAACTTCAACTGGCTAACAATAATTAGCCAACTTTTTAAAGAAGTAATTCTTAAGAACCTCTTTTTCTAACACATGACAACAGGAGTCTGCATCTAGCACGTTCCTTGGCCAAGTCCTGCCATATTACTAACTGATTTTTATAATAAGGTCACCCAACGTCGGCAATACTAAATACTAGTAAACAGCCTCGTGCTATGCTCCACTTAGTCGCTCAGTCTTGTGTCCGACTTTCTGGGACCCCATGGGCTGTAGCCTGCCAGGCCCCTCTGTCCATGGAATTCTCCAGGCAAGAATACTGGAGCGGGTTGCCATGCTCTCCTCAGGGGATCTTCCCAACCCAGGGATTGAACCCAAGTCTCCGGCATTGCAGGCAGATTCTTTACCATCTGAGCCACCAGGGAAGCCCAATAAACAGCCTAATTAGACCAAAATAAAATACATGAAATATGTTTGTATAAGTTAGAATATTCCTCTCTGCTCAGAGTGATTGATCGCTATCCCAAAGTTACCAGTCTTTCAAGAAGTGGACCTTAAAAAAGACAGATTTGAGACAACTGAACAGTGATAGAGAGTGTGAACTCAGCTTCCACTGTGTATTAACTGCCCAAGGTTATGCATCCAGGAACGGCAGAGCCAGGCTTCAGATGCAGTCCTCTGAATCCAAAGCCCAGGTCTTCCTACTGTCCCCAGGAATAAAGTCATTTTGGCTTTAGCTTTCTTAGTTAAATTTCAAGACCCCTCCCAGTAGCTCAGTGATAAAGAATCTGCCAGCAATGCAGAAGCCACAGGAGCAATGGTTTTGGTCCCTGGGTTGGGAAGATCCCCTGGAGGGGGGCATGGCAACTCACTCCAGTGTTCTTGCCTAAAGAATCCCTTGGACAGAGTAGGCTACAGTCCTTGGGGTCACAAAGTGTCAGACACGACTGAAGCAACTTAGCACGCATGTACTCAGACATGGCAAGAACCAGACGCTCCTGAGTTTTGAAAGGTTTAACAACTCTCTGACATCAAAAAGAGAGTTTACTGAAAACATTTTCACTTACAGAAGCACGGGCCTGAGTATCAACTAGTGATTCCAAACTTTTCTATCATATTTGAGACACCCGAGGCCCTTATAAAACCTGCTCACAGATCCTGATTTGGTGGGTCTGGGCTAGGTGGTTCTAGGCTGTGTGTGGGGATGGTGTTTAGCTTGCCCACTGAGACATCTTGATATGCAATATGAATTTCCTGGAGGAATCTGGGAAGAAAACCCCTTGACATTTACATGACATCTTTCAGTGCTATGGTGTCTTGAGCCCCTGACCTCCCTGGTCCAACACACAGCCTTGAGCTGCCTTATCACCCCAGGGGCTGACCTGCCATTGCCCTGCAGCTGCCTCAGGAGAAAAGGCTAACATGAGACCCAGATGGAAAACCTGTGAATGTCAGCAGCTAAGTAGCAAAGACTTCTACAGAGCCCCCCAGGGCTGGGGTCAGCTCAGGGTCTTCCTGGGATAGCAGCAGAGAGAAGCAACTTTGAAATTCCTGTGCCTCATTCCTGCCTGGAGGTAGATTTCAGTGAAACCTTCCACACCACACAGGCTCGACAGTGTGCGTTCTCTTCCCACAGGTGCTTAGAAAGGCTCTACCTGGCGATGGCTGGGGAAGTTGGAAGGATCTGCCCAGTATGGAGGAGGACTGTCTTACTCCGTGGTTACTTAATCACCATCGTTCAACCAACATTTCATCAATACTTCCTTCGTGGCAGGCACCGGGCTAAGTCTGGGGCACACAGTTATGATCAAGACCAGTTCTGCCCTTATGGGCCTCCCGTGGTGAGTTCCATCTCCCCATTGGGCAGCTCACAGCCTGTCCTCTGGATCAATTTGCTCTGCTGAACTCAGTTCAGCTCTGATTAAAGTTCACCCATACCACCTCCTTCATCACCAAATATTCAAAGCTCAGTTCAGAGTTCTTGGGTCTAAGAGGAGAGGGTCATTTCCCTTTAATGCGAACTTAAGAGGGAAGCCACCTCTGAGCACTTTTGCCAAAAAGGATAAATCTTTCAAAAAAAAAAAAAATGCTTGGAGAAACAAAAAGAAGTGTGGGTGCTGCTGAGTTTCCATGCCGAGACCGAGGCCTGCCATGGCCAGAAACGGCAACAACCCCAACTCTCAAACAGAACCCTTCTGACATTTACTGCGAGAGCCCTTCATAAAGCTGCTGGCCTTGTCGATGACACAGGAGTGACACACGTCGTCACCTGGCCTGGAGGCACAGATCATGGGCACTCGGTCAGTTAACTACAACTGGGGTCCAGTTTGATCTGAACTGCAGAGGAACCGGAGACAACTTAGTGGTGACATATTTTAAATTCAGATGCACCGACCTGGCCCATTGTAGGACTGACCTTCCTTAAAATGTCTGTTTCTGGAATATGGGGCGGGGTGCTTGGGACTTGCAAAGTAAGGACACCATTTTTGGGGGGATGGTACTCCAGGTCAACCTAGGTCCAAGACTCCCAGGTCTTCTGCTAACGAGCTGCGTGGCTTTGGATCATTCACTTAACTTTTCTGACCTTCAGTTTTCTATAAAATGGCACGAGTATTGACCAGCAAACCAGTTGACAAGTCTTTTACTCATATCCAGAGGTGGCGAAAGGAGGACATGCTTGGTAAGGGCAGGGCTATTCAGAATGTCGGTGGATGTGTGCAGGGGGCAGAACCAAGTACAAGTAGCCTGAACCATCCGGGGGAGAAGCAGCCACCTGAAACTTCACAGAGAGACCACGAGAAAATGGGACAGGAGCCCAGGCTTCCTGGCAGGCCACACTTAGTCAAACGTGAAGTGGCAGAGCTCAACTGACTACAGAATGTGTGGAGATAAAATGGAAAAATGATTCATCAATAATACATCAGAAGCAGAAAGGGGAGTTAACAGAAATTAAGTTCCAATCCAACGGTGCACGCTGACAGAGAAGTCACTGGAGAAATCTCTAGTCGTGAACAGATGCCAGTGAAACCTGCATTCCCTCTTCTATCACACTCGCAGTTGAGGAGAGTGGATCCACCTCTTCCTGCCAGCATCACCTGAACTCGGGTCCTGTCATCACACACCTCGGACGTCTATAAGGCAGGTCACAGCTGTCCTGGCCCCGGGTCTCTCCCGGCTTCAGCCCCTCCTGCAGACCCCGTGAGCCTCCCCAGAGCACCTCCATGATCTTGTGTTTCATCTGTTTAAAAAGGAGCCTCCCAAGAAGGATAAAGGACAAAATCCACCTCTCTGTTTGAATATTAAAGCCCTAAACATCTTGACCAAAGCTGTCTTCTCTGTCCTTACCTCCTGCTACTAGAACTCCCTATTCCAGGGGCATCTGGCCTCCGTCTCAGGGTCTTTGGTCAGATGACTCTTTCACTCCAATGAAGAGAACCCGCCTGTCCTTCAAGGCCCAGCTCAGTCTTTCTTCGAGTAAAAGCCACCCAGACAGACCCCTCTACTCCACAGGAAAACCCTGTCTGTGAATTGAGCACCGTGGTCTGTAGCTGAGATGTGTCACGGTTATCTCCAATTCACCACCCACCCCTTCTTTCTGAAACCGTCTAAGCAGACTTTGCTGCCACCACTGTAGGGAAATGGCTCGTCAAAATGACTTGGATGCCGCCAGATGCATGACGGTCAGTCCCTACTTCCCACCCGATGTCACCCACCAGCACTTCTCCCACCCTTGCTCCAGGCGGCTCCAGGTCACAGCTCTTGCTGTCTTCCCCTGTGGCAGGGGCTCCTTTTCTGTTTTCTATCCCCGACCTGCCCAGATCCCAAAAGTGGAGGGTTCTTGGGCTCAGTTCCAGACTCCCTTTTCCTCTCTATCTCCACTCACTTCTTGGGTGACCTCGTCCAGTCTCAAGGCTTAAAAACCACCCATCTATGACAACGTTCAAGTTTACAGAAACCTTTCCTATCTCTCTCCTGAGCTCTAGATATTCACTGTCTATTCACTGCCTCCACTCAGATGTCCAATGGAGATTTCCAACTAAAAAAATGTCCCAATAAAATTGATTTTACACCAGAGTTGCAACTCCATGTTTTAGTCAAAAACATTACAGTTGTTCATGGAGTCTCTCCTCTTCCTCCCACTCCTCACATCATGTTCAAATCCGATCAAATCTACCCTTTTACTAGAATCAGAACCTGGCCACTTCTCCCACCTCACATCTACTGCCCTGGTCTCAGCTTCCACTTCTTCTTTTTTTTTTTTTTTAATTTGTTGGAGGCTAATTACTTCACAACATTTCAGTGGGTTTTGTCATACATTGATATGAATCAGCCACAGAGTTACACGTATTCAGCTTCCACTTCTGCAAGTAACATTCCATCGTTGCTCTACTCAAAGCCCTCCAGAGTTTCCATCTTATCTCAATAGAATTCTAAAATCACTCATGAGATCTCATATTTTGGTGCATGGCTACTTCTCTGCTTCCTTCTGGTTACCCTCCCTGCTCAAGGAGTCCCATCCACACAGCCTCCCTGTTTCTCTCCGAGCATCCACGGCATATTCCCACCCATCGGGCTCTCATCCTGCTTATATGCACAGGTTCTCTCCTAATCCATGATTCCTGCCATTCTTCTGGGTCCCTTATAAATGTCATCCAAAATGTGAGGTGTTCCTGGATCATCAAAACATCCTGTCCCCTCTTCGGTCCAGCCCCTTCCTCTCCCACCCTGGATTGGCTATGTGTCTCTCTGTGGCCCGATCCTCATCTTGTGTTCTGTTTACTTGTTTGCTGCCTGTGTCTCCCTAAGAAAACATCAGTTCTGTGTGGATGGGCACTTGCTGGATTCACTGTCTTCCCCAGGCCTCAAGCAGTGCTTACTTGAGTAGGCATGAAATGAATCTTGGTTGAATAAATAAGATCAAGTTTTACTATTTAGATCATTAAAAGCATATTACTAGGAAAACTGGTATGAAACTTGGGAAACAGGTGAAACATATTAGATAAAGCAACTTGGATGGGAAATACATGTTTCTCCTCATACTTCTCATGCAGAACACTTACAGATTCTGTTTCTCCAATGTGCGCACTTATTGATACACGGAAGCGGCCTTCTGACTCTTGGTCTACATCTTAAACAAGGCCAAGGAGACTAAACCATGAGGGATCTGAAGAGGGCTCAGTCGCCTGACCCTTTTTAAGTATCCCCTTCTTTTCAGGGGATAAATGGACATTTTTAGAATTGTCTTGCTTATACGGCACCTAAACAAAAGGCAAACCTGTGCTGTGCTCAATGAAACCCTTGAGATTTAACTGATTGTACCATTTTACAAGTGCATGGCGTGGATGCCCTTCTCAGCTGCTGTGACCTCTAGCCCACTGTGCTGCATGGAGTGAGTCTCTAATGCAGTGCTACAAGGAAACACAGAAGCGGGGTGAAGATGCAGGGGCTCCCGCCTCGCTAAGGAGCTCCCTGGGCTCCTAGAGTGAGCCCTCTCTTCGGTCTGTGTGGTCTGGACTGCCTGCGAGGTCTGTGTATCCAGGGCTTTCGATCTGGAACACTGCCCAGAGGCTGTCTTGACAAGGGCTCAGGCCCTGCGTTGCTGGGATGAGGGGCAGAAAACAAAGGAGCTGTTTTGGCAGGAGACACGGACAGGGAATCCAGAAGGCCTGGGGGAGGATCTGGGCAGCTGAGGGGGGGCTTAGGTTTAAACTGGGAGGCGGATTACTGGGCTGATGTGAACGGTGGGATGTGGAAATAGATGCAGACAAGTGGTCTATCTGCAACAGCCAGCTGGGGGTGTGCCCTGAGGCTCCTGTCCTTGGTGGGAAGAGAGGGAAAGTTCAGGGAGGACAGCCTGGGACAACCAGAACTGATGCACTAACAGACTGGGCCAGGATCATGTTCTTTAAAGGCAGTCTTCCATGTTGGTTTTGGTAGACAGTCACCTTAGAAGAGATGCCAAGTGTATCCCCTACTGTGTCTGATCATGGAATCATGGACCTTTGTCACTAGGCTCAGCCACCACTGCCCACAAACTGTGCTGCTCAGATACGGCAGATGTCATTAATACCCATGAGGGTATACCCACCAGGCCCGCCACTGACAGAGAACACCAATCAGAAGGACCAGAGCAATTTCGGCATGGAACCAAAATCAGGTGCTCACCTGGAGGTCACAGTCTCTCAAGCTACCCTCCATGTCTCTCTCTGGGCCAAAGGAATTAGTTCCATAGGGTTGGGTCCAGGAGGCTCTGAGTCTGCTCTAATTTGCTCTTAAAGTCAACATCACAGGATGAAAAGTGGCAGGGTGGCAGCCTAAGATACCTGGGCACATGGGGCAGCAGCTGCCTTCCACGTTGATGGGCTCGACGCAGGGCAGCGGTGGGCAGCTGACGGTGGAGCAGAGGGTCTGGCCCTGCAGGCAGTAGCAGTGCGTGCAGCTGTCGATGTCCCAGCGCTCCTCGTCAGCGTAGGCCTTCCCGCTGAAGTGGCACACCACCTTCTTTGGGATTGTGTCCTCTAGGGAAGAAGAGGACAAATGGTGGAGTCACTCCATGTGACAAGCACAGTTTTTCAACATAGTTGAGATGTAAGCAGGGACAGCACTGCGCAATCACGGCATGCTCTGGGATGCCCAGCATTGGGTGAAAGTTCCGCTTCCCCAGTCCGCTGGCTCAGCAGACTCATCGGAACACTCATCCTGTGGCCTGAACCTGCTCAAGGGCCATCAACGCTGACACAGGGTGGTAATTATAGCAACCAGCCAGGAAACGTACTCGCTGGCCAAGAGTCACTGGACGGTCATCGCAAAATATATAAACTCAATCATTGTATGGCTATTGAACACGCCACGTGAAAAAACTAAAACACAAATAGGTAGGGAGACGTGTTCAGAGGTTTTGTTCCATGTGTAAAGAGATTAAAAAGTCCAGCTGAGTATCCTTGTAGGAACAACTCCCATCTCTAGTTACTCTCTGTAACGAGATGATGCAGGGGAGGGGGAAGGAGTGACGATGGCCTCTCCCAGGGAGCCGGCAGGTTTCATGTGCTCGCCCACAGGGAACTTGGACTGAGATAACCATTTCCTTCATTTTACAGGAATGCTGAATGCATTTCCTTCTCATCAACCAGGACATACCTACTTCAAAAACAACCTCATTTCAACCTATTATTTCCAGCAAAGTATGGTTTGTGAAAACAATACATTTTTTATGAGTCCGTTTTTGTATATAATAATTTACACAAAATTGGCTCAGTTGTGTCCAACTGTTTGCAACGCCTCTGTTCATGAGGATTCTCCACGCAAGAATACTGGAGCGGGTTGCCATTCCCTTCTCCAGAGCATCTTCCCAACCCAACTGTTTGCGATGCCTCTGTTCATGGGGATTCTCCAGGCAAGAACACTGGAGCGGGTTGCCTTTCCCTTCTCCAGAGCATCTTCCCGACCCAGGGATTGAACCCAGGTCTCCTGCACTACAGGCAGGTTCTTTACCATCTGAGCCACCAGGTTGATGCAAGAATTTACAGTGTAACACATTCTGCTCTTTTTCCTCTGTCCTTCCAGGCTGTCCTTATACCCTCCCTCCCCCAACCTTTACCTTGAAAGTTTCTTTCTCTTTGATTCATCACCTTCTCCTGGTTTATCTGAACTTATTACTAGTGGTCACATTCCCTCCAGAACTCAGAGTGAGGCCCAATGACCAGCAAAGCAGAGGTGGGGTCAATCAATGGAGAGACACAGGGTGGGGGTGGGGCAGCCCCTCCTTGTCACTGGCCAGGCTGATAATGGGGCGACTTACACTAACCTGGGGAAATCCTATGCTCAGCTTCTACCAGCACCTCCACTCGCCACTGCATGCATGCTAAGTCGCTTCAGTCCTGTCCGACTCTTTGTGACCCTATGGACTGTAGTCCTCCAGGCTCCTCAGTCCATGGGATTTTCCAGGCAAGAATATTGGAGTGGGTTGCCATATCCTCCTCCAAGGGATCCTTCCTGACCCAGGGATCAAACTTGCCTCTCTTAAATCTCCTGCATTGGCAGGCAGGTTCTTTACCACTAGCGCCACCTGGGAAGCCCACTCACCACTGGTCACTAGTTAATGAAAAATTATAAAGGCATCTGGAAGGAAAGTTCCTTAGGGAAGAAGTAGGGTGGGGAGCTCAGTTTCTCCCTGGAAGGCACGTAGGAAGGTCTGGCCAGAGTGGTGTTCGCTGCCCAGGCACAAAGGACAGAACTCACAGTGCTTGAGGAGCAAGGAGGGACATTTCTGTGCAGGGTACCAGGCCCACACCCTTTGCAGTCAAGTGTTCCCGGGCGGCTGGAACCACTCTGTGAAGAGCCAGCATGAGGCTTCCCATGGAGCTTTTCCAGAGAAGGATCACAGGCAGAAATATGTCTTTGGAATCCATACTCTCTTCTTACCAATCACTCAAGCATATGCCCCTGATGGAGGGCACCAATAATGTCTCATGACTCTAATATTTTGTGTTGCCAAAGACGGAAGTCTCGGTCCATAATAGAGTGTGATAAGTAATCATGGAAATGAGTCTGTCAAGTATTTAAACGCATAATCTCTCTGCTTCCCAATGCTTTTTCACTATTTCTGTCATTACTGTTGCCTGAGGTTCAGTAAGGGAGACAGTTAAGTTCTATTTGTAAAAATTCCACAGCAATAAGAGAAGAGACTCTGTATGATTTCAATACCTTTAGACCATGAAATTTTTGCACCTTTGTTTTAATCCCTGAATATGTTCCAGTATCTCCTAGTTTACAGTCTGGGAACTTGAATAGAATTTGTATCCCGCTGTTATGTGAAAAAAAAAAAAAAAGTTCTAGTTCTAAGCAGAAATTCTTTTTCAATATCTCTTTAAAAACGTATTTCACTGTATCTGGGAATACTCTATAGAAAGGGCTCTGGTGCATGGACCAGTAAGCTTAAAAATTCATTTGGAGGCTTTCATATCAAACTCATCTCAGAAGTTTTTGCTAATCTGAAATCCTTAGAGGAGGTGATTTTATTAAGATACCCAAAATCTACACAGTGAATGGCTGAGCAGAATCACTTAATGAACTTAATTCAAGTAATACACTGACCTCGAGCCAACACTTCATTGAGGACATTAAATTTGCCATCAAATCTGGAGTCTATTATGCAGAGGATTCTTTATGAAAGGAAGCATTTCTTCATAAAGCAATATTACTGATTACATTTTCCATACACCTTTCAACAGCTCACATGATGGACTAATATCACTGCATAAAATTTGAGTAATGCATTACGGTGCAAGGACCTTGGAGGAGAAGGTTATAATGCTCACCTCATCTCGTCTATCACTTTATCTACTTTGTGTTTTTTCCTCCTAGAGTTATTTTGCCAGTTCTCTTCTTAGAGAAGAGGCAGAAGACAATGAGAAAGAGCCACAGAAAGGATGAGGAGTCATTTTAATAAAAGAAGTTCATCTCAAGGCCAAGCACTGGTCTGTATTTTAAGATCGAGGCAAAAACACCCATTACATCTTAAGACATTTAACTAATCAATGCTAATACAAGTCAGGTTAAAATTACCCATAATATTAAGATATTAAAATAGTTATTATGTGGTAAACATTATAAAGACATTCAATTGTTTATTCTACAAACATTTATCATCAATGGGAAAAAAGGCAGGACCTGGAGGACCTGACCCAGAAGACTGAGCAAAAGTAGGGGAGAAAGGCTGTGTTGACTGGGACTCCTCACCAGGTGCCACGCAGCAGCCACTGTTTCGTGAATTCAACGTGGAGCTGGACAACACAACTTGGAGGGCGGAGCAACTAACTCTGCTGGGGGAACTGGGAGAGGCTTTGCGCAAGATTTGATGTTCTAGTTTTATTTTGAGAGATGAGTAGGAGAAGATGAAGAAGCTGGAAAGGAAGGCTACCGAAAGCAGACAGTGGTGTGTCCAACAGCCTGCCCCACTAGAAGGGCAGTGGGAGGTGTCAGGGCTGCAGGCAGGATGGCTGGAGATGAAGCTGGGGTCAGATCGTAAAGGGCCATGAAGAACAATGACAGATTTAGATCCTTCCTGTAGTGCTGGGAATGGGCCTTAATCAGTTTTGTCTTCAAGAAGAGAACTCTGGAATATGACAGTTGCTGCTGCTGCTGCTAAGTCGCTTCAGTCGTGTCCGACTTTGTGCGACCCCATAGATGGCAGCCCACCAGGCTCCCCCGTCCCTGGGATTCTCCAGGCAAGAACACTGGAGTGGGTTGCCATTTCCTTCTCCAATGCGTAAAAGTGAAAAGTGAAAGTGAAGTCGCTCAGTCATGTCTGACTCTTCTCGACCCCATGGACTGCAACCTGCCAGGCTCCTCCATCCATGGGATTTTCCAGGCAAGAGTACTGGAGTGGGTTGCCATTGCCTTCTCCAGGAATATGACAGTATGGAAGCCTAAATGGGATTAGGAAGATGGGAATGCTGTTGACAGGGATGTGCTATGGGCCTGGAGTAATGTGGTGATGGAGATGGTGATGTGGTGATGGAGATGGAGAGGAAGGTGAGGTTTAGAGTGATTTCTGAGAAACAGCAGTCAGGATATAGATGGTGGGGGCACACAGGCATGAAGGACGACTCTGTTTCCTGAATGGGAGGTGATACAGAAGTAATTCCAATGTATGAGTCACTTTTCCGCTTTAAGAAATAAATAGCTGGTGAGCCTGTCAAGGACCTGGTCAAGCCTTATCAAACCAGATATTCCAGTGGGTCAATCAGCACAGTGCAGCGGTTGACCTTCAAACTCTTTGCTTTTCTGTATGAACGCAACCACGAAGCTGCCTCTAGGGCAGAAATGATTTGGGGCTCAACAAGTAAAAAGGGTACTGACAAATGTCCGTCTAGTCAAAGCTCTGGTTTTTCCAGTGGTCATGTATGGATGTGACAGTTGGACCGTGAAGAAAGCTGAGCACCAAAGAACTGATGCTTTTGAACTGTGGTGTTGGAGAAGACTCTTGAGAGTCCTTTGGACTGCAAGGAGATGAAATCAGTCAATCCTAAAGGAAATCAGTCCTGAATTGGAAGGACTAATGCTGAAGCTGAAGCTCTAATATTTTGGCCACCTGATGTGAAGGGATGACTCATTGGAAAAGACCCTGATGCTGGGAAAAACTGAAGGCAGGAGGAGAAGGTGACAACAGAGAATGAGATGGTTGGATGGCATCACCAACTCAATGGACATGAGTTTAAACAAGCTCCTGGAGCCGGTGATGGACAGGGAAGCCTGGCATGCTGCAGTCCATGGGGTCGCAAAGAGTTGGACATGACTAAGTGACTGAACTGACCTGAAGTAAAAGGGGACCCGTTTTAGTCCCCAGTGGTGAAGATGTGGGATAACAGGCAAAGCTGGCATATCCCTCATGTATCTTTGCAAACAAACTTCCTTGACCAAATAATTCTATTTTCAGTCAGCTGTCCCAAAGAAATAATCAGAAAAGACCTCAAACAGGTTGTCTACATAGATGTCCATCACAATATTATTTATAAAAGCAAGAAATTAGGGGGGAAAAAAAACCTGTGTCCAACAACTTGGGACTACTGAAATGACTCATGGTACAATCATATATGAAAGAATACTGTGCAGCTATTAAAATGCATCATTTGTAGTATAAGATCAGTCACATAAAGAGAAAAATTTAGAATTGTCTAGAAAGAAATGAAAATGTTAACAGTAAGTACCTGTTAGAACCAAGGGTGAATTTTTCTTTTTTTTTTCTGCAATGAATATGAGTTACTCTTTATAAAGGCAAAAATAGTAAATTATCTCAAACAGACATGTCCATGCATTACCCACCTGCCCCCTCATCCCCAATACTGACCCTCCTGCCCCAACACACACACACACACACACACACACACACACTCTGAAGGAAACAGCTTAGTCTAAGCCTGGTTCTAAAGAATATGGTCATGCTTTCTGAAGGCAGATGACCCACTCTGAGGAATTTCAGTGGACTGCAAGAAAAGAAATGAAACCATGGAAGACATGCTAGAGATCAAATGCTGAGCTGCAGCATAACTTGGTGTCTCTGTAACTACTCAATCAGTAACTTACTGTATGATATCACTGTCCCAAAGAGTATTCATAAAATGATACAAGGAGGAGAGAAACTACTCTGGCTGTCTTGGAAGGCAGTAGGTTGAATGGAGAACTTTGACTACCTATTAGATGAAACTAAACTTTCTCATTTGATTTTGTTACAAAAATAAGTCTTTTTCTAAATTCAAGGAAGATGAAGAGTTCACAGCAGCAATATGATGACAACGAAACAGTGAAAGCCATTACTGGGACCCGACACACTGAAGCTACAGCAGGCTTCATGCACAGGTGCTAAGGCAGAGTCAGGCTGGTGAAGCCCCAAGAGTTTCAGGGGCCATAATGAAGCTCTTCCCCTCCAGGGAGGTAGCTGACTACCATGGACCCAATACCCAGTTGCTTCTACCAATCTCTCTCTATTCCATTCAAGTTCTCAGCACATTGTCTTGGAAACATCTGACCTTCAACTTCAGTTCATTTTCAACAGAATTAACTTTGACTTGAGATCAGGAAGCTCTCTTATTAGGTTCAAACAACGGGTGTAGGCGAGGGGTGGTAGAGCTGGGAGGCAGATGCCAGTCAACTGCTGGTGGAAAGCGGGAGCTGAGAATGCATCTCTTGCTGGGGCTTGCCAGGTGGTGCAGTGGTGAAGAATCCACCTGCCAATGCAGGAGACCCCGGTTCAATCCCTGGGTTGGGAAGATCCCCTAGAGAAGGAAATGGCAACCCATACCAGTATTTTCGCCTCGAAAGTCCCATGGACAGAGAAGCTGGCGGGTGAGTCCATGGAGTCACGAAGAGGAGGACACAACAGAGCGACTGAGCACGCACACACGGATCCAAAAAAGATCTTGTAGAGGGACTTGACTGCAGGAACGAGATGTCTCAAGGTTTGCCCAGAAGTCTAAAACCTGTGTTTGGGCTTCTGTGCAGAACTCAGCTGGGCCACACAGCAAGATCTAAGATCCATATGCCCAGCCCTCTCATAGCTGATCTCCTTACAGACTGCAAGTCCGAGGGTACAAATGGCAGAGACGAGAGAGAGAGGGTTTTGAAAGAAGGATTGAGGGCCAAGCACTGAAGAAAAGAACTGCTGGGCATCTGTGGAACCCAGGCGCTGTGCTCCAGAGTCCCTCAGGTTCAGCAAGAGGAGGGAATCTAATGTAACCAAGCAGCAGGCTGTGGAGCCTGAATCTACTCCTGCCTCCATCTGACTGCAAAGCAAACCACTTTCTCTGCCCTGTCTACATGCATGCTCAGCCATGTCCGACTCTGTGACTCTATGGACTATAGCCACCAGGCTCCTCTGATCATGAGATTTTCCAGGCAAGAAGGCTGGAGTGGGTTGCCATTTCCTCCTCCAGGGGAATCTTCCCAGCCCAGGGGTTGAACCCGCGTCTCCGGGGTCTCCTGCATTGGCAGGCAGTTTCTTTACCGCTGAGCCACCTGGGAGCTCTGCCTAACAGCTCCCTCTCTTACCCTCCCAGGAACACACAGAGCCCTCTTCCTGTGGTCTTGACTATGCCTGGGCCTCTCTGGAACAGTGGACGGCTTTTGGGCTCTCCAGCTTTTTCAGGTGGAGGTCAAGCTGAATCCAATGTGCTGACCCGGGGTGAGCCATGGTTAGCAGTGGACAGTTTACATCAGGGCTGGCCGGCTTGAGGATGCGGACTTCAGTCCAGGGCCAGCCCTGTTTTCTTTTTTCAAAAGAAAAAAGCTGCCCCTGATGCTTGCAGGGGGTGGTTTTCTGTGATATCCTCAAATCTGATCAGTTTGAGTTACAAAATCAATGTATTTCATAATAGTACAGTTTGATTTTTCAAACATGCTTTAAAACAAAGCTACATTTAAGATGTGGGTTGGTCTCCACTCTGTGGAATTTTCATGTGAAATAAATGAGGACTCCTGTTTTTGAAAAAGCCTTGACTAATTTTTTCCAGGGTGGCTGCTGTGTGGCCCGGATTAGACTAGATTAGATTTTAGTTAATTAGGATTTTGGTTAATGAGGCTTTATAGAAACATCTTTTCTTTAGACCAAATTTCATCTGAAAAGCCAATGATCTAAACAGAGGCCTGAAAGTATGTTGTGAATGTCAGTTGACTGATGGATCCCGGTGCTATTTTTTTTCTTTAATTGAAGTATAGCTGATTTACAATGTTGTGTCAATCTCGGCCGTAGAGCAAAGTGACTAACTTTTACATATACATACGTTCATTTTTAAAAATATTTTTTTCCATTATGGTTTATCCCAGGAGATTGGATTTAAATCCCTGTGTTATACAGTAGGAGCTTGTTGTTTATCCATTCTAAACGTAATAGTCTGCATCTACCAACTGCAAATTCTAGTCCAACTCCCTCCCAGCCCCTACCCCCTTGGGAACCACAAGTCTGACCTTTACGTCTGTGAGTGTGCTTCTGTTTCATAGACAGGTCCATCTGTGTCAGAGTTTAGATACTACATAAAAGTAACAGCATGTGGCATTTGTCTTTCTCTGTCTGACTTCATTTAGTATGATAATCTCTAGGTCCCTCCACGTTGCTGCAAATGCCCCTATTTCTCACATGCTCACTTCTTTTCTTGGATGGATCATGTCCTCCCATGGCACCTTTGGGTCAATGTGAGAAAAGCTCTGTCAAAAAATTTTAGAAACTACTTGATTTACAGGGAGATATGATGGCTAATTTACCCGATTTGAGGTTATAAATAATCAATAAAGTCATTGTGCTTTTTTGGGGAAAACAACATAGCCTAATTGAAAGTCCATATAAAAGCACTTTAAGTTTTAAGATTGAAGAGGGATATAGAAATAGAGACATGGGACCTATCCAACTAAAAGCATCTGAATGGTTTATATTTGGTTATCGAGTGGGTTGTGCCATTTCATTCTGTTGTATTCATCACTCCAAATAGTTGCTTACGCTGACAGTGACATTAGGTTTATTCTTCCATACCTAATAATAATCATAACCTCCACTTATTGACTACCTACTCTGTCCTGGGCACGGTGCTAACCAAGCTTTTTGTTTTTTGTTCATTTGGCTGTGCTGCAAGGCCTGTGGGCATCCTAGTTTCCTAATTCCCCAGGAACTGAACCCAGGCCCTCAGCAGTGAGAGTACAGAGTCCTAACTGCTGGACCACCAGGGAATTCCCTAATGGAGCATTTTTTATGAGTCAATTTCACATGCTTTCCACAACCCAATGGAACAGGATATACTGGAATTCCACAGAAAACCTAGGCACAGAAAAAATAAGTAACTTGTGCAGAACGCATGGCTAGGAAGTGGCAGGGCCTGAAGGGGAACCACACGCATCTCCAGAGCTGCACACCGTCTGCCTGCCGTGTCCCCAGTGGGATAACCCTCGGGGGTGGGGTGGGGCGTGTTCCTGGGCAGGGATCTGGGCCACACAAACAAAAGTGGCTACTGCTCATGACTCTGGAGAATGGGCACTTGCTTCTTGCCCCAACATGTGATGAGGCTGAAGGTCTTTATAACACTTCCTTGATGGTTCAGCGGGTAAAGAATTAACCTACAATGCAGGAGACACAGGTTCGATATCTAGATTGGGAAATTCCCCCGAAGGAGGAAATACTGGAAATGGCAACCTATTCCAGTATTCTTGTCTGGAAAATCCCATGGACAGAGGAGCTTGGTGGGCTACAGTCCACGGGGTCGCAAACAGTTGACTGAGCATGCACATATGTCTTTGGCTTCAAAGGTAGATTACCCTTCAACCGACTATCAGACATCGGCACGGTCCTGACAGGACTGGAGATACAGTGGCTACTAAGGACTCTGGTTCTTCTCAGGATAATTTCTATTTAACACTCCTCTCTCTCTCAAGGAAGAGGATCAGAGAAAAATGTTCCAAGGAAAACGTGAGGTAGGACACTAATATCATAAGGCTTATTTTTTAAGCAAACACATTAGGAGCTATATACCCAAATGATCCCCTTCTAAAACAGTCATTGTCAAGGGCTACAAACACACTCCAGCAGTACTGCCCTTGCTCCATATGGCTTTGGAAGTTTTCTTCTGCAAGGACATCCAGAGTCAAATTTTGAAACAAGCAAGGAAGACAGTTACTATTTTATGGCCACTCCTTGGTTGAGGTCAGCTTTGGTATTTGGTTTCCTCAGGTCTTGCCTCTATCTTATCCATCAGATTGGTTTGAAATGACTTTTAGCCTCTATCAGAAAGAAAGGTCCCTCCCTGCTAGAGGATGAAGGGTTATTCTGCATCAGTATCAGCATTGTGAGTCACAGGCTAGGTGTTTAACTCATGGAGCGATCAGACAAACATCTTATATTTTTGGATTCAAACAGAAGCAACATTATCTTGCATTCTGTCTGACTACAATAAAAATATGTGATCTCTTTCAGTGATGGAGTTTGGAAAAGTCGGTGTGGATTTTCTTTTTTCCCCTTTTTCTTGATTCTGGTTATATGAAAAGAGAGGAGGAAGAAGTGATGAGATTTTGAAATGTTAACTCCTTTTGAACTGACCTCTTCCACTGCCTGAACCTTGCTACTTCACTTCTTTTTAAGATAAGAAAAAAGGCTTACCAGGCCATTAAAAGTTGGATTTTGCTTCTCCTCTTGAGCTATTTTACTAATTACACCATAAAGCTAATTAACAGCTGGGGAGAAACCTAGATACTAAAACCGTGTCATTTTCCTCCTCTCTACAAGTCCAATTTAGTCTTTCAGGCGTCACGGGTGCAGCGGTTCAGGTGCTGCTCTGAATCTGACCATGATGAAAAGAAAGGATTTTCAGACTCCCTACTTCCTTTCCTCTGGCAAAGGTTATAAAAACTAAAATCTGCTAGAAACTGTATGACAGTTGGACTTTTCCATTTCTGCCAGGAGATAACCTTCCTACATAGATGGTTCCGGTTCTAAATCTGGTTGTGGTAGGTCATGAAGTCAGAGTCTCAGCGTGGGAGTAACTTCCTGGGAGGAAGTTGGGCGGCTTTAGAAATGGCATCAGTTCTTTCGAATCTCCAGTGTACTATTTAGAGACCTGAGAAGTAATTTACTCTGGGATCCTAGTGGCCAAGAAGCTAAATGCAGCTCTCATTCCTGGAGCGAGTCCCATTGCAGAACAACCCAGCCCAGTTGCGCAGTGGGTGCTCGTTCTCCCCACACCTCTAAACGCCGGGGACGGGGACACAGCGGCGCGCAGGGTTGGGGAGGTGGGGAGAGGGGTGTTTCTACCCTCCGGGAGATTCCTGGATCCAAAGGATCTTAGCAGCTTTGTGTGATTTCAGGTCCAAACAGACGTGCCAAATGACTTAAAAAAAAACTGCGAACTCCAGGCCCTGCTAATAATAATAATATACTTCAAATTGGTTTCTTAAGATTAAGGTTCAGGGAATTTAAAGGAAACTTTACTGCAATCATTTAGGCAGGTGAAGAAAGGTACCAGTTACACTATGGGTAATGTAAGACTTCGAAGTGAGAGTGGAAAAGTCAGCAAGTATTTCCATTGACATGGCTGAGTTAGGAAAGTACAGAGGAGGTGGTTTTTAAACTGTTGGCTAACTTTCACAAAGCATTGAGAACCTACTTTATAAGTACCTTATATTTTACTTTCTTTTAACTGACAGGACACTGTGATCCTTGCCCTGTGATATACTCCACATTTTTATATCCCAAGCTGGGCACACTCAAAGAGGGAAAATCAATGGAATGCGGGTGCCTCCTATTGGAGAAACTAGCTTTACTTTTTTTTTCTTTTACATAAAGTGGATATAAACAGAAATCATAACGAAAAAGGAATCTGAGCAAATGAGCAGGTCTCTAAGAAATGGAGAGATTTGTAGGCACAGAAGATGAAGACTGGTTTTGAACATGCTGGTCTGCTGGACCTCCAAAGACTGACAAAGAACACAAAAGCAGAACTCAATGAAGTCTTACTAAAAGTAGGTGCAAAATCAAGTTGTTGTTTTTACAATATGGCGATGAATAAATGGCATGGGGCCCAGGACAAAAATTCCAAAAAAAAAACCAAAAAAGTAGGTGCAAGTAGCCTAGACAATTTCAGTGAGGAGATCTAACACAGTTACTCCATCAGCAAATGATAAAGTTTTTGGCTAAAAATGCAAAAATAAAACTGATTGGTTAATCTCAAAAACTGAGTATTTTAGCTTACAACTTTTAGCTTCTAACAAAATACTTGCTCTTAATTCACTTACATAGGAAGAAAAAGCTGAGACAAGTGGTCACAGCCATGCAGGCTGACTCTCACCTCCATATACTGTTTTTTTTTTTTTTTGGCGGGGGGGCAGAGAAGGGTTATGGCAAGGAGAACGGTGGCTTGTGCTCAAAGCCCCCAGTCTCTGTAATGCCTTCACTGCGGAAAAGACAGATCTGCTCCTGGTTTTAAGACTTTCCCTGAAAGGCCCATTTCTGCTTTTATTCTATTTCTTGGGACGGGAGTCCAAGTCTCTTTATAAAGGCCAAAAGAGCCTTTCAGGTTTCTTCAACATATTGGAAAGAATAGGTGCTGACATAGGGTTCCAAGTTAACAGAGAAATTATAAACTTTCCTGAGTTCCACCAAGAGAAATCCTACCAAACTGATAAATGCAGCGATCTCCGATTCCTGCTGCATGCAAAGAGGAGGGACTTTCTCAGCGATAGAACTTATTCATCCTTCTATAAGCATGTTAAGGGTTGATTAAACACTTCCTGGATAGAAGTTCAAGGAAACATTCTATTTCAAACTTTAAAGAGTATAAAGATTGACTCTTCTCTAGTTTAAGAAAACTCTGAAGAAGAAGTCAGTGGGCTTCCCAGGGTGGCCAGTTTCTGCACCAGAGGAGTTTCTGTACTTACAGGAGGTGCTTCATCCCATTAGAGCCCGAGCTTGGTCAGTCTGCAGACTGACTTCAGGTCTGATTGCATTTTGTCACTGAAATGTAATCCTGTTAAAGGGGTCCTCCCCGCTCATTAGAGGGTGCACAATCAGGGCTGGCCCCCTGGGCAGAAATCAGAGGCAAAGGGCACCTGCTAATACTCCGTAAGCACCAGTGCCAGTCTCCCTTCTGTGCAACAGACATCTTTAAAATAAGAACACAGAGCCGAAGCTCAGATAAAGACAGGCCACTCAGAAGTTTCCCCCAAGTTAACCAGAACAACTTGAATTTCTGTTTACACAGCCAGGGGCCTGGAAAGGATACAGAAGTGAGAGGGGAAAGCTGCCTATGGGATAAGTAAGATGAGATGCTTCCTAGGGTGGAGGGCGCGATCTAAACAAACTGAAATCAAACCCTGTTTATTTTTGTCAGGACAACTTTAGACCAGTTCCAAAGTTAGTATAGTGCATGACAACCGAATGTTGTCCGTCTTACACCCTCCAAACAATACACAGAAAAGCATCCTGCTTTCCTTTTGCTCAAATCACTTGGCACCGTCTGTGACCATGGGGTTGCAGAGCAGGGGCCCTGGGGAGCTGGAGCTCTGAAGAACATGCAGGAAGCACTCAGGTGCCTCCCCTGATAGTAAACACCACATCCTCTGCTTCGAGGAATCACAGCAGACCCTATACAACGAGTCCACGGGCTCCTCAAATGGGACTAGCCTCGCAACACAAGCAGAAAGACAAAGGAGCTCCATCTCTTTTCTGTGTGATGTCCAGAGGCATGGAAGGAAAGTGAAGCTCTGAGGCCTGGGGGCCAGGCACTGCTACCACCCAGCTGCAAAACAAACCTGCAGATAGCACGCGGCTTCCACTGGGGTCATGATAAGGTGACTGAGGGCATCATGGGCTATTTATTTAAGCTAGAAGTGTGCAGGATGAAGTATATCACCAAAGTGTTTTCTCAGATAGTTGCGTCCTTCAAAAATTCATCACTGGGATGCGATATCCAGTTTCTCTTGCAGAAAGGTGGGTGCTGTGTATAAAGTGAGATATGAAGAGTCCATGTGGTGTCTGTCACCTAGGTCAGGTGCACCATGTGTTCAAGAGCTGTAACTCTGAGCTAGTACATATTCATATCCTATTTACCATTTTAGGGCTTCCCTGGTGGCTCAGAGGGTAAAGCGTCTGCCTGCAATGCAGGAGACCTGGGTTCGATCCCTGGGTTGGGAAGATCCCCTGGAGAAGGAAATGGCAACGCTCCAGTATTCTTGTCTGGAGAATCCCATTGCCAGAGAAGCCTGGTAGTTTACAGTCCATGGGGTTGCAAAGAGTTGGACACGACTGAGCGACTTCACTCACTCACTCATTTACCATCTTAAGGAGCTTTCACATACTGGGCTTCCCTGGTGACTCAAGTGGTAAAGAATCTGCCTGCAATGCAGAAGATCTGAGTTTGATCCCTGGGTCGGGAAGATCCCTTAGGGAAGGGAATGGCTAACCACTCCAGTATTCTTGCCTGGAGAATTCCATGGACAGAGGAGCCTGGCAGGCTACAGTCCATGGGGTCACAAAGAGATGGACATGACTGAGCAACAAACAGACTTCACATATGTATGGACTTTTCATAAATACGGTGGCTCAGACAATAAAGAATCTGCCTGCAGTGCAGGAGACCCAGGTTCGATTCTTGGATGGGGAAGATTCCCTGGGAAGGGAATGGTTTACCCACACCATTATTCTTGCCTGGAAAATCCCATGGACAGAGGAGCCTGATGAGCTACAGTCCATGGGGTCGGAAAGAAGTCAGACACGATGGAGTGACTAAGCATGCGTACACATATGTATGTCCCTTAATTTTCATAGAACTTTAGTGAAGTACAGAACAATATTATTCTCATCTTACAGATGAGAAAACTGAGCTACAGTTATGTCTCATCACCAGGACCTACAGGTAGAATGTGCGAGAGATCAGGTCATAACAACTTGGCTCTAAAGTACATTCTCTTCCCAACACACAGAAGTTTTAATTTTAGGAAAACATATTGGAGAAATAGCTGTGAAAAGTGTTCCAATGAAGACGCTAGTATTATAACATGATGGCTTAAAAATGGACAACATTTAGTCCTATGGATTGTATATCTTAGGGATGCTGTATTAACTATTTCCTGTTTGATTCTTGGGCTGAGTTAAATACACAATAATCAACAGATGTTCCAAAGAGACAGTATATTCATCTCTAAGAAAAAATACCTAAACAAATAAACGTAAATCTAGGCAAAAACAAATGTAGTATGATAGATTGATATAAAGCGTAGTCATTACCAAGTTGTAAGTCTTGGTAAGTCTCCTAACCAAGGAGAAATATTATTAATCATTTGCTAGTTAAAGATCACTGTGGAGAGGAAATATAAAGACACCAGTACAATTGAGTGCCAAAACAGCTGGACTCCACTTGAAAGCTCCAACTCAAATGTTAATATGAGACATATAAAAACATAAAAGTAGCTAATCTCTAAACAGACAGATATTTTGATACAACCCACAAGAAAACCACTTTTTCATGTACCATCTATACTAGAACTCATTTTCACAGATCCTTAAAGATATGAGATACTTGAAGACACTTAAAAGATACTGATGACTTGAAGACATGTAATCAAGAGTATAATTTTGTTCACATCAAATTATGAAATATATGTGTATGTGTAGACAAACACACAAAAGAAATATGACTATCCTCCCAAAACAACTAAGCCTTTGACAAAAACTTAAATGAGAAAGATGCAGTGACTCAGGGATTTCCAGCCAACAAACCTGGCTCTAAATATCTGACCTCAGATATTTTATAAAATAACACACAGCTACAAATAAATAAAAATGCTTGCCAAATGCTAAGTTTCAAGACAATTCAGCAAGTCCCATACATACGGACGAGTTCCATTCAGAGAGCATATTTGTAAGTCTAATTTGTTCAGAAGTCCAACAAAGCTAGCCTAGGTACCCAACTAACACAATCGGCTAAATAGCCTTCCTGGATGGCTCAGCAGGTAAAGAATCCATATGCAATGCAGGAGACACAGGAGACTTGGGTTTGATCCCTGGGTCGGGAAGATTCTCTGAAGAAGGAAATGGCAACCCACTTCATTATTCTTGCCTGGGAAATCCCTTGGACAAAGGAGTCTGGTGGGGTACAGTCCATGCAGTGGCATAAGAGCCAGACCCGACTGAGCAACTAAGCATGCATATAGTACTATACCGTAATGGGTTTATAATACTTTTTACACAAATAATACATAAAAAACAGACACAAAGAAACAGAGAAAACATTTTTAACCTTATAGGACACTACCTTGGCAAGTACAATACAATGCCAGCTACATCACTGCTGCTTTTATGCTTGTTTCTGGACATCTCGGGCTTGAAATAAAGACACTGTACTACTGTACTCTATTCAGTCCTATGCAGTAAGGTACACAAGAACACAGCCACTCGTAGAGGGTCCATGAATGTGACAACGTACGCCAGACATGCAAACTAACTGACGTGACTGGACATGTGAGTGCATGTTTTCATCTTTGAAGTTTGCAGCTTCAAGGTTCACGTGCTGGGGACTTACTGCATTCTATGCACTGAGTCATACTTATGCCTTGGCCAACACAAGGGCTGCTTATTCAGCTCCTCACCTGGTGGGGGGTCGGGGGGGACACCTGAACATCTACATTCCAAAGTCATCAGGGATGACGCAGCAGTGATATGGGCTTGAAGACCCCAAACACATTAAATGAAGAAGCATCTTTATGATCAGTGTAGTGCCCTTTCTTTATAATATTTTATAATACTACAGATATCTATAGTAATAGATACTATCAGTTTTACAATGTTTTATATTACCTAATGTAAAGATAATAGTTGTGAATATAACATTCGGGAATGACTGCGCTCCTGGACATGGCACAGATCTGCTGGGTTGCTGAGAAGACGCTAGTTTGGCCCTTGGCAGACGCTTCACCGACACAGACATCAGAGCAATGGGGATGCGTCAGGACAAGCGTCCCCTCAGGCACAGAAGTGCTGCTGGTACCACCCGCTGCCCTTTAGCAGCGATGGGATAAAGATATCACCGAAGCACTGAAATAATTTTTTTCCTTAGGAAGGTTCCAAAAAGGCATGTAGCATGTAGTCAGTGATAAGGCCCCAGATGCTACCTTGCAAGTCTGACATGGAGAAGGCATCTGCTGTTTCTGAAGAACCATGTGTCAAATCTGCCATCACACATTAAAATTCCTACCAGGCCTTTTATCCCCACCTGAGCTACATCCAAGTCATCTCTTGTTTGTCATTCTCCTTTCTTTAAGCCATCATGACAGTCAAAAAGCCTATGAGAATAAAATCTAAGTTTGTATGTATTTGTGTAGGAAGCTGGAATAGAAAAAATTCAAGAATCTGAAGATGTTCCATTAAAATGATTGGGTAATTACTACCTAGCTTCTTTCCAGTACAAAGATGAATTCCTTAATGATGGGTATTATAAGTAATTAGACAAAGCTGTTCACTTTTCAAAATTAATCATCAATCCTATTAATTATGTCTGTATTACACATTCTATTAAATTAGCACACATAATATGAGGCCTTCACACATTAGAGAGAAGCATTATCATTGCACTTTAGTGACTTGATAATTTATCTGAAAGGAACACCAAACATTTGTAATAATACTATGTTTAGCAGGATCACCCTTTTCAATTCTCTTGTGGTAAGAAAAAAGATGGCTTTA
This sequence comes from Cervus elaphus, assembly GCF_910594005.1. Lineage (NCBI taxonomy): Eukaryota > Metazoa > Chordata > Mammalia > Artiodactyla > Cervidae > Cervus > Cervus elaphus. The sequence goes on from NC_057825.1 coordinate 84,361,106, forward strand.
CAAGATGAAAGCAAGAACACTTTTCTTCAGAGGTTTTATCACTAAAAAAAGAAGTCAGATTAAAGGCAGGTATCTGGTTTTTAGAAATCTATATTTGATTGATTTGGAAGAAAATGCACCCAGGGAGGAGATCTGCAGCCATGGTGAGGTCAGTGCTGTAGGCTTGGCGGAGGTACACGTGACCCTGGGAACAGACTGCGTGGGTTAACAAGGAGCTGGGTTCACACTGAGAAAGCCTAGAATGGAGACAGTGAAAGCACTGGTCCTTGGAGCCTGCTGAGAAGCCATCGGGAGCTTTATGACATGCAGCATGATGGCCTTCCCACTTCTTCCCTTTGCTCGATGACGTGGATGGGGAAGCAGACTTCGCCAGTGGGGCAGAGCTGACATCTGCACACAGGCGTGCTAATGCTGCCCAGGCCTGGCGCCCTTACAGAGCGACCACGCTGATGGGAAGCTGACAAGAGAAGAAGTCCGGAGAGGAGAAGGGAGCAAACTGAAGGGTCAGAAAACCCTCATATCACAGTCATGGGCTGAACTTGACTTCATATGCTTGAATATTAGCTGGGAGAAAGAATGAAGCCCAATCTGAAAGGCTAATTGCAAGAAAGTATGATGCATATAGCGGAGAAGGCAATGGCACCCCACTCCAGTACTCCTGCCTGGAAAATCCCATGGACGGAGGAGCCTGGAAGGCTGCGGTCCATGGCTGAGGGTTGGACACGACTGAGCAACTTCACTTTCACTTTTCACTTTCATGCACTGGAGAAGGCAATGGCAACCCACCCCAGTGTTCTTGCCTGGAGAATCCCAGGGACGGGGGAGCCTGCTGGGCTGCCGTCTGTGGGGTCGCACAGAGTCAGACACGACTGAAGTGACTTAGCAGCAGCAGCAGCATGATGCATACAGAGGCTCCTAATGACTATTTCAGGGCTTCCCAGGTGACTCAGTGGTAAAGAACCTGCTTGGATTAACAAGCAGGAGAACTGGGTTCCATCTCTGGGTTGGAGAAGTAGAAAATGGTTACCCACTCCAGTATTCTTGCCTGTTGGAATCCCATGGACAGAGGAGCCTGGCGGGCTACAGTCCATAGGGTTGCAGAGAGTTGGACATGACTCGGCAACTAAATGATAACAACAATGACTATTTCAGAAATAAAACAGGTATGAAGCAATTAAAGTGAATGTGAGGATAACAGCACACAGTATTACTCATCAACTGCTAAAGATCCCCAGTACGTTCAGCAGAAGAAACTTCATAGGTTTATATAACACAGTTATACCTGCATCAATGTGGCCAGGGCAGTGGGGGGTGAGGAAGGGGGTGGGGATTGTTGTAATAGAATCAAAATTTCTACTCTGTCATTATGAGTTTCTGTGAACCTCAATTTAGTGAAAGTGCTTATAATCTAATTTGAAATCAAAATCACAAATTGAGGCCAAACTGGTATTTTCCTCCCCACACTAAAGAAGAATGTACAGTCTAGATGCCAGAATTGGAATAGGAAAATATGAAAGCAAAAGCAAAAAAAAAAAAAAGACAACACAGAATACTATGATATGCAGGTTTCTTTCCATAAGTATCAATTTGTTAAACTGGTTTTGTGAGATAGTAAAGTGATTTACTATTAACACATGGACACATTAATTAGTTGAGCAACTTACTAATCATATATTCACCAATTAAGTAGCAAAACACAACAGGAACTTTTTTATCTTAAAAAAAAAAAAAATCAGAGTTTCAACACATGAGAAATTCACAGCTGGGTTTTTCCTCTGAAGGTTACAGAATTCTCAGGTTTCCTGGGCCCTGGTTTCCAACTGTGATCCAAGTACTCCTGGTTGATTTATAAATTGTCTCCTTTAGGACAGTAGTTTTGGTATTTCAATATGCTGGTCCTGGCTGTACATTTCTGCCCCCTCTATCAATGCCCTGGTCTGAAATAGTGACCTGGTTACATTTTTCATTCAGATCTCATCAAAGGCTATGCCATTTTTAACAAGATGAATGCCAGTCAACTCTCTGAGAAGATATGTAGCAGTAAGCTGGACGGATGCCTTGATACATTTTTGGCTTCGCTTATAAGCTACAAAGCTTACAGGTATTATAGCAGATCTAACGTCCCTGTCACCAAGAGGTGGGCAGCCACAGGTCCCCACTGGCTTCGGACGCCCCTGGTCTAGAGCCACGGTCCCACCAAAATTATGAACAGTCCCCACTTCACTCACAAAAGCACAGTTTAAAGAATAAATTGGATAGACACTCTATGAAAAGAAGAGAATCCATTTTCACACATAATTTTTAATATTCCCTAACCATGACACTGAGAAAATAAAGCTCTGTAAAATTCCTGAGACCAGAAACCGTGTTTTAAAATCTTTCTCTGTCTTGTATACTAATGTGCAGAATAAGTGTTCAGAGGGAGTGACCCCAGAGAGTGGCCAAAGGAGCTATCCTGAGAAGCTTGAGTGGTGGCCAATGGGCACCTGAGCGCCATTTACTGATTCATCTACACGGGCTGCTACAAAGTCCTGCGGCCAGAGGATTTCTCCTCCTCCTCACGCATTTACTCCAAATATATGCACTGACTTGCATCTAGAAAGCTGCAAATATCTTCAACAATAAATGCATGATGCCTGCCATTAATGCAGCTTGCCTAATTTTTCACCTGCTAACTGATTATAGGTTCACAACTGGACTGAGATACGTCATTGTCTTTCATTTGACTTTATGAGTTTTACTTGAGACAGAAGCAATCAGAGAGAGTGAGAGCCTTGGGAGTAGGGACTGTGCTTGTATCGGAGCTGCCAGCTGTCCGAGCCTCACCTTCTGGACTCCAGAACAGCATCTGGCTTGTGTGCATAGGACTAGTTTTGGTATAGCTGTCAGGGGCTAAATATACGTATGTCCTCTGATCGTAAGACGCATCCCCGTGGGTCACATGAAGGAGAGGGCTCTGTCAGTGACACAGGGCTCCGTCTGCATCCCTAAGCCCTCAACACGGACAACCGCATGGTCTAAACAGAATCAATTAAGTGTTAGCAGACAGAGGAGGAACGGGGAGATTAAATCAGTATCTGGTATCTGGCGGATCTCAAGGCAGTGGCAAGCTTCAAGCCCTAAGTGTACTCTGATACGAGGCATGGCGGTTCTGTGTGGGCATAACAGTCAATAACGGGGTGAAGGAAGAGCGTTCTGACTCTAATACTGAAAATGCCCAAATGCCAAAGGAGCCCAGTAGAACCTGATGGCATTATAACATTATGACATCCTCAGAAAGCATTTCTGTACTCTCAACATGTTTTACCTCGGGAATACACCTTTCACATCTTTGCTCCTCCTGTTGTGACCTACACTGGGTCTGTGTGGTATGTCAACCAGAAAAACGGATTTCAAAATTACTAACTGATCTAGGCATACAGCTGTCAATAGAGAATTAGTGGTCGCTGGGCAAGAGAAAGGATTTTTTTTCTTGGTCTTACCTATGCAGTAGGGACAACACTGGCCTTTTCTCAACACAGGTCTTTCACAGGATACAGAAGGGCAAGACTCAGAGTAACAGCTAATGACGCTATCCATGCACACGCAGCTGGTACACACGTCGGGTTTCCAGGACTCAGCTGCCAGGAATATATCCCCTTCATCATTTTTGCAGTAACTAGGCACACTGTCATTGTGGGGTGAGGAAGGCTGGAGAGGTTCATCTGCAAAAGAGAACAGAAGGTCAGCAGGGGAAAGAAGACGCTGCAGGGTACCCACCGTGCAACACAGCAAGCTTCACTCTGCCCCACACAAAGTGTGCTCGCTCACTAACCTTCCAGCCTTGAATATGAGCCTGTGGCCTGTAGCTGTAATATCCTTCTCATAGCTGTAAAAGAGAGCCCTTGCTATCACTAAGATACTAAATTAATGTGGTCAACATCTGGCTCCAAGCTTCCCATAATGCATGGAAAAGAAACCTCTACTCGTTTAAAAACTGAGCTGGGTTTTCTCCTACTTGCAGCCCCATGCAGTCCTAGCCAACCAACACCCAAACAGACTTCTAAACAACATGTGACACTTCAATGTTTAGGCATTCACATTAATGGCTAAAAGGTGAATGGGGAATGTAGTAACTCCTGAGGATGTACCTACAGAGAAACTAGCTGCAAGTCTTGTATGTTTTTCCTACCTACAGACAGACCAGAGGGTCTTGAGATCTTGCAACAACTTAACAGAAAAGAACATTGCCAGAAAACCCCGGATCTCTCTCTGGGTCTTGGCATTCACTGAAGTGACTTGAGAACTGTTAACTCAAGCAGAAAGCTGATGGGATATAACAAAGCAAAGTACAAGTGGGTGAGGTTCCTGGTTGAGCAATGTCACCAACAAGAGAGCACTTCTAACCACCTCCGCACTTGAGAGTCTAGAAGATGTAGGATGGTCCCACCCAGCAATTCTTGAAGAGAATCCCGTTTTCTCAATGGACACAGGGACAGAAGTATCATCTGTTCTTCTCAGAATCAACTTCATAAAGTCTGCTCTTTAATAAACATGTAGTTAGCGCAGTCCTGCAGAAGCTCTCAGTGTCCCACTTTCTGTTCCCCTCATGAATACACCCCCCAGCAGCAAGTTTGGCTGGACAAGAGAGTGTCTATGAGAAGTGGGGTAGCTGCTTTGTTTTGGGCTGAGAGACCAAATTGTGTAACTGTATCTCCTACTGCCAGTCCTGAAGGCAGCGACAGAGAAAGAACTGCCACTGGTTTCCACTGCTCCAAAAGTGCTCCAGGCTCAGTCTTAGGAAAACTGGATCACATGCATGTGAGTTAAAGATGGGAAGACGGGACTGCTTTCTCAGGGACCTTTTCTGGGTCATCCATGTTGAGGGCTAAGTTCTTTTTAAGAGACTGACTGACATTAACTTTTGATGTGGCTGGCAATCAGGGCAACTCACGCTAGTCTACATGAGGTGCTACAAACTGGCATGAGGTTTTTGTGGGTTATGACAGCTTAGCTCTTGCAAGCAACACCCAACCTGGTGTCTGAAAACTCAGAAGACGAAGCAGCGATGAAATCATGAACTAGCAGCTGAAACGAATATCTTACAGTTTGGAGGGAACCTCAGGGGACACAGGGGTGGGCCAGCAGAGTTGGAGTGAGAGCTGCAGCTGAGATATAGCATCTGCGCCAAGGGCAGGAGACTAACTGAACCCTGACGAAGGTGTCATCTGGTATCTTGCCCATGGTATCTTCCTTCGTCGGGCCTCTTTCCATTTTTAGGAAGAAAGGAGAACCCCTCTTTATACCTCTGATTCCAAATATTAACAAGTTACTGACTAGAGACATATAAGTATGTTTTCTGTGACCCAAACATTATTGACTAGAGATGTTTCAATGTTCACTTACATAACAAATTGCTGGTCATAGGCATTAGTTTCTACAAAAATCCCCCGGTCAATAGTGTGTTAACTAACTTATTCTGTTTTTTACCAGTTCTTTCACTGGCGTTCATTCATTCTTTTTATTTCTATTCCAGCCCCCTCTTTCTTCTGTGCTATGCTTCTCTCCAACTTTAAAATATCAAAAATGAATGAGAATTTTAAAACTGTGGAAAAGAAAGAAGTGCTCTTCTATTTTCTCCCTTTATCTTCACCTACAGGGATGCTCAATCTTTCTTCATGAGTCCACTTCTAGACCTTGTTCTAAACCAGGCCAGATGAGAGTGTAAGTTAAGGACAGAGGGACTGACAAAGCATCTGAGGAGACACAATCACTACAAGGGACGCAATTCTTCTGGTTTTATTGCCTATATATCATTTTGGGACAATATTACAATACAAGTATCCTAAGATCGGGCTTCCCAGGTGGCACTAGTGGTAAAGAATCCACTTGCCAATGCAGGAGATGTTAGAGACGAGGTTTGATCTCTTGAGTCGGGAAGATCCCCTGGAGGAGGGTATGGCAACCCCACTCCAGTATTCTTGCCTGGAGAATCCCATGGAGAGAGGAGCATGGTGGGCTACAGTCCATGGGGGTCGCAAAGAGTCAGACATGACTAAGTGACTAGCTCTGTCATTTCCAGGGTATATCCTAACAACATAACACATCTGAATGATTACTTATATTAGAAAAGATGTCACACGAACTAAGCTTTTCAGACTAACATGGTTGAAAATTACACCAAAGACTCTGTACTAAGATAATACCTGAGCAGCAGGGCATGATGATAACAGCAAAAATGTGGCTATCCCTACAATTTCACCTGATGCAATTTAAAATATCATCAATGTGAACCCAGGAAGATTTTGGACATCAACTACGCTGGTTATATAATGACAGAATAAGAGATTCCAGTTGGTTGACTAGACAATCCAATGTAAAGAAACTAATCAAATGCAAGGGTTTTTGTTTTACTGAGCAGAAATGCTCTAAGAATATACATTTAGAAAATAAATGATTTAAGTTGAAAAGATAAAAGACTAAGCAATAGCAAAACAACACTAGTGTGCTATCTACTTGGTAATGATAAATGTACAAATTAAGTATATTCTGGAAAAAAGTTATATATTCTAGTATTAGAATTGCTACTTTAGTTGCAAGATCAGCAACTTATGTTTAAAAGTCTGACAAAATTTCATTGTATTTGTTACATGACTATAAATTCATCTGCTAAGGCCAGATTATCTGAGGACTGGAAAAAAAAAGACAACAGTAGTGCTCTTTGTACATATGCACTGCTGGTCACTTAATACTTTTGGATCTTAAGCACTGCAGATTTGAAAATGTGGGTGTTATGCATATTTTAGCAATTCTTCTGTTTAACAAAGGATCTTCATCAAACACATATATCTTACATTTTTCAAAGAATTTAAGTTACATTCTTTATCAATTACTGCTCTTCACATTTTGCAATGACAAAGATGACTTTTCACAATAGCAAAATCATTTGGAATAATTTGGTGCAGCAGGACTCTCTCTTGAGTCTGAGATTTACAGTTAAGAGAAAAAAAAGGTAGAAACAATTTTCTGTTATTGTTCAAAGTCATCTCTGGTGCAAAGCATACTGATGGCATAAACATGCGACCGACAGAAGGGAGTGGGTTTAGGAAGCCGGCTGCCCCGGTCGCTCCCGCCCGGGATACTGGTGACTGGGCCTGGCACGCTCCCGCATGGGGCTCCATCCGGCCCACTGGTCTTGCAGGAGGACGAGGCTCGGGCTGCGGCCCCCGCGCTGCCTGCCCGGCGCCTCCCCGAGGCCCAGCCTCCCCGCCGTGCGGCGCCCGTTACCTGGGCACTGCGGGCAGCAGGAGTCCTGGGTGCGGGCGGGGTCCTGGCAGAGCAGCGGCGGGCACACCTCCGTCTCACACAGCACCCGGCCGCCGTGGCACGCGCACTGGGTGCACGCGTCAATGTGCCACGTCTCCCCCTCCACAAAGTACTCGCCCCCGGGGGCGTGGCAGACGGAGGGCGTGCTGAGCTCCGGCTTCTGCACCTCGAGGTCATCTGGGGAAGGAGAGAAGATCCAAACACAGGAAATGATCCGGCTGCCGTCTCACCGGCTGGTGAAGAACCCGGTGCTGTGGGCTTTGAGGGACAGAGGAGACGAGCTGGTGGCTCCTACCCGGAGGACAGGGAAGAAGACGTTCCATGCACAGAAATAAGGCAGAAGAGCTATTTTTCAGGAAATGGTTCGAGTCTGTCAACATGGAATGACAGAATCTGTTGAGACGATTAAATTACAGGGACTCTCACTGTTGAAGGAAACAGGCGCCTCTTAGGGGATGTCTGTGAATGTGTAGGACTGTCTAGAATAAAGATCTCTCACTAAGTGAATGCTCACCATGGTCCGGTTTCCATGTTTAGTACTTTACATATGGTACTTCGTTTATTCCTTACACCAGCTGTGTGGACAGGTAGCGTTATCCTATTTTACTTATGACAAAACTGAGAACTCAGAATATTGAGGGGAGACAAGGGATTTGAACCTAAGTCTATGCTTCTTTGCATCATGAATGTGCCTATAGATTAAACAGAATTGCCAACTGATTTGTGCTTCATCCTCTTCATTATCTCTGGGGCCCTGAGTCCTTGTAGGCTCAGAAATAAGTCCTACTGTTAAGCAGGACACACCCCACTATAGACCAGCTGTCAGCCCAGTGAGCAGGAATGCTTTTTCAGAATCTACAGTGTGAAACCTCACCTGAGACTAAACATTCGGTGATATGATCAAGAGAGGTAAACGCTTAGAGGTTGACAGTATGAGGTCTTTTTCCCCAGTGGAGGGGTGATTTGGAGCTCCTGGTGAGATGATAATGATAGAGAGTGAATTTAATGCTGGAAATGTCTGAAGAGGCACTGGGAGTTGCCCTGAAGTTGTGCTGAGGAAATGAGAAATATGAAGATATTAACCATGTTCGTATCATCCAAACACAACAGGCGTTTCCAGAAGGTGCTGACAGTGGGGAACCCTGCGGAGCAGCCGTCTGCAGACACTGCGGCGGGCTCAAGCCTGGAGCTCAGCGGAGATCGGGCCCCAGAAGAACTACCCTGTTTGTGCAGAGAAGCTCGGAGCTGACATCTCCTAAGAACTCATGGGCTGTGTCTTTCAAAGTAGTGTTCAGCCTGAGAGTTAGCAATACTGAGGAGATACAGTGGTGTGGGCCCAGGTCCAGCTAAGAAGGTAACTTTTAAGACAGCTTTGTCTCCAGGGAGCTAGTAAAGACTGGAACTTTGACCAAGTGTACATACCACAGAAAACTGACATCAGCCAACACTTATGTGCATAAGCAACTGGGCCAGACATTCTAGTATATGAGGGAAGTAGAGAGGAAGATAATTAGAATAAAAATTTGGCTGGTATGAGATAAAAGTACATTTCTCATGGCTTACAGGAAAAGATAAAATTGTTCCAAACAGTATCAGTGCACTAATGTTGGAAAGAGGCTCCCTTTGGAAAGGACTTGCAGAGGGTTGAGAATTGCTGCCCTTTTAAATGTGGACGACTTGGGAAAATGGTCAGAAGAAAAATGACATGTGTCTGCAGGTGCCTTACCCTCTGATTTCCTTTGCTATATACATCCATGTGCCTCAAGGCAAAACATGAGTGAACAGATGTTACAGAAAAACTGAAAGGTAGAAAAAGTAAAAGGTAGAAGGTAAGAGAGAGAGGGGAAAAAAGTCTGAGAAACCATATCATCTAGTGAATCGTCTATCAGAAGAGTTCAGAGTTGCTTATTTATCTCAGAAGGAAAAATAGCTGATCTTTGAATAGAAGACAGAAGAAAATACTCTTTAAAGTAGGAGTAGGAGTCCATGAATGTATCAGTGCAGGGGTATCTATTCAGAAAGTTCCATACATGGCAACTCACTAAAGATTTCTGGAAGAAAACATACCTACCTATCTACATACGTCAATACCTATATGTTTTTGTATGTGTTATCTAGTCACTCATCCACAATTACACACCAATAATTCTGTGTGTGTTCGTGTAAGAACTTTTCATATCTCTGTAATAGAGAAAACTACATTTGGTTTCACTGACTTTCAATGCTCAAGTCAGTCATCTATTCTCAGTAATATCTTTGCATTTCCACCAGTTAGAGTTCTTCACTGAGTACCAAGTTTAGCAAAGACCCAGATGCAGGCCACACTCTACACTCTCATGCTCATAATTAAAGCATGGGGGTCTTCACTGGAATAAATGATTTTTCTTTCCCCTAAGAGTCAAATCAGTTCTGTCTCATTACATTTGTTCATTTATCTTCTGTTTCGGTAGACACTGGTGGTTTTTCATATTTAACTAGCAAAACATGAACCAGGAAACAGTTCTGATACAGAGCACATCTGGCTTAACCAGGGGAAACAGAACAAACTTTGTCATCTGGCCCACTATCATAGGGGCATGGAGGCTGCCTAGCACTTTCCTTAGGTATCGAGGTACGCAGACTCTCAGGGCTGAGAAGGACTTCCAGTGCCCCTCTGCCCACTCCCACCCTGGCAGGCAAAGCAGGTGCAGACCCAGGTGCTAGTGTGTGGCGCCTTCCCTCCCAGGCGGAGCCTGCCTTGCTGCCAAAGACCCAGGTCTCAGGTTCTTGAGTGTACCTGTTGCACAGGCAGAGGGAGATACAGAACCAGGACTGACCAGGGGAAATACCTTCACTACTCCAAACTCAGACAGTACATTTCAACTGTAAAAGAAATCTGATGCAAGACTCAGGAGACTTCACATCTCTCACGTCTCTCTGTCAGCTGACACACTATTTTACTTTGGTTAAGAGAGTTCATCTCTGTGTCTGTTTTCCAAATGAAAATCTGCCTGAGTTTATTTTTCCCTAACTCAGTGGCCTCCACTTAGAGGAAGAAGTAATAAATATAAAACCGTGCTGAGCTCTTTGCATGTAAGGTACTAGATGAGGTATTATCGTAATAATTACTGTTATGGACAACCATAATTTGGAGCACTGTGAATTATAAATCTGTTCTTCTACTAACTTATCTTGATGAGCATTATTATGATTTTAAATGTTTTGGATATGTGGTCACTCTAAACATCTCCATTTGGCAAGACTGCCATATGTCTATTAATTAGGAATAAAAAAAAGCAATAGCCACAGACTTTAGTAATTCTCTCCCTCTCGATTACTACTTTATAAATAAAAAGCTTTCATGGAATAAGATCAGCACCAAGTCCCTCCAATAAACTAACACACTCAGCCTCAATACACTATCCATAAAGTGGAGAGCTGGAGTTTTAAGTACGTAAGACCACAAACCTTTATACAAATGGAGTTCAAAGACCAATATTAGGAGTTCAAATCTTCAAAACTCAGGAGAGTGCTTTTAGAGCTCTAGAATAGTCTAGTGGTTTCTGGCTAATCATTTATCACGCCCTGTTGACGCTTGTGGCTACTGCTGATGAAAACCAGAGAGGAGAAGTGTGTTCCAGGGGTCGTCCCCTGCACTCCCCCCCGAGTGAGAGACGTGATGAGGCGCTAGCAGGCGGAAGTCGCTTGCTCAGGGAGCCAACGGGCCGTCAGCCAGCCTTTACCTGAACACGAGGGGCAGCAGCGTCCCGGGTGAATGGTGGGGTTGCCACAGGCAGGCACGGGGCAGGTGATCAGAGCGCACATCTCCCGTCCGCTGTGACAGTAGCATTCCCGACACCCATCATGCCAGCTCTCCTCATTTTTATGGTGATGGCCATCCATGGACAGACATGTGCCGGATAGGACGGGTGGCCCGGCGGAGGCAGAGACCTCTGGACAGACAGAAGGCAGGCTGGTGAAGCAGCAGCTACTGCACAGGAGAGGCAGCCTGCAGTGTCTGGACAGGCAAGGCTACTCAGTCACCAAAAATCCCGTCTACATAGCACGGTTCGTGATACGGGACAGGACCGTGAAAATAATTCATGTAAATATGCCCTCAATTTTGAAAAATGGGAGGAAAAAACCCTTACAAATCCGTGTCTCTCCTACTGGCAGGCTTATAACTGAATTTTCCTCCTTTCGCTCTACTTTGTCTTATGTGCTGTCTGTCCAACTGTTTGAGACCCCATGGACCGTAGCCCGCCAGGCTCCTCTATGCATGGGGTTTTCTAAAACCAAGTGGGGTGGGCAGTGGGGGCTACAGTCCACGGAGTGGCAAGAGATGGTCCCCTAGAGAGTGATGGTGTTGTCAGAGCGGACAATGACCAGTGAAATGGTTTCACTGACAGGCTGTCTTTTTCTTGGTTCCTGGGGAAAGGGCATGCCCTGGCACTTACCTCTGCACTTGCAGATGAGACAGCCATGACTGTCCTTCTGGAAACCCAGGGAGCAGATCTTACTGCACCGGAGCTCGGGGCATTTCTTACAGCGACAGATGTCACAGCCGTGCTTATTCTTCCTGAGTAATTAAAATTTTGTCAGAGGTCAGAAAATCCGAAAGTCTCAAATGACGCCCAAGTGCTCACCCCCAGGGTCACGGAAGTGGTATTGTTGTCATTAAGCAAAATGACTTGACCTTCTTCTCTCACGACCCTCTGGAGCGATGTGTAATTAGCTCCCTGGGGCCATGACCACCATCCACTCATGGCCAAGGGTTAGAATTGTCCAAGCACTGAGGAGTCTAGGATATGACTATCAGAATCTCAATGATATGACTGTTGATTTGATTAGGAAAAGTGGTACCAAGTACAAAAGAAGATGAACGTGCAACTCCATGAATAAGAAGGTGAAGGACAGATGGCTGGTCAATGTTGGAGGCCAGCATTAAAGGCAGAAGTCCTTCTTTTGTTAGGGCCACTGCCTTTCTCACATGACCACATTCTCTTAAGAAATTTCAGATACCAGTAAACATTTTATTGAGACATCTATAGAATCTTGTAGTAGATAGACAGAGAGCTAAAAGACACACAGACATGATGAAGAATAAAACATCTGAGAAGTTCTATACTCAATGTCCAATAGTTATTTCATTAACCAGTAAAGAATACCAATTGAAAAACTATGGGGCATGACTGAAGCACAGAGAATAAAGGAAAATGGCTGGATGAATAATTTTTTTTTTCCTTTTAATAAACCAGGGTGCCCAAATTTTGTGCTGATCAGGAAGATGATATTAAATAATTACATGCTTATTAAAATATCACCATGGTTCAAGTGGACAAAAAAATTCTTAGCAACAATTCCTTGTTTTCTCTGAAAGGAGAATGATTTTCTCTGCTACAAAAGGTGTTCATCTGCTTTCCTCTTCCTTCTGTTCACTATCTGCAGCTCCGGGCCCTCTCTTAGACTTAACATCTCCTCCACACACTTTGCCCTAGCTGGGCTTCCTGGGCAGCAGAGAAGGAGGAGTTAAATCTAGCTACCTTCAGGTTTCATCCCAGGGAGCCCTAAATGGCAACGGTGGTGCTCAACTAAAAATAAATAAATAAATAAACCCTGTTTTTTTCTTATGTTGGGCAAATTAAGAGGTTCTAAAAGAAAACAGCCCTGTGGGAAATGTTGGTATATACCTGCCCAGTGACAAACTATAATCTGCTAAGTGAAATGAGAACCAACACCAGGGTTTACATATTTACATCAATATAATGAAAACAACGAATTAAATGGATGGTTCATACTCATGGCATAGACTCTGCCATTTTTGAGCCCTAACAAGTCTTTAATGGGTTTGTTTGTACACTCATTTATTCACCTGTCCATTCCTTCTCTCCACCCTCCACCCTTGTGTAAGCATTTGCTGCATAGACACAGTAATGATCCACCCAGCAGGTGTACATGAGCATTAACCTAATACTCCCATGTGGTGTCTAGCCAGGATTTCTCCTTCAGAGGCTGTCCTTGAAACACATGTGCTAGCCATTCAACTTGGTCCTCCTTGAAAGTGCTTAATGACAGGAATATCAAGTGGAATCTACAATCTTCTAGAGAGTCCTCTCCAAAATGAAGCTTGGGCTTGAGTGCAGCCTGGGTTCTAAACGGTTACAATGCTGCAGGAAGAGGTTGTAGGTACTACTATGATAATAATCCTTTACTCTACATTAGCAAGTGAGCTAAGAAATAACTCTACTTTTATTAGTTTTGCATTCATATTTTAGGATTAAGAAAAATGATGATTTATTAATTAACTTGGGGAATTTTAAAGAATAATGTCTCCCAACTTTAATTATCCAATTAGAATTAAGGTTCCCTTCTCCCTATTAAACATGAATTTCCAGGGGGAAGAATAAAAACAGTGCCTTTAAGGTGCTGGGCAAGAGATGATGGCTCCAAGTCCCTTATACTACTAGCATTATATAAACATATCATATTGGAAAGGGAGAGAGACTAAAATGGAAGGAACCAAGGCAGGAATGAGAAAGAAAAATTCTGAAAGGCTATTTTTAAGGAACCAACTTGACACATGCAGAAGGAGATGCTAAGAGAGACAGCAAAGTAACAAATGTGAAATATCTATTTTCCCCCAAGAATAGTCTGAGTGTTCATGGGGTTTGAGTCAATCAAGAATATTTGAAAATATAAGTCATAATTCTTATCTCCAAGGAAGTTCATAAAACCTACTGCTACTGAAAAAAACGAATAGTGTAAACTGTAGACAAACATCAAGGTAAGATAGGGAGGCAGGTAAGGATGCTCCATATTGCAAATCAGCAGCTTGGCAGCTACTGATTCATCCTAAAGTATGGATTAAATAGGTTATCACAAAACAGTCGCTGGGACAGCTGTGCAAAGTCAAAGAGTTTACATCTCTGGGACCTCATGACAGGTCCACTCCCTTCGGCAGTGTCCAAAGGCCCTGCCTGTAGGGAATCTCACCCAACAGGCCCAAGGCCAGTGTCATAACAAGGCTCTGGCCCGTCTTCAAAGAAGAGTAAAACCTGACTCTTATCCTTGGACATACCTCCTTTTCCCACTTTCCGATTCCTCTAACAAAACAAGCATAGATACTTCAGACTTCAGTACATCACTGATTTGTTCACAAACACACAAAAACAGCCTCCAAAAATAGGTAACACACTTCGTCAAGTTACAGACAACGGAGAAGAGCTCTTCTGATTAAGAAATACGTACAGATATCCAAATGGACAATGCTTTTCACAGACTACGGGTCTGCACTTCCTGGGGCGCGGGCGGCACTGACAGATCTCACAGCCATAGGCGTCGGTTAGGAAGCCGAAGGGGCAGTTCAAGGTGCAGCCTCGTTTGAGGCCCATGCAGAGCTCCTCCCCTGTGAAGACACATGGACAGCACGTTTCTCCCAAGGATGAAGGGACCAGAACACATCCGACGCTTCAAGATCCCCCGACCGTCCAGTCCTCCACAGATGTGAGGTTCTCAGGTCTGCCACAGCATCAGCAATGGTTAAAAACTACAGACGGTGCCGTTTCGTGTTTATCATGGTTATCGGAATGCAGCTTCACGCTTTGGTACTAATACACAGAATAAAGTTCAGCTCTTGAATAATAGTTTCTGATGTTACTCCAATCTAGGGCTGAAAAGCAGGCTGGCAACTACTATTTAAGATGTGGATAAAACGGAGTGCGCTTTCTCATGAAATTTGTTCTTATTGGTCACTTCAAACCACTGATTACTATTTATCATTCAAACGTGAGAACTGGAAGCTTACACCTCAAATTTCATTATGCATTTTGTTCCTAATTCATGCCATGAGAAGCACATTCACATATGTTTACTTTTATGAGTTTTAGACGTTACTGTATAATACTGTATACTGTATGGAGCATAAAGGACTGCTTACCTTTTCCTTAAGAGGTATATTTCTAATAACTAATACAAAGTGAAACAATCAGTGTTTCAACTAGATACTTTTTCCCCACTGCTGAAAAATATTCAGCTATTTAGATACACTTGGCTAATTGACAAAAAGTGTATGTGCCAAAGAAATATCTAGATTAATGTTTATCCACTATTTGAAATGTTCAAACTCTCCCCTGTTGGCAGAACCTGGAGTGATGGCTAACTGTCCTCTGAGTCAGTCATAACTCACTGTAGAAGAGGGGAAAAGAGGGAAGAAGAAATAGTGGCTGGCACAAGAAACTTCTATTAGGTTAATGGAAATCTTCTAAAGAAATGTAAAAGGTATGACACAGGGATTACAAGAGTAACACAAGCAATAAACATGTGAAAGTAAATAAGAAAAGCATGCTTGGTGATGTAACTAAAGAAAGTTGAGATTTGTCTAAATTAAATGTAGAATTTGAAAGAGAATCAAATTTAAAGCAGCAGATATGATGCTGGCGAAAGTGTGGCAATGTTTAATCAGTGTTCTGTGTGGACTGGTAAAATGGGAAGAGACTACTTTTGTTGGAATAATAAATGCATTTATGTGGATATCCTTTGAGCATAAACACTGTAAATAATGTACACGTTATTGGGAAAAACAGAACACATGTCCCTTCTACACACAAATCTTTTAATCTAAATTTAAACCTTGTTGCTGCTTAGTTGCTTCAGTCGTGTCCAACTTGTGCGACCCTATGGACTGCAGCCCGCCAGGCTCCTCTGTCCGTGGGATTCACTAGGCAGGAGAACTAGAGTGGGTTGCCATGCCCTCCTCCAGGGGATATTCCCGACCCAGGCATTGAACCTGGGTCTCCGGCATTGCAGGCAGATTCTTTACCACTGAGCCACCAGGGAAGCCCCCAGATTTAAACCTTAACTACAATTAAATAGTTGAATTGGGTTCATGTTTTACATAAATATTTTAAGAGAGCATCTTTTGTGAATCTTAGCTGACAACACTTGATATTTAATATGCTATCTTTCAAAAAGGATAATGTGATTTATGGTATAATTTTCTAGTTTGTCATCATCATAAACCTTTCATTACACATATTTAATGTAACCTCATGGGTCTGTATCACACAGTGAAGCAACTGATTACTAATTTGCATCCTTAAAAGCAACATTCTAAATGGCTCATTTAAAATTTTATAATTATATGACTTGAAAGGTCATCATTGCTTCCCCATTATTACAGAGATGACGAAGGAGGGAGAAGACTTTCATAGCCACACTTCTCTCTCTGACACCAAGATCTAAGTTGTGAATCCATTTTTTTTTTATTACAGAAATTTTAAGTCTTGATACATTATGTGGGAAATCCATGAATTAAAACCACTCTGAGAACATCCCTGGGGACTGAATTCCTTGAAACTCTGAGTCTGAGCACCTCTGTGCTTTCATTTTTCTGGTGGTCCTGTAAAGACAAGGAGTTTTCCCATAGATCTTAAATTTATTGGGTTGGCCAAAAAATGTGTTCAGGTTTAACCAGAAAGACCTGAACAAACTTTCTGGCCAACCCAGTAGAATGGGCTTTCATCCTTAATAAAAGCTGTTGCATCACTAAGCTTAAAAATTTTGAAAGAAACTAAGTCTGTCTTTACCTCTGCTTTGCAGCAGACAGGAACTTCAAGCACAGGCTGCTACGTTCAAACGAAAATAGAGCACATTCATGGTCTTCAGGTTCGCTGTGACTTCTTGAGCAGGTTGCCACTGTGCTGCCCTGACATGGGACAGCTCATCAGCCTGCTATCTCATTTCCCTCCCTAGAAGAAGGGAGCTCTAGGGCAGGGACCCACTTATAGTCCAGATGCTATCCTGGTGTTCAGCATGGAGCGAGCACTCAGCAAGTGCAAAGGGAATGAACCTGTCAAAATTCTTGCTGTTTACTCCTCCACTCTCATCAAGACTGACATGCTCATAGAAAATACTTGGAGAATACATGTACACCCATGGTGGATTCAAGTCAAAGTATGGCAAAACCAATACAATGTTGCAAAGTAAAATAAATAAATTAAAAATAAAAAATAAATAAAACAACAAAAAGAGAAAATAATGGGATGAAAAAACTTGGTATCAAAAAAGTTTAATGATACTGGAACTTGCTAAATGTCTCCAAATATCATCTGCTAACTCAGAAATAGGGAACATTAAAGATTTCAAAGTATTCCTAGATCCATGTATCAATTATGAACTTTTCTTCAGAGAAGTATAACTTTAAGGCAAACATTTTACAAAAAGAGTAGAACAGATACATTAGACACATCTTATTCATAGATGGGTGGGGTTTATAGGTTTGTTTCAAAAGCGTCGGTAGAAAGAATGGTGAAAGTGAAAATGAAGTTGCTCAGTCCTGTCTGACTCTTTGCGACCCCATGGACTGTAGCCCACCAGGCTCCCCCATCCATGGAATTTTCCAGGCAAGAGTACAGGAGTGGGTTGCCATTTCCTTCTCCAGGGGATCTTCCTGACCCAGGGATTGAACCCAGGTCTCCTGCATTATAGGCAGATGCTTTTACTGTCTAAGCCACCAGGAAGCCTTTAAGTTTATAATTTTTCAATGGTGTGACTTCACTGTGATCCAAAAATGCCTTCCAATCCAGAGGGGAAATTTCCCATTGAAGAGAAGTGCTAAATAATGGCAAACTACAGAGCCTGTATGATATGGCTGGTCGACAGCAGCTATGCAGTAACTTTTGTTTATTTGGGAGAAAAAAAGATGCCTTTGCTCGCAGGGGCACAGTGTGGCCCCAGCTGCGGGGAGCACTGTCCGTGCTTTGCTCTGAGCGGACACCACGGGGACCGCACACAGAACACGGCGTGGAGGTGCCTGGAGCTGTGCGTGCTTCTCCTGCAGGGCTTCACGCTCTGGGGTTCTGGCAGTTCCCACCAGTCTGCAAGCAGTTACGGACACCACAAACAAAGTTCCTAAGGCTGTTAAGTAAAGAAGTTAAAACTGCAAACAGTGGTCCCAATTTTGCCCTTGATAAGTGTTTGTTCAGAGTAACAATGACATAAAAACAGGAGCTTGCCTCTGAGCATTTGAAGCTGCAAGCTTCTATTCTATTAGATGCTTGCTTCAGATATATATTTCATGAAAACTATGAAAGCTTTTCCTCTTCCTGCTACCATTAGCTTTCTATGTCTGCATTAGTTTCTAGCTAAAAGCATTATTAATCCCTAGAATTACAGAATGTTAAAAACTGGAAGAGAAGTTACAAATAATTTGATGAAATCCACTTGATTTTAAAATGTAAATAAGATGCTAAAAGATCAACACCATTTAATTCATATGGATGTCATTTACTATATACAGTACCTATAGTAAGCGGAAATGCATAATATATGACGGCAAACATTTTGGTTAAAGTAATGCTACTAACAGCTAGCAAAATAAAGTTATTTTTAGTAGCTTATCCAAATGATTTTGACCTCTGTTTCTACTGAGCATTCTTAAATGTTTTCCACCATGTTTCTTTTCTTTATTCTAAATATGTCTTTGAAAAAATGAGTCAGGGACAATTTAAATTGTCTGTATGCCCCTGATGCATTACTTTGCTTGGCAGTGTTATAAGAAATGATATTTGTTACAGGTTAAAAAAGCAAAGTTACAACATGTTCAAATAAAATCATCCTTTGTCATATACCTTTCAGGTTATTTTTAAAGATTTTTTTTTGATGTGAACCATTTTTTGAAGCTCCTATTGACTTTGTTACAATATTGCTTCTGTTTTATCTTTTTGGTTTTTTGACCCTGAGGCATTTGGGGTCTCAACTCCCCGACCAGGGATTGAACCTGCAACCCCCTGCATTGGAAGGTTCACTGGACCACTAGGAAGTCCCTCCACCTTCCTTTTAAGGACGTGTTTCTACTGGATTTTGATATCAATCTTCAGTGACTATCTATGATATACTTGACTATAATGTAATAGCACTACAACCTAATAGCATATAACCAATATTACCAACACATTACCAATACTAGTCAGGGATAAGGTCCATTTTTATCTTTTTCATACTCCTAGTGTTTGGCATATAGTAGGCACTCAATAAATGCTAGATGAATGAAAGAAATGAACCAGCAAACAAAAAACCAGCCACAAAGGAGAAGAAGTTATTTGGTGCTGGTCTTAATTTTGAGAAAGAAATCTTGACACCAGTGGTCTGTACATATAGTCTAACTCCTAAGGGAAAACTAGGGTATAGATGGTTATGACCAATGCATGTGAAACAGGCTTCGGTGGGATGCAGAAAAATAATGTGAAGGAGAGATTTAGACAAAATCCATACTTAACATGTAGCTGCAATGGGCAAAAGAACATATTTAGCCATCCTTCAGTACAAGGGACTTTCATTTTTCTAAAACCAGGTGAAAGAGACTGAGAACGTTCGAGGGTTAAAATGAAAAGGCAAAAGGAAAGCTGTTTGCGTGTGTGCCCTCAGAGGACAGAAAGAACCGGAGGCAGGTTGGTGTCGGAACAAAGGAGGGGAAGCTGGGGGCTTTCCAGTCAGCCAGCTCCAGCTGACTCAGAAAAGCATGTTATAAAACAGCTATTGTGTAGAGTAAACAATTACCATATGTCAGGTACTAAAGCTAGCTTTGCATTCATTAATTAGTTGTCCTCAAAATAACCCATTAATTTGGTATTATTACCTGCCCTTTATAGATGCAGACACAGAGGCTCGGGGAAATAAAGCAATCTACCCAATCACCCAGAGACAAGTCAGTCTGATGCAAGAGGCTTGGTGGGGAGCTGGGTCCAAACAATCACAAGACTCTGACAACCGAGGGTGTGGCAGTTTGGTTTAATTTGGCTTACCCATCAAACGGTGTCAGGATTGCTAACGGCAGGAAGGCTCTATGGCTTTGTCATGCACCTTCCGTGTCCTTTTGCTTGTTTGATACAGACAAAATGACAAATTCCAGTTGACACAAAATGCAATGGTCTCCTGTACTTCTTTCCTCCTACATGTTAATGAAATGAAGGCACACGCAAGCAGGACGTGGGGCTGCTCCTTCGACAAAGCCAGGCAGAGCAGAGTTCTCATAGTCTCAACTTCCGAAAGCCAGTCAGATGTTTTTGACTGGCTCCACTGACAACTGAGGGAAATTGCTTCTTTGGATTTAACTTACAAAGGGCTCACTGTGAATCAGCTGCGTTCTTATGTAAGTGTGCCCAAGTGTCCACAAGTTCACAACACCAAAGCCCAGGTGAAGACTGTGGGTGGGGTGATTAGGCACAATGAAACATAAATTTTTAGACTTCAAAAAATTCAGGGAAAAATATTAGGTATGCTCCCATGATCAAAATGGGTGTATAGCTCAAGAGATACAAGAGAAAGATTAAAATATAAACTGTTTGTGATATAATCACCAATTATCTTGGGGTCAAAAAACCCAAGCGGACTATTTAAGCCAACAGATACAGCTGCCAAAGCGGCCGCCTAGTGAACCTGGCCTTCCAAAGGGAGGTATAAAAGGCAGATAGGTGTATTCCAGGGACCTGCCCTCCTCTGAACAGAAACAAGCATAGGAAGGCAGACAGTCCCTGATTGGTGGAGGCTCAAGGGAAATTTAAAGGTAGGAACAACCAGCATCACAGTAGTTTGAAAATCTCCCTTGCAGCACTAACTCCATCTGGCAGACAGTATGATGGTAACAAGTAACTGAGAAAACTGAATTATACAACTTCTACTAAGTATCTGTCTTCATCAAAAATATCCTTCCAAAAAAAAGTGTTGAACAATTAAGGAGAAGAGGAATACAGAGTCCAAGGAAACTGATAAATCAGAAGGTGATCATCTCTCTACATTAATTGATTCCAGCTCTCTGTGCCTAGGGTAATTATACCTAGAGGCTCACAGAGGACCTGCTGATTATAGAAGCACTGTCCATATTTAGAGACATCAGAGAGAAAAGAAAGAGATTTCAGAAAACTAAAAGAGGCCAAATGTCGATTCAAAAGGGACAAAGGATTCTAACACTACAGAAACTAAACTTGACACTGACAATTGAAAATTCTGCAGAAGGAATGTTTAAACATGAGATTTTCGACATTTAGGAAAGAAACCAATGACTACCAGGAGGCAATACGGTGAAAGTGAAAGTCGCTCAGTCTTGACTGACTCTTTGCAATCCAATGAACTATAAGTCCATGGAATTCTCTAGGTCAGAATACTGGAGTGGGTAGCCGTTCCCTTCTCCAGGGTATCTTCTTAACCCAGGGATGGAACCCAGGTCTCCTGCATTGCAGGCGGATTCTTTACTAGCTAAGCCACAAGGCAGTATAGGTTCCTGAAAAACAATCCATACCCTACCAACTTCGTCATATTTAAAGTAGGATTTCCAGCAAAGAAATGTTGCAAATAGAATGTATTTTGATCTTAGATAAGGTACAGGCCAAGAGTTTCAAGATTTCCTTGTGGAGATGGAGCTGATATGATGTTAGTTGAATAACTCCAAAGAAAAAGTGAAGATTGTGTTCAAAGTCATTTCACAGGTAGGTCTTTGGTGCTAACAAGGCCCTGTCCTTGGTTCTGTACAATTTATTCTAGGGCAATGATTTAGATGAGGACATGTAAGTTACGCTCATTTAATATAAACTGAGAGACACAGATAAAGTATGAGGTCACATCAACAAGATTCAAAAATATCCCAACTAGCTTGTAAACGGTTGAAAATGCTCAGGGTAATTTCTTGTCCAATCCGACCTTGCATTTGTGTCATTAAAAAAAAAAAAAATCAAATGTCCAAGTACAGAACTGATGAGAACCACCTAAGAGAGCAGCTAATGCAAAAAGCACCAACTGGTTCTAGATCCTTATAAACTCAGTGTTAGCTGATAGTGTATAATCCAAACAGCTAACACCCACTTAGGCCACACAATAGCAGGGCAATGATCAGACCAAATTCTGGAGTATTCTGTTTGTTTCTAGGCCATACATTTACATAAAAAGCATGACATATTTTAAGTGTATCAAAAGATGGAAAGACCCAACAGAATTCTAGAAATTATGTCACCTGGAGAATGACTAAAATGTTTATTCTCGTAGAAGATTTAGAGGAATTCAAAATCGTTTTAAACATGAAGGGCAATTTTTTCCCCCAGGAAGAAATGCAATATACCCTATCTTGTTTCAGAGATCATGGTGGAGACACGACTGGAATCTACATGGAGGAGAGTTGGGGTCAAAAAAGGGGAGCGCATTCTAAAGATTATGGTGCCCACGTGTGGAATGTGACACTTCTGTGTGAGTGACCTCCTTGTCACTGGATGACCCAGACAAGGGTGGTACTGAGAGCGCCTGCCCGGAGTGTTTGGAATCACGTGCCCAGCTCTCAAGGCTGCACCCACGAAGCAGCTGGACAATAGGGTGTATCCTGATGTATAATGAAAAGAAGGTGAAAAGCAGAATAAAGGGTAGCTCTTCTTCTGCAACTGACTGTGTGTTTACATTAAGTACACTTTCTTCCCATCTTTCAGGTTGCTAAGGCAATGACATGAACAGGAATGAAAAGGATATTCAATCACATAATGTGCTTTGACAATATCATATTAAGCTCTGAAAAAACACAGCCTTCCATGTACTCACTGTTTTTGCACTGACAAGTTCGACAACCATTGTGATCGAGTTTGAAACCATAAATGCAGTCCTTCTCTGTCAGGGTACAGTTTGATAACTCCCCACATGCAGGTGGATCAATTGTGATGTAGGTTGGTTCTAATAACAAAGAGAGAGAGAGAAAAAAAAAAATCAATGAAACATATGATTACCTCTTAAATGCTATTCAATCTTTGAAATCCCACACTATGGTAAGTTATAGGAAAAAACCTAATCAATAATTTTCATCAGATCCTAAATGTTTATACCTTCATAAGTGTTGTTAACCCCTGAAAAAGAAATATTTTTATTTAGATTTTTGAAAATCCGACCCTCTAGTTCTGTGTTTGAGCAATTTATACATTGGGTACCTTCTATAGAAAGCTGGCAAGAAAGGTTAAAATGAATTTAAACTTTTAACTATTCTTCTATCTCCTCCTGATCTTTTCTGAGTTTTTAAAATAATAGTCAGGACACAGCTTCCAACTGTCAATTATCTCACTCTCCATTCTTCAATACTTCTGACATTTGAGTTTGTTTTTTTTTTCAAGATACTAAATCAGAGATGTTTCTGACACTTTAAAACATCTGGATTTCTATGATCTGTTATGTGACACTCTGTCAATTATTACAGATGACAGAGCAGATAACATCAGCTATGGGAGCTTATACTCAGGGCCCAGGGCTTATGGGAGTGGGGGTGAGACACACACATTCCGGAGGAAGAGAGCGCAACCATCCCGGGGTGAGATGCCCAGAAGAAACCAAGGCCAGAGGCGACCTGACTTTCCCTGCTGTGCTAACAATGAAGAACTGCTCTGGGTGATAACGGTAATCACACACTTACATACAAAGTGCATTACCTATCTACATAATGTCCAAGGTGCTCTTCATAAATGCTTTCGCATTTTAGATCACAGTCCAATGAGATGGGTGTTACCATTATCCCTATTTTAACAGATGAGGAAATCTAGCATCCTAACTTGCCCAAGGTCATGGAGTTAGTAAGTGGTGGATCCCAGATTCAAATCCAGTTGTTCTGGCTGTAGGGTCACACGCTCAGCTTGTGTGTGATACAAAGTGCCTCACAAGGGTACCTGTTTTGCAGTGACTGATAATGGACGGTTTATACAACCTCAGTCCACGGCAAGAGTGCTGTCCAAGGGAACAGGGACAATGACATATTTACGTGGCCTCTTTTCAACCCAAAGATGCTATGAACTTCTTCAGAGTAAACTAGTTTTCACAATATCTTTGGGAAGTGCTAAATACAGAATGTCTCTAACCTATGTTTTCACAAACGGAAAATATGAGGTGCAGAGAGGGTAAGTGGCTTATCTGAGTTTACATAGCAACCCGGCAGCAGGCTGTGAATAGAACAGAACAGAGGTTCCTGACCTCCTGTCCAACAGTCTATCCATTAGTCCACACTGTCTTCTCAAGTTTCATCTCCAGTTACCATGGAAGAGAGGCCAAAAATAAGTGTTTTAGCTGCCACTGCTGAGATCAAGAGTTCTACGTTTTTATCCACCTGCTAAAAGAGGCCAGTGATTCAACTCTTCACAGGTGGTGAGCACTAGGACTTTGTTACAGAGATGCTTTCATCAGCATTCTCCCAGCAAAAATACGTATGAAGACGGTGTAGCACATTCTCTATTTTTATTACAGCACAGTTGAAGAACATCTCCCTGAAATTTTTATCTAATTTCCGCTGCTGTAAAATTTCTAATTTTCTTCAATGACTTAAAGTATCTGTTTTGATGGGCAACTATAAATATCAAAAAGTGGTTTAATTTTCAGGCGAGTTTTAAGAATTAGTGGATTAAATACAGTAGTGTTGCTTTCCTCTTTTAAATTTCCTGTAAATACTGCTGACCAGTCGCTTTATCTATCTATCTATGTCGCCCCTTGTGGCATTGTGGTGACCTCAGTTCCATGACTAGGGATCGAATCTGTGCCCCTGCATTAGGAACGCAGATTTCTTAACCGCTGGACCACCAGGGAAGTCCCACACCTTCAGTTTTTAAACCTACAGGCTTTCCTTTATCACTACTCTTCCTACTCATCCAAGATAACTCTATATCAGCCTTTAGCCATGAGACTGCTGAGGTTTTGTCAAAATTATTCTAACCACAAATATAAGACAGAGCAGGGGACCAGGGTCGCATCTGAGTAAACCGCATCACAGATAATCCCATTGAAAGACAAGTCAGGTCTACATTCCAGAGAGTTAAGGATCAGGGCTGGCTTCTAAACTCTTTGTCTATTGCTTCAGTGAATGGCTTATAGGTAAAGAAATGTCTTGGGTACATCCACACAGACCCAAAGCTTGTATTCTTTACTGATATTTAAGTTTATGAGAAACTTCTGCCTTCAGAAAGTGTATGATGGAAAAATACATACCTGGGCAGATGACACTGACACTGAAAATGCAGAATAATCCCAGGGCAGTATGGGGTTTTACTTTCAATGAGTTTTAGGGATTTGTTAAGAAAAATGGTGATGTACAAGTGTATCATTGGTGATGTGCATCTTATTTTTGATACATAACCTGACTAATGGATGAGATGAGGATTGTGATCTGTGGCTAGAAAGTAAAAGAAAAAAAACAAAACAAAACAAACCGCGGCATTGAGAATGAGAACTACAACATTGACTCTAACAGTCCCACACTTTATCCAATGGCTGCATCTGCTAGGTAGTCAGGTCTCAGGTGTATATCAAGCACACATTTCTCCAGGACGAAATACATTCAACATGCTTCCCTATAACATGCAGGATAACAACTTCAGCTCAGTTTACCAAATGAAAAAAAAAAAAGCATAGAAGGGCTATTTAAGTAGGTGCTGGTTCAACAATGCTGCACTGTAAATATTTTAGACAAAACAAGTCCTACTGAGTGTCTTCCAGATTTTGACAATGTGGTAGAATGTAAAGAAGCAAAACATGATTTTGTGCCTAAAATTAATATTTCCCCATTCATCAGTGATGTACATCAGAGGGCAGAAACTGTGAAGCACAGAGCTCTCAAATTCTGACTCCCTCAACATATACTATGAAAACACAGAAAAACTCAACAAAACCATTTATTCAACAGAACTTATTTACTCTAAAACTATTCAACTGCCCCTCAACAGATTAGACTGAACACAATACTCACTGTGATATGTTAAATATAGGCAGATGTCTAAATTATTTTTAAGAAGCATTTTAACACTAGTCATTTCATTTTATTACATTAAACAAATAATTACGGTTTTTGTTTTCGAATACAAAGTGGAACAAATTTTAAAAGCCTTATGAGGGTGGAGGCGCATGTTTTTGGGGTACTTACTGCTGCTGTCCTTTGTCACTGGAGTAACTGCGGATTTGTAACACACACACATGCCCGCTTCCCTGGTGGCTCAAATGGTAAAGAATTTGCCTGCAATGCAGGAGACGGGTTCAATCCCTGGGTCGGGAAGATGTCCTGGAGAGGAGAATGGCTAACCATTCCAGTATTCTTGCCTGGAAAATTCCATGGACAGAGAAGCCTGACAGGCTGCAGTCCATGGGGTCTCAAAGAGTTGGACATGACTGAGTGACTAACATTTTCAACAGATGCATACAGGTAACTGCTAAGTCACTTCAGTCATGTCCGACTCTGTGCGACCCCATAGACGGCAGCCCACCAGGCTCCTCCCGTCCCTGGGATTCTCCAGGCAAGAATACTGGAATGGGTTGCCATTTCCTTCTCCAATGCATGAAAGTGAAAAATGAAAGTGAAATCGCTCAGTCGTGTCCGACTCTTAGCAACCCCATGGACTGCAGCCTACCAGGCTCCTCCATCCATGGGATTTTCCAGGCAAGAGTACTGGAGTGGGGTGCCATTGCCTTATCCATACAGGTAACTAGCTGTCTCCTAACATTTTATCTAAATTCAAACATTACGGTCTAGTCCCTTTCAGCATTCTCTCAACAATCCAGTGCTCAGCTTCCCACCATGTGAGGCCATCTCTATTTTAGAATTCCGTAAGAACAATATTACAACAGAAACATGCAACTATAAATTGTCCAGCAGAACGCTGACGTTATCATAAATGAATCTGAGTCTGCTTTCAGTCCAGTATATTAATATGCAATCTCAGAATTGGTCTTATTACTAACATCAGGATTAATGTTTTGAGAATGAAGTGCTGTGAAGCTACTGAAACCCAATTTCTTATTCTGCATAATGAACTCTGAAGTGAGACATATTTAATACCATCCTGAACTAGAGTATCTCAAATCAACATCTGAAATATGTACAGTCCTTAGAGAATAACCAAGAGCTGGTTAGACTTTTTGTATAGTTTCGATACAAGGAAGTTCTTGGTGGGGGAAGAGGTAAGTTTTAAGAATCTAGAATCATGTTATCATGGTATGATTGTTTCTAATCCAAGTAAACAAAGGAGCTTGAGGAAACGTCTGTTGGGCTTGTTAGAGCATCTGAAACTTGTGTATTGGGAATTGTTATTTCCCAGATAGCTCAGTGGGTAAAGAATCTGCCTGCAGTGCAGGAGATCCTGGTTTGATCCCTGGTCGATATCCTGGAGAAGGGATAGGCTACCCACTCCAGTGTTCTTGCCTGGAGAATCCCCATGGACAGAGGAACCTGGTGGGATGCAGTCCATGGGGTTGCAAAGAGTCAGACACAATTGAGCGACTAAGCGCATTAACATTCTTTCTTTAGTCTATGCAACAGTGCTCTGAATATGGAAAATATCCAGATGGGGCGTGGCCTGAAGACCAGATGATTCTCATTTAAATCCTATCTTTCAGTGCTCTTAGATGGTCGTTGTTGTTGTTGTTTAGTCACTCAGTCCTGTCTGACTCTTTGTGACCCCATAGACTGCAGCATGCCAGGCTTGCCTGTCCTTCACCATCTCCCTGAGTTTGCTTAAACTCATGTCCATTGAGTCAATGATGCCATCCAACCATGGGGGTAAAATACTGACATGAAATGCCAGAGAGCATATGCCTTTCTAGAAGGATGATGGTGATGCCGTGTCCTTGGAGGGTATCAGTTGAACAAAGACTAAGACTTCTGGAGACATTAATGTATCTGCCTGTTGTGTGAAGCAAATAAAATGGTGTTCCTTTAAATTGGTTGGGCAGAGATGTCTTTAGTGGGCCTCTTTCAGAGGCAAGAAATGCTCTTGGATCTCCTTGTTTAGGAGAATGGGAAAATGCTTGCACAAAGATGGATTTGGCAAGGAGAAATTCAATCAAGTACTGCTTACAGGATCACCCTGAAATTCCATCTCATCTTGTATTGAATCAGCTGAGGAATTAAAGAAATACCTTAAAGTCCTCCAAAGGAAGAAGGCTTGAAACAGCAGGAATTCATTGTCTTTGGCTACAACTATTTCTAAAGGGAACCCTGGAACCGCTTCTTTGTGGAGAAGAACTCTAGAAATATTTTCTGAGCCTAGAAGCAATAAAGAACAAAAATGGGTGTTTGTTATGTCTATATCCATTTGCTGTTTCCTACCCTGCATCTGAGTGGGAATCTCTACTTTCCTCAACTTGTCCTTTTCCTGAACGATTTTTAAAGACTTTCCAAGTACCTATACCTAACACTGTCCAGAAGAGATATTTTTCACAAGAACCCTTGGGACTGTGTCAGGAGTGCAGATGTTTAGCTACCAATTCTTATCCCAAGTCTCAGAAAACAAAATGCTGGGAAAAAAATCATTATAGCATGCAGTAACATAAGCAAACACATATCGGTTCTTCATTTTACAGATTATTAAAATTTCCTTCATATCCTAGAAGTCCAACAAACCTCTTATCAGTAAAAACATTTCCAGGAAAATAATCACATTTTTCAAGACTTAGCCACAGACACTGTTTCTGAAGAACGCCACCTCTATTCTGCACTGAAGTTCAGGTATTTCCTAGAAGCAATTTAATCCACTCAGTAAAGATATTAAGGCACTGTGATTGCAATGAATTTGGTTAAGGGTATAAAGTTGATATAAAATCATTATTTTTAACTCCAAGGCCACAGCACTAGACCATAAAGTAACATACATTTCATTATTCAGGAGGTATAATTGTGTTAAGTAAATCTAAGCTCTAAACTTTCTTGCTTCTTATTTTAAGGAAAAATTTCCAAAAAGAGGAAAGGGAATTAAGTTGAAACTCCAATCCAACCTTTTAAGGTCTTGATTTAAAGTTTTAATATCAGTCTTATCATCATCATATTGGATAGTTCAACATGTTTGGAATGACAACAGAACAAAAGGGAATGTATTTTGACTACCAGTTAATTAAAAATGTGCAATGATAATGTGAATTTGCTTCTGGAACAATGTATATAATCACTGGTCTTTAAATTTCACATAGATATAAGTGAAAATGTTCATCGATCCTTTTTAACTTGGTGTCTAAACTGTGTTACTCCACTGAGTGCCTGGTTTTGAATAAACACAAGGT
Source organism: Cervus elaphus (assembly GCF_910594005.1). Classification (NCBI taxonomy): domain Eukaryota; kingdom Metazoa; phylum Chordata; class Mammalia; order Artiodactyla; family Cervidae; genus Cervus; species Cervus elaphus. The sequence continues at coordinate 84,390,431 of NC_057825.1, forward strand.
TCTTCTCATTACCTTGATTACTACAAGCTGTTTATCTTGCAAATAATACTAATTATCTCCACTGAGAAATGTGGGAAGCACTCTTTCTGATTAGCAACCCTGGGAAGGCTGACAGCCCATTAGTTGCTCTTGAGGATGAGTGGGTGATCCTGGAAAAATACACTCGTGTAAAGCATACAGAGCCAGCGTGCTTAGGACCGTATGCAGCACTGACTCTATCAGGAGGATAAAAGTTAGCTTAGGTTCCAGATCCCAACTGTCTCCAGGTGCACTGATCCCTCCCTGAGGTGCGCTCCGGGCGAGCGGCAGGTCTGGAAGGCCTGGCAGGGGTAGCGACGTCCTGGATTCCTACAAATCCATACAAGTGCACACACGCACACAGACAGACACATGCCAAGAGAAGTCTTCCCAGGAAAAATCTCACTATAGGTAAAGGAGTCCTCTACGGCAGATATGTTCCCATATTTCTTTTATGAGTTAAAAAATTTCATATAGAAGTGATAAGATAAACAAAGCTAATTCTTATCTGTCTCATTACTTCTCCTTTGAGGATTTACTAATGATTTGCCTACCTTATGGAGCTCTTCCATATCAATACCCAAGCCTGCTTATTTGATTGTGGGAGACAAAGATGATTAATGATGTTGTCTTTTCAGACCTAATTCAGGCATTTTCTTCCTTAAGATTTTTTGCCGGGGTGTGGTGGGGTGGAGGGGTGGTGGTGGCTGGACTTGGTTAAGCCATGTGAACATCTAATAAACGGGAAAATTCCAAAGCTTCACTTGGTTTATATGGCCATATATATCAGTCCTCCTTATAGTCCACCAATTACTGGTAGCCTGTCCGGGATCATAAAACTGGAGATAAAGCTGGCCAAGTCAGAACCGAAGGAGCTGTTTACAACAGCTAATCTGGTTTACTGTGTCATCGTATGTCATTCTGTTACCACAGCTGCTTTTCAAATGTGACCATAACTAGTCAGAAAACCATTCAAATAAATCAGCAAATTGTTAACATAATTGCAGCCTGGGAAGAGGTATAATAAAGATGAAATATTTCCAAATGAAGTTAGAGGGGAAAACTCTATTAATGTAGATGATGAAAGAAAAAAAAAAAAAAAACTGAGGATACAAAAATTCCCTAATCTGGAAGTGGGAATTTCCATGGGGTACGAGTGTGTATTTAAGAAAGTCTCATTAAGTCATGGAAAAAAATCTCCTACAGTCGGAGTTTTCAAATTCTTTCAGCCACCGCACATTTAGTTATCCTTTTTTCCTTTGTATATATTTCTCATAACAACACCTACATCCTTGTAATTTCTAAAGTACTTATCTCAGAGCAGTTTCTTTATTTTAAAAATGAATGGTGTGAAAATGTTCCCAAGACTTGTATTATTTTATGGGCAGATAGGGAAGCATTATATTTACTTTAGGCCTATTTATTAACTTTGTATTCTTTTTCCAAGGAATCTTGGCTGTCAGTCATGTTTTTCTTTCTTTACCAATCTCACATTTAATAGGAAAAGACAGTACTATGATTATGTGATTATTAAAAGACCACAAAAAGAAAAAAGTAAAAAAAACCTCTAATTGAGAATGGGATATCTTTTTCTAGGAATTCAGCTTGAGAGAATTCACAAAGTGATAGGATTCCAAGAATAATCTTTTATACTTGTCTTATATTTTATCCTTATATATATTTTTACTGTTCATTTTCATGGAGACTATATCTTGGTAAGTTTTAACTGGAAAGAATGTGCCATATTTATAAGGACATGTGTATGTGTGTGTCTGTATATTTTAATAGCTATACTGAGCTGGGAGGGGGTGTCAGATGTGTCAGAATTCTGGTATCTCACCCCAACCCTCTGGGAAATAGCTGAGGTCCAGGGGGGTAGGATCTTGCCATTAGGGGCAATGGTTTATTCAGTGTTTACAACTTCAGCATTTAACACAGTGCTTGGTCCACTGGAGCGCTTAATGAATGAACAAAGAGGACAAAAAGGCATCTGACAACTGAAAGTCGGGACACATGTTCTGAGAAAGAGCCTTATTCAATATTGTCCTCTACCGGCCGAATCTCTCACTTCCTAACTTTTGCAGGATTGGACGGTACGTTCCTTAGGATCCTCATCATGGCCGGATCTCTTGCACACAGTAGATACTCAATAAATGAGCTCTGCTGAAGTAGCAAGCTAGATCAGAAGTCTGCTGTCAACCCAATACACTAATAACAATGAAAACTAAATGCACATCCACAAACCCAAACAGTCCCAAATGAGATACTCAGTAGCTTATGAGTATCTTAAGCATCTTAAGCCTATGAAATGCTTAAATTATGATCCGCACCTTTGACCTAACAAGGCCCAATGGTACACGGAGCACTGTAGAAGGCCTGCTTCAAAATGCTGAACATAAAACTTGACACCCCAAATTTCACTCATCTGGGGAATTCACTCTGTGACGACCTCATTCCTTGATGGTGCCAAATGAATAAAGTGTTATTAACATAGTCTCAAAAATAGCTGGGCACTCGCTCAACCCCGCGGCTCATTTCATCCTGCATGAAGGACGGGCGCTCGTGCTGAAGGCCCAGCCAATCTGCCTCCTGATTAAGCATAGTTGGCCAGGAATTAGAGGGGGTAAGGGAAGCGGGCAGGTCAGGATGCACAAGTGTTGAGGGCAGTATCTCGGTGCCGGGCACACTCAGTGGAGACTTGAGCATCACTGCTCAGGGCCTTCAGCCTGGCAGGTGTGAATGAGGCTGGGCCCGTGGCAAGCATGAGGATAAAGACATCTGGGGAGACAACTCAGCGCTTGCAGGGGGTGGGGAAAGCCGCTTCCCCAAGTGGGAGAGGCAGGAACCCACTGGGGGAGCAGGCTTTCCAAGAGGTCTAAAGGCAAGGTCAAAATTCCAGATGGAGGTTCAGGAAAAGAATCCAGATCAAAGGTAGGTCACAAAGGGTCAAAATAACAGCAACTGGGTCTCAGCAATGAGAACGGAGCCAGGAGCAAAGAGGTTTGGAATCTGAGCCATGACAATCAAGTACTTCCATGTCCACTGACTTCTTTTCCTCTTTACGATCTGGGTCTCAAGAGAAGCAATGCCAAAGACATGGGCTTTGGGTTAGAAGGCTCAGCGTGAGTCTCTGTTCATTCATTACCTTACATGTGATGATGAACCTCTCTGGACTTCTATAAAGTAGGAATTTCCCCTATTTCTACCTCACAAGATCATTATAAGACCCAAATAACATCGTAAAGAGGGGACTATTCTGTAAACTCAAAGGGTGACAAAAATATTACCTGTTGCTATAATTATTGTTGAAATGACTATCCTGCCAGCTCAGAGTCAGAAATGGTCTCAGATGATGGCTTGGTAGATGAATTACGAGCCCTTTTGCGGGCCTCAAATGTTCAGCTGATAAATGGTCTGACAACTGGCTTGGCATTCTGAACACTGTCCATTGTAACTTAAGCATCATTTCTATCTCCACTGATAACATGAAAAGCATCTGGGTCGTGGGTGGGTCCATGACATCCTTTCATATGGTCTGGTAAGCTTTGGAGCGTGTTAGTGACCGGCCACTGGCGCCTTTCACATTTGCTGAGCTGCAGTCTGAACATCATTGTTTCGACTTTTGACTGTGTCCATGGTGTCTCGAAGAGAAGAGAAATCTCTTCATAATCAGTTTATCCAGTGTGAGCTGAGACAATGCTCCTGTGTGCCTGGCTGGCTCCGCACTTCCTCTCTCATGATGGGGGCCTTGCTGGATCTTAGGGGATGAGGGCAAATTCATCAGAGGACAATGTATACTATTTTGGTATAGCTTTGCCAGTAGTCCTGCCATTCTCAAGTTGAAAGAGGGTATGTAAGTCCCAACTCTAAAAGATGTCTTTGATCAGCAAATTTTAGTTTCAGTAAGTCAGTGATACGAAATATATCAATATTAAGAGACAATTTAACCAGTACTTTCTTAATAATAGTTGGGGGGGGGAGGGGAGGTAGTTGTGTTTCAAATAATAATGTTCTCAGTGTCTGTCACAGCAATGTGGAACACCCCTATTGAATTCCTATGACCTAAAATTTCCCTGGAATCTTTTTAAAACTTGGTTCCCAAAAAGCAAGAGAGTCATAGTTTTGCAAAGATCTAAGCTTGCTGTCCTCTCTTAACATGCAAGGCCTGAGGCTAGCCCCAGCTGACAGTCTATTATCTCTGAATATTTTTTAAGCTTCACTAATAAAATAAACACCCCTGAATTGCTTTAAATGTAAGCTGATTTTCAGGGCAATAGCTTTCCAACTTGGGGCTTCCCTGGTGGCTCAGATGACGAAGAATCTGCCTGCAATGCAGGAGACCGGGTTCGATCTCTTGGTTGGGATGATCCCCTAGAGAAGGGGATTGGCTACCCACTCCAGTATTCTTGCCTGGAGAGTTCCATGGACAGAGAAGCCTGGTGGGCTACAGTCCACGGTGTCACAAAGAATTGGACATGACTGAGCGACTAACACATATAACTTTCCAATTAAGGTAAAAAAGAATACTATTCCATGTCTTCCTACAGATACCCAAACTATGGGTGGCAGGACCACAGTGCAAGGTGTGGGCATAGGCAATGGTGGGCACTGAGCACATAAACAAGCATTAAATCTACTCTGCTGGATCCCAAAGCAGACCCAAGGCAGTCTCAAATTATATCATCGATGACACTGTTTAATTGCTATGTTGTGTCAGACTCTTTTGTGACCCCATGGACTGTAGCCCTCCAGACTCCTCTGTCCATGGGATTCCCCAGGCAAGAATACTGGAGTGAGTTTCCATTTCCTTCTCCAGGGAATCTTTCCGACCCAGGGATCAAACCCACGTCTTCTGCATTGGCAGGCAGGTTCTCTACCACTGAGCCACCAGGGAAGCCCTTATCATATATGTATATGTAATTAAAGTGAGAAAACGAAGACCAAGGTAACTTTTAAGTAGAGAGAAGACACTGCAGCCAGGGATGAGGCCCTGAGCACGTGCCGTGACGTCCTGCCTGGCTGGGGAGGGGGCTCCCAGACTTCACACTCAGTCTGCCCTAGTAACCAAGGTGGAAAATCAGACCCAGAGCACTACGTGACTCTCAGGGTCCCCCTGTTGGTCTTAGAAGGTTCTTGGGGATTCTTAGTCTCGGTTCAAGATGCTGCAAAGTAAAAGCTGGAGCCTTGAATCAAATCTTATTTTTGACTCACAGCAAGTATTAAATTCTGTGGTCTCCAGTGGTCTGGACCCTTAAACTGGGCTCTGTTTCAGGCAAGTGTGATAAATCCAGCTAAACTCTTAGATATGAAAATAAAATTCACTTGATTGGTAAATAGGCATCCTGTAAATATACATGGCAAGTGAAAATCTGGTCAAACTGCTAATAATTCATATCAAATTGAAAAATGTATAATGTGCAATGCATCACCATCCTCTCATGTTTCTAATAAATTTCAAAAAAGCACTAATGGTTCCTTATTGCTTATCTCATATCAAACTTGGGTCAAACTGATGGTTATGACCCCTCGATCAAGATCTGATGTTGCCAAGTCCCCTGGTAACAGCTGTCCCAGTCTGCAGGATGATGGAGAGTGAGCATGTCAGGAGTCTCAAATGGAGAGGGTGACAGGTGGGTGTGATCCAGCTCCCTGTCACCTCAGCAACCACCTGTGATGGGAGATCCATCAATGGGCAAGGGATGCTCTTTGACAGACAGCTTCATTCCTTTCGTCTGCTTTGCTGTTTTATAGCAATACTGCAGCAGATATTTTATCCTCAACAATCGGACAGACACAGCAAATACTTCAATAGGGTCTCAATAAACAGTTCATTGGGTAGCTCACCATCTCTAACCCTCATGTATTAAATGATGGAAATCACTTTGCTCATTTTAAGGTTAAGACTATACCATGAGACAGTTTAAAATGGCACAATATATATAGGGAATTAGTCTAATAATTTATTTGAAAATAAGTCTGAATGGAGCACTTGCAATCCCACAAAAAGCTGAATAGATCACCATTTAAATATATGCCTCTAGCCCCCAGAAGTCATATAAATACTATGTGGTAAGTGGATTGATTCTTTTTTCCAATAAACACACCAGGGATTGTACTTACAAATAAGTGTTATTGCTAAAAATGCTCACTTTTAGGGGTCATATGCTTGTACTAAAATGCTGCTCATGCTAAAATTCTATTTGAAATTTCTCTTCGGAGTTGCTGCCAGAGGAGATTACTCTGTCATAGAAGACAGAGTGCTTGTATTTTACTGTCACTTTTTGCTTCCTCTGAACAGTTTTTCCCAGCTAGATTACCCAGCCTTTCCATCAGGCTTAGGTGTGAATGTCTTTGGCTGTTTCTAAGGGCCTAATAAAACCTCTGAAGTCAGGGGTTTACAAAGCTAAAGATACTCAAAAGGATGTGTTGCAAGCTGTAACGTCAGTTTCAACAGAGAAGCACCCAAAATACTCTGAATGACTACACTCCTGCAGTAGCTGTACAATTTCCCCATATATCTATCTTGAAAGGAGAAACACTTCACTTGGATATGTAAACCTTGGTTTGTTTAAAAATGTCATTATGTTTAAAAATAATTTTATTACTTTATGGTTGGACCTTGTATGACTGGAAACAAATAAATGAGCTTCCTATAAAAAGTGCTGTCAGGGCTTTAAATACAGATGTGCTGAGACTGATCTATTCCTTAGAACTGAGGCAAACAGTGAAAGAAGATGAAGATGAGGATGGTAACCTAAGACAGTCTAATCAGCCATGGCTAGTAAAGCAGGACATCTCTCGGAAAGGCAGACAATGTGATCACCAGTTAAAATATTAAATTCTGTTAGGCTGACAAAAGCAGAAAGGAAAGCAATTCTGCTACTTGTGGTCAATGGCTGTACCATGAAGAAAACAGAACCTTTCTTTTTAATGTCCACAGGCCTTTTCTGAAGGGCATGTCTCTTAATAACCTTCATTAACTTCTGTTTGGGCTAAGAGTTGTCTCTTTTCCAAAAAAAGTTTAACACAGTCTCAGTAGAGATTGTGTTTATTTAAGCTTGTTGGAAAAACATTCCTATCATTTCAAGAATGACTAAATATTTTTCATTCACATAGCTGGCATTCCAGACTATGTTTTCCTGCCTCCGTTGATTAGATGAAAATTAGCAGGCCAAGTCTGAACTATTAGATTCGATGATTATCTTAGTAGGAAAATTATGAGACTTCTGGCAATAATGCCCTTTTAGGGATGGGAAGTGAACAGCAGAGGAAGCAGAGAGGAACGAGCCCCTTCCAAGACCATTGCTACAGGGAAATACTTAAGAGCAGGAACTGCTGAAGGCTGGACAATCAGAGACAGAGGTTTCTAATCGAGTGTTTCAGAGTCAGTTCTGAACCATAACATTCTAAAGTTACTTGAAATACCAAAAGCTTTTTTAAACTCCCAGAAAAAATCAAAATACTATGATATTCATTCATGAACAATTTCGGATGCTTAGGTTCAAGGCCACTGATGTTGACACAAGGTCATCTGCTATGCATTTGTTACCCCGCATATGACCTTATTTGGACAAGCCAAAAAACACACAGTGCTATATTTTAATCTCCATTTATGGAACTAGCTTCCAGGACACTTAGAGTTAAAGGATGAAAGAACATGCCTAAGAGTCTTTCAGATATTACGACTATTTTATTATTCTTGGCCTGCTAATAATAGCTGAGTATACGGCACTGAAGCAATATCACCCATCAACTGAGTTTTGATCCCTGTTATGTACCAGAACATTAATATCATGTGACCTGTGGCATCTTTGACTTCACAGACTCTGGGGTCAGCCAAACTATGTCTGATTCCTTGCCACAGAAGCAGTAGCTTAATCATTTGGTGAGGAAGTATTATGGGCAGGGTTGGAAACATTTTTTCTTATTTCAAGGAATTCCCACCCAGATATGTGCCTGGTACAGACTTTTCTGGCAGGCCAGTAGAAATCGCATTTGAAGGGTGGCTTGATTCAAACTATATCATCAGGATTTATAGGAAAGAATATAGTGTGCCCATAAAATTAGGATTGATGATGAGGAAGACAGTCTATTTGACAGTTCAAAAACCTCCAGCTCTTTAGAAGAGTCCAGCATGTGATCTATCCAGTGTGCTGATGCTGAAGTGGCTTACTAAATCCACAACAAGGTCAAGGAATGCCTAATGTCCTTGCTTTAAAACTGTCCCAAGTAGGACAAAGATTTCCAAAATAAGGGATTCAAGAAAGCCAGGTAAGCAGGAAGAAAGCCATTGCCTGGTTCCATCCTAAGCCCTGAGAATTAGAAAGAATCGACGGGCAGGGAATCAATCCTATTCGCCCACTTCAAGAGTTGGTTAAGTCCAGGTTAGCAAAATTACAAGGCCTGTTTGAAGCTCAGTTCAGTTTCAGACAATAATTCTGCAAATAACATTCATTTAAAGTTTTCAATGACAGAAAAACCTTTTAAATACCAAGGTAGGTAGAATAACATGACGGACCCTCACACATCCACTACTCAGCCACAGCAATCTATGACTATTTGATTTCCGGAGTGAATATGGAAACGGATTTTGCTTTTGTTTCAGAGAAACAGAAATAGTAGAAAGGAAAGTACCCACTGTGATTGGAAAGTACCCAACCACAAGCAGGGAATTCATTTACTAGCAACTCAAAGCCTAAGACTGAATGCTACCTAGTAAACTATTACCTATGTTGTTTCTAGTTCTTGAAAAGTGAGACTCTTGGCATTGGCTCTGAAATCCCCAGGATCATGGAAATCGTCAACTCCTCCCAGCAGGAAGACTGCACACACTGGACCTAAGGTGCACTCAGGTCACAACGGCCACCGGGGCGGGGTCCAGCCACAGCCCAAGATGAGACAGCAGATGAGATCTGACATCAAGGCTCGCCAAGGATGATGAAATCCTTATCTCCTGCATCAGGTGTCACAGCCAAGCTGGCCTCACAGTTGTCCACATAGCCTGCATTTTTCTGTTGAGTCATCAGGTCATGCCATTACATCACGCAGCCAAATTCCCCTCCCCAACACCTTATCTTAACTTTAATTATAAAACAAACAGTTTTGTTTTTCGTTTTTTTGATAGAAAATGGCACTCTGTCCTTAGGGTATCTCTGATGTTAAGAATCAACCAAGACAGCATTTATACCTTGCATTACTGGGAAATAAACAAGCAAATTATTCTCAATACCTAAAAGTGATATTAAAAAGTCTAGCTGAAAACAAGATAGTGGCCCCCATACATTCTCAAAAGCAGGTCGAAAAGCAGCATGTAAAACGTGACAGTGAGCATTAGCCTTGGAGGGTGTGGAGAAGGCCCACCTGAACTCTGTGATTCTGGACTGCAGGGGATGAACTGAGAGAGGATGAACTGCAGTTTACAAACCAGGCTTGGAAGGCTGTCCCTGGGAGGGGATAGAGAGCTAAGTGCTCATCATGAGGGTGAGTGGCCAACCTGAGCTAACTGGTCAGCCCACCTGCAGCCATCTGGACCCTGTGTGTGCCAAACATACTTCATACAGTACTCTGGTTTCTGTCCTCAGAGCACACTGTCAAATATAAGCACTTAAACATTATTCTTTCGTCAGCATCTGACCTCTTTAACAGCATTGGTTAAGGAAACCCCAGATCAGGGTCTGCTGCCTTACTCCAGTCTTTTCCTCACACATTCATTCATCAGCCATTAATTAACTACTTTTCAGCACCTACTTTACATGTCAGGTGCCATTTTAGGGATTCAAAAGCATGTGGTAAAATCCTAGCTCATGGGGGGGGGGGGGCGTAGCCTCTTTCAGGTTACTGGTCAACCCAGAGGACGTAGAGCATTCTGTCTCAGGGACTGTATTCCTGTGGGGTCCACAGTCAAGGCTCTGGAGATACTGCTCTGCAACTTTCAAGCTGTAGGAACTTGGGCAAGTCACACAACTTTTGAATTCTGGGTTCTGCAATCACAAGTTGGGATGGCAGAACCTGCCACAGAGGGAAGGTGTGAGTATCAAACGGGCTGACGCTCTTAAGGCACTGAGGTCTGGCTCAGTCAGTGCGCAAGAGGTAGCAGCTGCTCTCATTAAGGGCTACAATAAGACACTGCAAATGGTGCTAGACGCTGAGGAAGCCTCAATTCTGCTGCCCTTCTTTTTCATTTCTTGTTTGTTTTTAAGACAATATGGACATATCTCCCACGTGGACGCTTAAGCTGCAAACTTTACATGTTCTTCTGTGTATTTCCACTCTGGTTTTTTACAAGGGCCAAAAAACAGAAATAATGTGATTGATGAGTAAGAGGAGACACAGAGAGCCAAGAGAACAAAACCTAAGAACACAATCACTTACAGAATAAGATGGCTTATCTGTGTACCTGAATTGGCTGTTGACACTAATTTGCTAAGACTTAATCATGAGAGTACTTAAGTGCCAATTTAAAAAGCACTTAGGTACTTGTGAATTGAGGTAGCTGTCAAGTTAACAGCCTAGTCTTTAAGCGCCCCCAAGTTCACATCCCCAGTCCTCCAGCAGTAGCCAGGCACATTATGTTGTCATTTGGAAGGTATGTATCTCTAATAACATCAGCAGTCACAACAAGGTTTTTTCCTCCCTACAGGACCTAACACACCCTATTTGTTGATGCAGTAATTTATTTAGGAAGAATTTAAACCCACAATCCTTGTGTGGGATCCCTTTCATCAAATTTCAGACCCTGACTATGTACCTTGGGATTGCAGCTAATAAGGGTGAGGGCCAACCTTGTTATGCAATTGTGCACTGAGGAATTTACTGTGTATAAATTGAATAAATACCACTGTTTCTGTCTTCCTCCAAATAATTCTGGCTGATTATTCATTAAACAACAACACCTTGATTTTTTCTTATTTTGTCTAATCCTTTGGCTCTTCTGAAATCACTTAAAATTCTATTTAAATAGGCTATTGAATAACTGCTGAGAAAAATATTTTCAAATAGTTTCAGGGTCTTTCTTGGATCCTAAAAACTAAGTAGTAAGATTTATTTGCCTTGCATAATTTTGTAAGTTTATTGTTTTTAATAAATAAGCTTACTATTATTCATAAACAATAAACTTTTACGATCATTATCCTAAGCTGTGCACTGCACTGTTTTTTTGATCCCCATACCAAAAGAAGAGCATCACCGACACCATGGACACGAATCTGAGCAAACTGGGAGACACTGGAGGACAGAAGAAACTGGTGGGATACGGTCCACGGGGTCGCAAAGAGTCGAACACAGCTTAGCGACTGAACAACCACAACCAAAAGAATCTTCTGGTCTTCTGAAAACATCTTAAAATCAGAACGTTATTCAAGAGTAAACACAATCTTATACGAAACCCACTACTTAACTGACTTTAAGACAAAAACAAGAAACAGAAGGCAAAGTAGTTCTCCAAGAACTAGACGATGGAAACTTCTGAAAGGCTGGGGCACAAGATGGACAGAAAGGAACTGAGACCCGCAGAGCCTAACAGCTTGGAGTAAAGATGCCAAGTCTGGTGGAGGGGACGGCCTGGACGTGAGGCCTGAGAGGCAAATTGAGGCTGAGTCTCAAAGGTGTCCTTCCCCCAAGGTCCTCAGATTCGGGAGATCACAGGGAATAGCTGTCAAACTGCAAATGCCTTCCTCCCTGTCAACTGACTTCCAGGTCTCCAACACATGGCCAAAAGCCAGAGATGGAGAGATATAAGGGAGCTAGAAATAGGGGCATGAGGACAGTGAGATGACCTCTGGGAGCAAGGAAAACAGACACAGACGTAGCTGAATCTGACAGACTGCAGTTGGCCCCAGCTCAGCCACATGTTGGCAACTGACCTTGCAAGAATTTACCTAAATCTCTCCAAAACCTAATTTTCTCATCTCTAAAATGGGATCATAAGGCCTACAGCACAGTGGTGATGTGAGGTTTAACGAAATCAGGTACACATAAAAAGCACTTATTCCACAGCATCTGAATGTAGACATTCCGTTTTTTTCCTGGCTTAATTTAAAACAGCCGAAACAGTTTCTTTGACGTTTACTAGGAGATGTACTTTATTTATCTTTGTGTCCAATGTGGTATCTGGATTACAGAAGGTGGTTAGTACATTTTTTGGAGTTAATAACTGGTTCAAACTGTCACTTTTCTCAAACAGTGGAAGATAAGATTACAACCTGACTCAAATGTTGCAGAGACCAAACTCTAAGTGATCAGACTAACATCTCCTTCCTACCCAAACATCTACATAAGAATAAATCAGTTTTCTCATATAGACTTTTATTTTCTTCTATTCACCACCTGCTTCCCTTCTCTGCTCACCAGCATGGAATTGCTAATGACTGCAAAAGATGAATGCAAAACGATATGCCTTCTTTACTTTTAGAAATGAAGCCCTATTTTTTTTTTACAAGTTTTTTTTTTAGTCTTATTTTCAATCTATGATTCAAGACTCCTGAAGTTAAAAGGTCAGCGCATATTGGGTTATATATTTATAGTTTTTAAAATTAAAAAAAATTCTTCATTAGCATGCATACATATATACTTAAACATTGCAAATCAACAAGAGACTGTCCCTAATTCTTAGGAATAGATAGTCCCATTTTATTTATTTATTTATTTTTTTGATAGTCCCATTTTAATCTGCACCAGCAAGGCATCCTTCCTTGTAAAGCTGACTATACACCATCATACATACTACTGTGCACTCCATTTCCAGCACTGAAATGCTGCCTTTAGGGGATAGGAGGAGTATACTGCGAGGGTGGGGGTGGGGGGTGCGTGATTTCCATAAAATTGGTCATCTGGAAGCTATAAAGTTTTGGAGCGTGGCAGCTGCATTGTAAGTAGAGTAATGGTGAGGGAATTGGTGATGTCAATAGAACCAGAATCCTCCAGTTTAAATTTTTATATGACTTTTAAGATCTTTAATAACTCCAGCCCCTCAGAGGTTAATGAAGCTAGTCAGGCAAACTCTGAAGACTGAGTTGATTAAAATTGAGGTAGAAGCAAAAGCCTTCTCCACAGAGGACTCAGTCTACTTGACTGAATTTCTAAAAAAACTGGTCATTTCCTTAACAGCTGTTTTTAAAAATTCTAGAAGGATCCATCTTCTACAAGGATTAATTTCCGACCCACTTTAGTTCATTTCACTATGCAAACGTGTTTCTTAGTGATGGATACTCTCTATTAGACCTATCAGCACACATAGTCAATCTCTTGTATTAACAGATGTGGACTGGGGATTAAGACTGGCTTGAAAAAATGTGCAAAGAATCTTCCCAGGATGGTGAAAATGGCCTGGCTTAGGGGTTGAGTGGAAAGACGAGTCCAGGATATCTCAGGCGCCTCTTCACTGAAAAGAAAGAGAGGTCACGAATGTAGGTAACCAAGACATAAGTGAAAGCCTGAGAGGAACTGCAAAGCCACAGCCATCATGATATTAGAAACAACGGACACTCAGAGGGAGGACTCTGGGCAGTGAAAACTGCCTTTGATGGTTCCAGGTCTTTCTTCTAGCTGCCAGGACTCTTGGGCTTATAGAAGCATTATAAATTGAACAAACTATACTTTGAGTATGGGTCTTATTCCCAATTTCACTTTGACCTTTAGGTGTTAATTAGGCTTGTGGTGAACTGAATTCAAATGCATATATTCTCTGAGTGTAAAGTATTCAGTTAAGCATTATCTGCAGTGGTAAAATAAAGGCCACACTGCTCTCACTGTAAATCTGCAGCATCTCCTCCAAATGATCGGTCTGGGCTGTATCATCAAATCACCTGCAACTAACAGCAGGAAGCAGACACTACACCTGAGGAAATAAAACAAGCGAGCACACACTGGTGGAAGCTGATCTGACACGAGACATTCACCAGAGGCTCACTAGGATCCCCAAGGTTTACCTTCGCATACGGGGCAGCACTCCCCAGGCACTTTGACGGGGTTCATGCAGCTCTGTCCACAGGCCGTCGCCACGCAGTGGGGCTCCCCATTGATGCACTGGCAGAACGTGCAGTCATCTTCCCGCCACCGGTCCCCGTGGGCGTGGATCTGGCCATTGGCATAGCAGCCAGCGGGATTGTTCAAAGGATACACAGGATCTAAATTAAAACGTGAGTTCCAAGTAAGACCGAGGGCATTCTACATGTTATTTCTGCCTGCATCTAGAGACATTTTTTCCCCCAGGTTCTCCTCATCAGTTCTTTCCCAGCTGCGCTCAGCAGAAACTCGGGGCTGCAGGAGGTGTCTCTAGGGGGGCTATGCAAAGGCAGCCATCACGCAGAATTTATGCCCACCCATCCTGATATGGTTCACAGGGCAGAGGACCTGAGGCATACAAGCCAGGGTGCAGGCGCTGCTGTTTCATAAAGGTGCAAAACTTCGTGGATAGAGTTGGGGTGGCAATCAGAAAAAAAAAAAAAAGCAGATCCATTTTCGGTTCTGCAGATGCCTTCTGAGTTGTCAATTTACAAGTTTATTATACCTCAATTTCAGCCCCCTGTAAAGTAGAAAGAGTAACACTCCATCTAACTTACAGTGAGCCTACTATTTCTAGGGCTAACTGGAGTCTATCTCATGACGCCTGGAGGTCCCTGAGATAACAGTGAGGCGTAGGCAGGCCCCTGAGGGGCTTATTCCGGACAGGGCAGAGAGACCTTGTCTAAACCATACACCACAGCACTGCTTGTGCCCTGGAGGGAATGCCATGAACCTACACAGCTTTCTCTCCACCTGAGCTGAGCGGTCAAGCAGCAACTGAGGCTGGGGGACGTAGTTAACCAAGGCTACTGGGAAAGAGTTTTCTGAGGTTGTTGACAAGCGCATAAATACAAAATCCCCAAATATCCTTATACATCAAAGTAACTAGATAAATCACTAGAGAAGCAAGTGCTGCTGTGCTGGGAGGAAAGTCCAGGCAGTTGTGAGTTTGGTCCTCTTTCTTTCGAAAAGGAAGAAAGTTTAGTTACAAGAGAGTCAGAAGGCCAGAACTGACGGCCGTGCAGTCACAGCTTCAGAAAGGCAGTCTGTCAGCCACGGAAGCAGCCAAGAGACCTGAGTTAGATAAGACTTCATAAAATTTCTTTGTTAAAAAAAAAATATTACATTGCATACTTCATTTCTACTTTGAGCCTGGATCTGAATTCCAGGAAGTGAGACATAACTGGATTTGTGGCCAGACAACTCATTATAATTATTACACAGAGGTTCACATCTATCCTTTTATACCACCAACTGTCACCAATTTCAGGGACTATTATACACTGGCAGTAGTGAGGGGACAAATCAATTGGGAAGGTTAAAAGCTTGATGTGACTTTCTTAAATCCCCTGTGACACCTAAAAAGTGAACCACCTTTCTCCTATGTTAGCAAAAATAATTTCTAACAGGTGAGCGGGCCTCCCTGTTAGAAATGTAGAATTGTTCGCTGTTACGAATGTACAAGAGTTTGTATAATCTAAGCAATTTCAGATCTTCAGATTCTGTGGTAAATAAAGCTCAGATACTGGAAAGAAATGGGATTCTGAAAACAGAGCAAGTTATAGGACATGACATGAAATTCTGTTCTCTCATTTCACGTGCGGAGGTTAAGGGTGGTGTGAGCATCAGACGTGAGGTGTACATGCCTGACTCTAGACTGGAGGTCTGTGGCCCAGGCAGAGAAGAAATGCTCACAAGACCCTCCTTTCTGGGGAAACTGTAGTGTGGTTAGACCAGAGACACAGCTGGGCACCGTTCCTGGCTTTACCGGAAACTCAAGAGAGAAGTGACCACTTTTCTGACTATCCTTATATCCTTAAAATGTGTGGGATGTAGCATGTGATATTCAGTTATCATTCTGAAATGTCTATTATTTCTGGAGAGCAGAGACAGGAGGGTCAAGCCTATTGGAGGAACATGGACTTATTTCTTGGAGGGAAAAGGGGAATAAAAAAAAAGAGCAGACCTTGGGCATCCTTCTGCCCAGGGCTACCCTGGACACTTGTCTGGGCTTTGACTGGTGCCACACCACGGCCCCACTCTCACCGGCACACACGTGCAAAGGCCAAGGAGCCCTGCTCTCGCTTGGAGGGGCACGGGTATCAGAAAGGAGGCAGGGTCGGGTCCCCTCTGAGCGGGCTGGTTGAGGCTGTCAGTCACCTGTCCTCCTCTCCCCACCCGCTCTGAGGGGAGCAGAGTGGGTGGGATTCTACTGTCAGGATGAAGAGAAAGTCCCGGGACCTGCCAAGAAACTGCTGGAACTGCAGAGGAGGAACAGAGAGTGCCTCCGGGAGACCTCATGTCGACCTGTGGAAACACGACCGCTGTCTACACCCAGGGGATAATTTCCCTCAGGGAAGTGTTTCCACATCGTCTACCTGGCATTACCTAAGAGGTAAAACATGTGACAAAAACGGGGAATTCTTCAATCTTCCTCTATTTTTGAATGAGACTGAATTGCGTCAGTTTTGATGTTGACACTTCAAACCATGTCCATGCTCTGTTGTTTAGTTGCTCAGTCATGTCCGACTCTGTGACACCACGGACTGTAGCCCCCCAGGCTCCTCTGTCCACGGAATTCTCCAGGCAAGAAAACTGGAGTGAGTTGCCATGCCCTCCTCCAGGGGATCTTCCCAACCCGGGGACTGAACCCATGTGTCCTGGGTCTCCTGTATTGGCAGGCAGATTCTTTACCACTGAGCCAGCTGGGAAGCCTGTTCTTATTATTCCCTAATTGGCAGCTTTCCTTACCTTCACACACAGGGCAGCACTCCCCTTCGGGCATGTAGTACCTCTCACAGCTCAGCTCACCACACTGGGCAGTGAAGCAGATGGAAACGCCCCCTTGGCATCGACAGAATCGACAGTTGTCCATTCGAAACATGTCTCCATCACTGTACTCCACGTTGTTGAACACGCAGGCTGGCTTTGTTTCTAGAGGAGTTAAAACAAGCAAAGCACATTCAAAGTCATTTCTGAGTGGTGTCCTTTCATGTTTCTCAAACAGCCTCTAGAAAATACTGCACAAGGTTAAAATTTAATGGAACTTTACTAGACTCAATATAATTTTTTTACAACAGACGCAATAAAGCTATGTAAAGTACAATAAAATAAACAACACACATTATCTTCATTATAACAAGGAACCAAAATTCCCCTTAGTAAAATCTATACTGGCTTCTCTTTATCCCAAATAAAAGTCATCATTTGACCATGAATCTGACATTTCTGATATGTGCTTTAAAAAGATTTAGTTTTGTTAAACAGAATGTTTCCTTTGTTAAATCACTGTCTATTTCAAGTAAACGATCCTGAATCCACATTAGATTTTGTTCTGCCTCAGAAAACTTATTTAGGCCTCTTAGGTTATGTTTATGTTTCTCGAGTGTTTTCTCTGAAATTCTTTTTTCTATTTAGTTAATAATCTATAATTATAATAGTGCTTGGTCTTTAAAAAACACTTTCTACAAACATTACTTCACTTAATCCCCAAAACAAAGGTCTGATGTAGAAATACTTATCCTGAGTGTAGAAGCGAGGAAATCCTAGGTAATTTGTGCAAAGTTACACATTTAGCAAATGATAGAAGCCAAAACAGTAGCTCTTCAACTAAAACCTGGTACTCCTCCCACTGTGTTTCAAGACTATGTTTTCTGCTAAGGACTCAAAACCCTGCATTTAGAATGATAATGATATACCAATGATTTAAAATTTTTCTCTGCACGAAAACATTCTCCCCTAAATCCACTCCTTAACTCTAATTTTGGTTGACTTAAAAGAACTCCTTCCAGATAAAGACATCACAAGAAAAGGAAAACTACAGATCTACAGTTTTTATAAATATAAACATAAAAATACTCAAAAAAGTACTACCAGACTGAATCCAGCAGCATATAAAAAATATCATATACCAAGAATGCAAGGTTGGTTTAATATCCAAAAATCAGTTAATGTAATTAATTGACTATAATGTAATGTAATGTCTATAGAATAAAGGACAAGACCATAGGATCATCTCAACAGACGCAGAGAAAACATCTGACAGAGTTCAACACCCTTTCATGATAAAAACATTCAACAACTTAGCAGTAGAGGTGTTAGACAGCAACTTGATAAACAGCATCTATGATATTAGCACAACATACTTAATAGTGAAAGCTGAATGCTTTTTCCTTTAGCTCAGGATTAAGACAATGATGTCCACTGTAACCACTTTGACTCAACTTTGTACTGGAAGCTCCAGTCAGGGTAATCAGGCAAGAAATTGACATAAAGAGCACCCACATTAGAAAGCATGAAAACTCTAATTGTCAATAACATGATTTTGAATTTAAAAAAATTCTAAAGAATCTACTAAAACTCTATTAGAACAAAAAGTTTAGCAAGATTTCAGGGTAAAACTGAAACTCCAATAAATTGTATATCTACACACTAGCAATAAATGATCTGAAAATAAAGTTAAAAAATTCCATTCACAGTAGCATGAAAAAGAAAAAAATATTTAATAATAAGTCTAAACATAAAGTACAAAACTTGTACTCTGAAAACTAAAAAACATTGTTCAAAGAAGGTACAGAAGCTCTAAGTAAATGAAAATATATTCCATGTTCATGGACTGAAAGATAATACTGGCAAGATGGAAACATTCCCCCAACTGATGTACATATTCATTCAATCTCTATCAAAATTCTAGTTTTTTCTTTTGTAAAAAACTGATAAGTGACTCCTAAAATCAGTAAGAAATTCAAGGAACCCAGAATTGCCAAGACAAACTTGAAAAGAAGAACAAAGCTAGAGGATTCACACTTTCTGATTTTAAGACTTACTACAAAGCCACAGTATCAAGACAATGTAGTGCTTGCATCAGGATAAACACAGAGTTCAATGGAACTGATTAAGAGTTTACAAATAAACTCTCATATTTAGTGACCTTTAACAAGGGTGCAATCTGACATTTGAGATATATAAGAACTTGCATCCAGAAAGAAGAATAAAAATAACCCAACTGAAAAATGAGCAAATATTTGAACAGAGATTTATCCAAATAAGATACAGAGATGACCAATGAGCACTGAAAAGATGCTTAACATCATTACTTATTAAGGGAATACAAATCAAAGCCACAATGAGACATCAGTTCACATCTGAGGGTGGCTATCATGAAAAAGATATGTTGATGAGGACATGGAGAAACGGAGACTCTCATACATCTTGGTGAGTGCGAATGTCTTGAAAAAACTGTTTGGCAGTTCCTCAGAATATGAAACAGAATTACCAGAGGATCCAGCAATTCTACTCTTAGATACACATCCAGGAGAAATGGAAACATCTACCCACATAAAACCCTGTACACAAATGTTCACAGCAATGGCTACTGTTATTTGCAGTAGCCAAAAAATGGAAAGAGTCTAAACATCAACCAACTGACGTATGATACACAAAATGTGGTATATCCATGCAATGGAATATTGCTTGGCCATAAAAAGGAATGAAGTTCTGATATATACTACAACATAAACGAACCTGGGGAACATTATGCTAAGCAAAAGAAGTCAGTCAAAATATACCACATGTCGTACAGGATTTTATTTATGTGAAAGGCCCATGATAGGCACATCTACAGAGACAGGAAGTAGATTAGTGGTTTCCTAGTGCTGTTCATTGGAAGGACTGATGCTGAAGCTGCAACTCCAGTACTTTGGCCACCTTATGCGAAGAGTTGGCTCACTGGAAAAGATCCTGATGCTGGTGGGAGGGATTGGGGCCAGGAGGAGAAGGGGATGACAGGGGATGAGATGGCTGGATGGCATCACCCACTCGATGGGCATGGGTTTGAGTGGATTCTGGGAGTTGGTGATGGACAGGGAGGCCTGGCGTGCTGGACATGACTGAGCGACTGAACTGAACTGAACTGAACTGAGTGCTGGAAAGTCTTGGGGACATATGGGGTGACTTAAAGAGCTTGGGAATTCTGGGGGGGATTGACAGTGTTCTAAAATTGTGATGACAATCACACAACTGTGAATACATTAAAAATCATGGAACTGTGCAACTTTACTTGGTGAATTGCATGGTATGTGTCTCTGTAAAGCTGGGAAAATAAAAGTAATTCCAAGGTTAAAAAAAAAAAAAGTTCTCCTGAGCTAATGCAACCTATTTAATAAGGTAGGAAAAACTGGATTATGACATACATAAGTCATGGGCTTCTCTGTCCTAACATCATTTCTCCATGTGTCACCTTGCATGTTTGGAATACATGAGACGTCCACTGCATTTTGAGTATACTTACATTTGTTTTGTACTTGGACAAACTAGTGTTTTCTAATTTGACTTTATAACAATGCTGTTGAGAATAGAGAACAAATATTAACATCTACTTCTTCAGTGAGGAAAATGAAATTTAAAGCAATCAGGCAGCTTGCCTAAAGTCACATCATTAGTGTGAGATGATCTGTGTGCATGTATTTTCACAAAGGCAGTAAATGTGCATGTCTGAACCTCTTCCCTAGTACTGGCTGGATATACTATTTTCTTCCCCCCAGAAAACTCATATCAGAAAGAATCATCTTATTACAGCTCAGAAGTCTATATGCTTTTATCTAACATACTAAACTGAGCTGGGATTGGAAGGAACTGGGCAGTTAGACCCCAAGTTTGAAAGTGTAGGAAATGAAGCACTTTTCACCAATTAAATGTTCATGCTGTGGAAGGAGGCAAAATACTGCATTCTATCAAAATGCTGAGCTTCCATTCAAATTGAAGAAGAACATTTTTTAAGAAACCAATCAGTATTAATTACCTATTTGCCTTCATCAACCACAACGGCCATCTGGGTGAAGCCACAAATCTCGGTGCGAGATTTGAAGAAGTGAGGAGGAAAGGTTGTGGTTATGAACAAAGTGGCTCCAGATGAACTCGCTTTTATGGCGGGTTGTGTGGAAGCTTGCGTGGGAGGAGACGAGACTGACAAGAAGGCTGGGGCAGGTACGTTTCACTAGCACAGGCAGAGAGCAAGGGAGCAGAACTGAGAGAGATGGCGAGTCCCAGCAAACACAGCCTTGAAAACACAATCGATTCTTTAGGATTAAAAAAAAAAAAAAATCACATGATATAATGAAATCCTTGTTTGATGCTGAGACAGATTTAGAGAAGCTCTTCAGAAAAGTGCACAATAAAAATGGCTGGCAGTGCTCTTTGAGGAGCAATGACCAATTACTTCTTCACCTGCTGGGGATAGAGATGAATCTCAGAACCATAGGGAGGGTACCACGACCTCTGTAAGAGGACATTTTCCATGGATGGAGAAAAGAATAACATTACAAATAGAATACCTTACTATGCAACTTGTACTTCTCAATGCATAAAAGTGCATATGCACTGAGATGCACAAGTGTCTTTTTAAAGATTTTTGCATGTTTTTTGTGTCTTCCCAACTAAATTTTATGTTTCTCAGTTCTGGAATCTTCTCTTCCCTCTATAATATATTCCAGAACTCCTGAAAAAGAATTTTATAGTATAGATTGCTAGTAAGTACTATTGCCTTGCCAAATCACGCTGATTGGCAGATGGTGATAGATATATAATTTTAGCAAAGGAAAAGATTAAAATGTAGAACTTCACATCAAATGTGAAAATGGAGGGGAAAAGTCCAAATAAGTATACTTCTGTTGCTTTTTCTCTTTAATAGCTCAGTGAAAAATGGCTGATGTCTTGCCTCTGGTCTCCTTTCTCTGGGGTGAGTGGTATAGGAAGAAAGTGGGCAGACGTAGTAAGTCAAAAAGAGATAACTGCATGACAAATGAGCAATGTCTGACAATTTCTCCATAAACCAGCAACAAACTGATAGAATCACAAAGGCAGGTTACATGAGCTTCCCGATACGTGAAGGAAGAAACCACCTTTTCAGTGTGGGGGAAACCGGGTGTGTGTGCCGGAGCATACCGGATAGAGGGTACCTCAGGATAAGAGAAGGGGAACAGTACTTACAAAACAGGACTGCAAAACACTGTATCACTCTTAAGCAAAGTTAGCTTGGTAAGGCCCCCAGGACAACATGGAAGCTCAATAAATGCACATTGTGTGAAATATTCCTTTCAAGGTGCCATATTCTCTCCATTGCTGTAGAAGGAGACCTTAGATCCCTAGAAACATTATTGCGCATCACTGCTACACAACTGGTTCTCAACAGATGTTTTCCTACTAACTTTTTTATTAACAAACTGAAGGTCTGAGTTTTTTCTTTTCTCATTTATTTTTTTGGCTGTGGTGGATCTTCCTTGCTGCGTACCGGCTTTCCCTAGTTGCAGCGAGCGGGGCTCCTCTGACGGCAGTGGTCAGGCTCTCACTGCGGAGGATTCTCTTGTGGAGCAGAGGCTCTAGGGCACTCGGCTTCAGTAGTTGTGGCTCCTGGCTCCAGAGCACAGGCTCAGTAGCTGTGGCGCACAGGCTCAGGGGCTCTGAGGCGTGTGGAATCTTCCTGGAGCAGGGTTTGAACCCATGTCCCCTGCATTGGCAGGCGGAGTCTTACCCACTGGACCACAAGGGAAACCCAAGGTCTGAGTTTTCCAGGCCCAGATTTTGCACAAGGAGAAGCTGACTCTGGGTCTGGCTCTCCTATGATTGATTGATTTTACATGTTAGTGTCTGATGCCGGAAGAGTCAGTGGCTGTGACACTCAAACCACAATGTTCCAGTCTGGATTTCTGTGCATTTTTGTATGTTGGAGACCTGATCATATCTAAGCAACCAAATGATTGCTTCTATACTCTGAGCATGGATGACTTCCCTATTCAAACCCAAATGCCTCTAGAAATGAGTGAGCCGGGCCAGTGTAAGGCAGTAAGATGCACTGTTACCAAATGGAAGAGGACACATGTCCATCTAAAGAGAGGCCATCACTCAACCCCCGGTGATGGATGAAAAAACTTGTTTTTGAGCCAGAGTAGACACAGAACTATTTCCTGAAGAAGATGTGGGGTTATTCAACACTGCTGTGGAGGTCATCCTTCTAGGTGATGCTACTGATGTCTCACAAGTTCACACGAAAGGAGCACCAGCTCAGCACCTGCTCATTTGGTTTCTACACAACAGGGTTCTCATTGAACTACTACCGTGCCGGTCCTCCGCTCGGCCCTCAGTCACAGACTGGCACAGTCTGACGGGCAGCTCAGCCGTCCTCCCACCAGTATAAAACCAAACCCAACAGAAAAGAGGAGTAACATTTATGGAGAATGTTCTTTCCATCTATCCATCTAGGCCAATGTTTTCAAAACTCAGGAGTTCTTGAATTCTCTGTTTTCAATCTTCTGTTTTCACTATAATGCTTATCTTAAAAAAAAAATAACGTAAGCATATGGATCACCTGGATGACAGCTAGGGAACTGAGTGCTGGCAGGTAATCTCCGTTTCTTGACGCGGGGTTAGACAGCAACCCACTGTCTCCTGAACGGGGGTTCCCAATCTACTCCAATACCTTCCTACAACGTTGTGGGGGCACGGTGGTGGTGGGGGCTAGGGGGCTGGGTGGTGTTCTCAAAATCAAGAAACAGATCTTCGGGCATCCAGGTTCCAGATGGGTGTTCAACTCACCCTTGAGAACTGCTTTCGTGGAGGCGTATTTTAATATTTTGCTTTTACTTTTTATTAAGAAGAGCAGCCAGAGGAAACTGGGGGTAAAGCAACTAGGACACAATTCACTGCGTCAGCCAGCGCTCTCTCTTCAAAAGTTTCCACACGAGGGGAACGCTGCCCTGTCTGACAGGTTTCTTGTCTCTAAAAATAAGAATTGTGGCTCCGATTCTATCTCCCTTTCCATTTTGATGGCCAGGATGCCGGGGGCCTAACCTGACATTTAACTCCAACAATTACATAGACAGATGCTATGGCCTGCATACCTGTGGGCACTTCCTTTTTGCTTTTCAACTTTCACGTACACCTCTACAGTCTGACTCTCTTTACTCATTAATATTTTACCACTATTTTATTGTGTCTGCTCTTAGTGTAAATTTGCCTCAAGTCCTCTGTGGATAAGTAAGGCTTTATATATACACACACACACACACACACATATATAAGGTTTTTAAACATATGTATACATAAAATAGACCCCTGCTCTTCCGGGCAATGATAATGAATTTTTGATAGGTGATACCCTCTAATGGGGATCTTTTGACAATAGTAAGATTTCCCCAAGGCACTGGGTGCCAAATAATCAAATATACATACACACATACAAACATGTGTATGGAGGGAAGTGTGTGTATGTATGTCAAAAAAAGTGAAATACAGACTTTGAGGTAGAATTCCATAAATAGTATCCTGTGGAATTAAATCTTCAGAGTATTATAGTTTCTAGCCTCACCTACAATTAATGACTAATACAGTAATAGACAAACTACAGCAGGACGAGAAGTAAAGCAAAGATCACCCTACTGATTTATGGTGGCAAGAAAGAGGCAAACACCTGAAATCCTGTTACTGCTTTGTCGTCTCAACATTTTCTCACAGTAGGCCTGTTCCTGAAGTCAGGGCTCTATAACTGGGAGCAAGCCCTGGAGATTTATCCAAGGCCAATGAGGTCAAGCAGGGGCAGTAATCAGCTGCCCAAACTGCATTACATTGGGGTGAGATGTAAAGTGAATGTCCTGATGAGAAGGCCTGACACTTGGGTTTCTATAATTAAGAAGCAAAGAAAGAAGAAAGATACTCCACTTTCTCACCCAGCGGATACAACAGCAAGTTGTATTACTAGAGGTGTTATTTCCAGGGTATGAGAGACTTCAGATTAAAGTGTGGGGCAGTAAAAGATAGCGGATTCTCACAAAGTAACTCCTCTATGGGCTGACAATTAACAGCCACTCTAGAGGGAACTAAGATGATATGAATCAGATCACTTGCTTGCTCACCCAGCCATGCGTCAGAACCCAGGTGCCCCTCAAGAAACAGGTGATGTGCTAATGTCACAGACACAAGGATAGATTCCCTGTTTTCTGGCAGTTCAGATTCTAGGGTGAGAGAGAGGCATGCAGAGGGGTGGGTACCAGAAGGAAGCACATCTGAGACGCTGGGAGCTCAGGACAAGGACCAACTATTTTGGTCCCAATGGTATGAGTTAAATATTCACAGAATATCACTTACAGTCAATGAGCTTCAGCAGGAAGTACCAGAGGCTTGGTCATTTGCTGGTGGTGAACAGACATTGCTATCGGCTGGATAATGCAGGTGGGGAGAAACACCGAGAAAAGATCTATGTGCATGGAGCCTGCCCTGCACCTCTCCCTGCGTGCTTGAAGTCAAGAAGCAGCGTCCTGCAATGTCCAGGACCGTGAACAGGAAGGAGGCACACAGAATCATAGAGACTGTTTGCTCTCGAAGCACAATTTCTAGTGCCTCACATACAAAACCTCACTTCATTACTGTGATTCTCTCCATTTGACACATGTGGCACCTGAGGCTCAGGGAGGCCACGGGGATGACCAAAGCCACACAGCTACCAAGTGGAGGAACTGGTCTTCACACTGAAGTCATGCAGTTCCACTCGATGCTCTCTTTTAACCACAGAGCCATACTGCCAGTGCTTCTTCAAAGTGGGGAAAAAACAAAACAAAACGTGTAGCCTCTGGCCTAAAACCTACAGGACTCAGTGAAACAAATCTGGACTTTTTATATAACCTTTCTTGTTGGGGAGGGGCAGCTTGGGAGACGGGCAGAAAATCTTCTGAATCCTGAATTCTTATAGGCAGCGGTTAAAATGGACGCTTCTACCTGTATAATTTTGTCGTATTTGTCCACATCCAAAGTCATTTTCCTTGTGTGTCTAAATACTGACTAAACAATGCTCTCTAAAAATCACTGACATTTCACTTGCTTGAGTTTATTCTTTGCTTTTCTTCTGAAAATTCTGATGGAGGGGCATGATTTAGGCTGTCCTCCCTTCTAGCATCTAAATTCAATAAACACCAGGTTGTCACACCCCAAACCCTCTGCTGAGAGGTGAGAGGGAGAGAGGTGGATTTTCTGTGAAGGAATCCTGGGACTGAAGAATGGCTTTTTTGGTCCACAAGGTTCCAGCTTTAATGAGGCCAATAATACTGACTGGGGCTGGCCAGAGGCGTTTCCTCTAAGCAGAAAAAGGATGAACTAGAGGAACACGGGGGTCTTTCAAATTGTGGTCACTCCAGCGTGGCATCACTTACACAGACTACTTCCAAGAGCAACGGGATGAGGTCTTCTGACTGGAAGAATACGGCCACACTTTCTGTGGTCCTTTTCCTGTAATCCTAGAATTTCTCAACTACTGACACACAGCAGAATATGACGGTCATGTGCAGTCTGTGATGACCTTTTCAAAAATGCCTTCTCTAAAAGAGGGAATGAGGATTCCCTTCCTAACTTTCCCTACTGCATGGTGGGATCTTGAGCAACTATTCTGAGTTTCGTCAACGCCCTGAGCATGTTGTCTGCCTTTTAAAAGACAGAAGCAGCTAGATTGGACCCTCCCTCCTCCTCCTCCTCCACAAATGTACACTCGCTGAGAACAAGAGAAACCCCACGTACCATTAACACATTCAAAGACATCACAGCACTTTCCAGGTGTCCCATCTCCACGAGAGACTATGCGGGGAGTGGATCCCACCTCACACACGGGGAAACCACATAAGCCAGAGAGACACTCGCATCTGAAACCAGAGAAAAGGGAAGGAAAACCCCGTGAATAAACAACAACACAGAAGTTGGGAGACCACACACAAAGCGGCTGCGGCACACTCCTCACCCCTCTCCAGGACGCTGCCCTGTGCAGCTGGTGTCACCGGGGCATGGGGAGTGGGTCCTAACGCAATTGGCATTCCAAATAACTAAGGCTCATCTCCTGAGTGTACGCCCAGATATTTAACATTAACCATTTGGACAGAAAAATTCCTAAAATGCATTACTTCATTTCTTACTTAACCAGACTGGTATTGAGCATAACAGACACTTTCTTGATGACTCAGGGCCATCTTTTTATGCGTACATTATCCTGTCTCTCCAGACATCAGTGATGCTTGGACGGGCTGACGCAGAACGGTGCTCCTGCATTTTCTAATGATTCTGTGATGCTGCTTTGCTGCTGTTGACCTTTAGGTGTTTCTCAGGAATGTTTCTGACTCTTCTTTCAACGAATAGGTCATTAGTTTTTCAGCTTTTTTTTTTTTTTTTTTACTCAGTGGAATTGTGCCTAGTAGCACCCTCCTTTGGAGCTACATTAATTTATAATTATATAATAAAAAAACAGATTCTGATTGAAGACCGAGGAACTCTTGACAAATAAAGGGTATAAGCTGTAGCAAATGGATCTTGTGACAGCTATCTGGATGCTGAAAGTTTTAATGTTTTAGGTTTTCTAAGCTGCATGTGTACATTCCTCTGAATGCAAACTACCTCTGTTGGCTCTCACCCTTAACTTCAATTCTCCTGCAAAATTTGCTTGACCGCAAGAAAATAAGAGGCAGGTTAAAAAAAAAAGGGGAGAAAAAGATGTTGTCAACTGCCTGATGTCAGAATGAAATCGGAGGCAGGAAATGAGAAGCCCAATGCAGCAGGGCGTCAGGATGTAAATGTAACACAAGGGAGGAGCAGCCAGGCTCTGCCCTGGACTCCCCTGGCAATGGAAGTGTGGGTCAGAGGTGGAGAGGATGACTAAGGAAGTTCCCAGTTGACAGGAGTGAAGGGAAGGCCTCCTAAAAAGAGACATCCTTGCCAGAAGCACGTGGGTATTTATGTACCAGAGAGGTCAAGATTCGGGGAGGGTAACATTCCCAGGAGGGAAGAACTATTAACACATCAATTCATTAATTCTGTTTTTTCCCTCTTCTTATTTGTTTTGTTCTCTTATTTTTCTTCAGATTTTTTCTAAAATAAAATGTCTGTCTTCCACAAGTACTTCCATAATCAGACCCAGAGATTTAATGACATTTAGTTAAGTGTAGAACTAAAGTAGAAACGAATTCAGATAAAATCTGCACCAAAGATCATTAAAGCCACCGGAAAGGTGTGCGTGAACCCTCTGAGGCCTCGTCCTTGTGGGGAGACGGCTATATATGCTTTATGGTGGAGTTGAGGGCGTTAGGTGATTAAGGTTTTGCTGCAATAGTATTTCTGTGATTTAGAATAAATGTTTGGCTGTTTGGTGTGAGCAGCGTGAGGAGCTCTCGATTCATAATCTGTATTCCTACAGGACAATCACCTTCCATGGCTGAGTAAACATGAACTGAGCTTTCAGTCCCTGGAAAGGTTATGCGACAGTCTCTCATTTTTATGTGCATGGCCACTGCAGTTTTAAACGGATGATCATATTCCTGTGACATTATAGTAACAATATATCCTTTACATTTACTGCACTTGACACTCTGTACAGCTTTAACTTTTCAGAGTTCACAGACTAATGGGGAAAGAGCATTGAGAGGACCCGCCCTGATTCCAGTATCTGGATGTAATGACAATGAAAGCATCCTCCAAGAACAGCTGACCACCCTTCCACGTCTTTGGGGATTGGGTATCTTCTCTCCCACTCCTGGGTTCTAGGAAATCACTCTAAGCTAAACAGCAGGGAGTGTACGAACGACCAATAAACACCTCATGTGATGTCTTTGGACCTTTCAGAGATCTTTACTGAACATGCATGTGCACTTGTGTGCCAGGCTTTGTGCCAGGCTATCAGAAATCACACCAACTTGAAAAACATAACTAAGTTTGCCTTAAGTCTATTCTCCCCACTTTGTTGTTGTCTGTTGCTAAGTCTTATCTGACTCTTGTGACCCATGGACTGTAGCCAGCCAGGCTCCTCTGTCCATGGAATTTCCAAGATGAGAATACTGGAGTGGACTGCCGTTTCCTTCTCCAGGGGATCATCCAGACCCAGGGATGGAACCTGTGTCTCCTGCACTGCATGTGGATTCTTCACCACAGAGCCACCAGGGAAGCCTGCTTCCCCCACTTTTACATTTGATCTGTTCCCACTTTTATATTTAACCTATTTCCCACTTTTTAAAATACCTCTCTGATTTTCTTAAGAGACCCACATGGGTTGTCTCTGGCAAGCTGCAGAAGATCTAAAACTGCACAACTGCCTAGTAACCCACTGGGGAAAGGAAAACCCTTTAGGCTGAATTTTTATTTCTAAACCCAGAAGGACTGCACAACACAGAACCAAGGATTCTGACGCCCTGGTTTTGGCTGGTGGGCTTGCTCCTGCTCCCTTCCCCTTCTTGACCAGCCCTTGGGCAAGCCCTCCGTAGTTACTGCCACCTTTGACTCCTCAGAACCTGAAACTAGCACATGTTCAAGACCACTAGCACCTTAAAAAAGAAGGAACCTATGAAGGAAACCAACAGGGAAAAATCTGGGCTCACATCGGATATCTACTGAGCAAGGATCTATTAGGTTGAGGCTTTACAAAACTTCCTTCTTTGCAGATCAAAAATAGTCAAATGGCAATTTTACACAGTTCAACAAAAGACAACTTGTGTGAGTTCTCTTTTGACGGATAAAGTCTGTACTGTCTCAGGTAACAAATGAGGGCCGAACAGGAACCTTTTCCCCAAGGAAATATATTACATTATAAGTAATGTTGAGTCCAAGGCAGCTTGATCAAAATTCTCTTGATCAAAATTCTCTAGATTCTCTGGTTTACCTACACTGGAGGTCAGGAGTGTTCCCTTCCACAGATGGGAATAGTGAGGCAGGCAGCCTCATCAACTGATCTGAAATCAAGTAAGGTTTCCTATCCTGTTATTTATAGTGAGTCATGGGGAGGAAATGCTAAATTACAGAGCAACTGAAGCACGCAAGCGGAATCTTGCCCTTATCACCTTTTCTCTTCATTCTTATTCTTTTTTTGGTCCCTCCTCCCAATCTCCCTCTTGCCCTTTACCCCAAAGCCTGGATAAAGAACAAGCAATGGAATGGGAAAACATGTGGGTTAGTGGCTGAGAAAACAGACTAACCTATAAGTAAATCGATGTCCACACTTACCCCTGACTTCTAGAACCTTCCATCCTCCAACTTCCAGGTTCCAACCTGGTCTCTCCTCACCTAGATCTCTCCTTCTCCCAATTCATGCCACACCCGTCCTATGGTTCAGTTCCTGCACTTCCGTAGTCACAAGCCTTCAGTTACTCTTCATTTAACTGATAAACTTGTCAGCCTAGCATTCAACACTCTCAAGTCCTCCACATCTCTTTATTCCCATGCAGTACTTCTCTTCATTCTCTTGATGCTAGCCACCTTCTCCAAACAAGCCCTCCCTCTGGTGTCTCCGTGCAGCCTACTCTACTCCCTGCTGAACATTCCTTATCTAGCCTTCATCTCCCGCTGTCTGTCTAGATACCATCTGTCTTTCTAGATTCCTTTAGATAGTAACTCCTCTCTGCAGCCCTAAACACCACACTTCTCTTAGGACACCTGGAGCAGAAGAGCTAAGGGCTTTTTAAAGAAAACCAATAAATAAAACAACAGCTTTATCGGGACACAATTCACATCCTATAAAATTCACCCCTGTAGAGTATACAATTTGATGGTATTTATATTCACAGGGTTGGGCTACCATTACCACTACCCAAATTTAGAACATTTTCATCATCTCATAAGAAGCCCTGTACTTCCCATTTCTTTTCTCCCAGCCCATGGCAATCACGAGTCTTTATTCTTTCTCCATGGATCTTCCTATTCTGGTCAGCTCATATAAAAGGAATCACAGGCTAAGGGCTTTTTAACCTCCAACAAGAAGCAACTTGTATTTGCAATCTGCCTGCAAAATCAAGCCTTTAATGTTATCCTTGGTATTAAGATAATCATCAATCAAGGTCCCACATTAATAAATGTTTGCATAATGTAATCACAGCTGCAGCCAGGTAGGTGAGTTAAGCTGTCTTTTTGCCCTCTCCAGTAGGTAATGGATCCAGCTTAGTGGCAAGCACAAAGATGAACAGCACTCAGAAGAATCATCTAAGCCCCTAGAGGGCACTCCCCTCCTTCAGAGGCCTGCATGGGCTGGTTCTCTGGGCTGAAAGGCAGTGCACAGGCCAGTCTCCCCTTTGTGTCATTTACCTCCTGATCTACACAGACACTCCCAGGCAGGCCGGGGTCCCAGCACAACTTTCGAGGTGCTCCCAAGTCTCTAGTTATCTTCTAGCTTCCATATTCTGTGACGTGTGGAGGAGACAGCAGATGTGTCTGCCCAGATGTGCTGACACAGTGTATGCACATATGTGACAATGGCAATCTGCGATTCACTGAATCCTCCCTCCCCACCCCATCCCTCAGTGCCACGGCTCAGCCATCCACCCTGTCTCCCATGCCTGCCTCTCTTTCTCCCCAGGCAAATTCCATGCAGCCTGAAGGCCACCCGCTCGCTCCACAAGGCCTTCTCTCATCAAATAAGCAACCAGGATTGGTTAGTTCTCTCTCCTGGTATAGAGTTGCTCCTTATACAAAATCAAAATCCTACCGTTTCTCCTGTGAATTCCCCTCGTGCAGGGACATGTCTTATTTGTCTTGTAATGAAAAAAATGAATGATATAAAGACATCTAAACAGTAATCTGGAATAAGATTTTTTTTTGTGTGTGTGGCTAGTAAGTCAGAGGTTCGACCATGCGATGTTTTTAAAATTTTTATTTTTAATAAATTTTAGACACAGAGCTCCTCAGTGCCGTGCTTTTCAAAACCAGCGTGTGGAGGGAAAGACTATGGGATTTGTTTAGAATGCAGATTCCAGGGTACCATTGTCAAGGACTGTTTCTCTGAGTGTCTGGGGCAGGGCTCTAGAAGCTGCCTGGATGATAAGATCTCCAGGAGATTCCACTGGGAATCTGGAGCCCACTTTCTGAACAATTTGCTCCTAAAGCTCCTAAAGGAAGTGATGCTGAAGTTGAAGCCACCTGATGCCGAAGAGCTGACTCACTGGAAAAGACCCTGATGCTGGGAAAGATTGAAGGCAGGAGGAGAAGGGGACGACAGAGGATGAGATGGTTGGATGGCATCACCGACTCTATGGATATGAGTTTGAGCAAGCTCTGGGAGATGGTGAAGGACAGGGAAGCCTGGCGTGCTGCAGTCCGCTCAGTGGCAAAGAGTCAGACACGACCAAGTGACTGAACAACAACAAAGGTACAGTGTTTCAATAAAGTAGGTTGCACTTCCCAGCAGCAAAAGCCATGTACAGCTAGTTTTGTCATTTTACTGAGTAGTATATTTTGATCAGCAGCCCTTGCTCTTGATCGTTTACTAGCCTCCTTCCTGCCTGAACACAGCTAGCCTACAAGTTAAGAGACGCAGAATGAAGAAAATAATAACTGAATTCACTATCCAATACCATCAACCCATCAAAAGATGGTGACTGCTAGCAAGCCACTTAACCTGTGGGATGCTCAGCTTTCTCCTTCTTAAAACGAGATGGTTGGACCTTCATGAGTTTTCCTCGAACTATAAAATCCCAGGATTCCAACACTGTCATTCCCATCACAGTCTGATCTTGGCTCATCCCTGTCTGCAGCTTCTCCTTGTCTGCACCTCATCCTCGAAGCACATCACAGTCTCTCCCTTCAAGCCCCTCAACCTCCAGACCTGGCTCATGATGGGCCTTGTCTCTTTCTTTTTCCCCCAAGGAGAATGCAGGAAAAGGAATGATACACTCAATACTGGCATCTCCATATTACCAGGCACATCTTCATAACTACACTGAAGAATCAACAGTCTGTTTCACCACAATGATGACAGAAACCGTAAAGGATGCTAAACCACAGGGAGATGGCAGAAGACGCTGTGGGGAGAAGGATCCTCTTGGCCTTCCTCCCACCACTCAACAAAGCAGCAAACTATCAGACTCCTCATTGTCCCCTAGCAGATCCTCATTCCTACCTGTTCGTGGAGGAAACACCACTGATTGAGGCCCCTGAAAACATGTCTCCCAACCCTGGATGCATTCCACATCCAAACTGAGTCCTGGGCCCTTGGCAAGGAGAAAATCACTGTCTATAAATAAAAAATGACTCTATTTAGGTGGGAGGCAGTGCTCTCTTTACACAGGAAACAAGAATAAACGTGGAATTAAAAGGGCAAAGCACGTGTACTACTAGGATTCCACACATCATAAAAATAAAATAACTGTCAGTAACGGAAGTTATAATGACACATAAAACATATTCCTAGTCTATAAAAAGTAGTTTCAATTTTAATTAAATCTGACCTATCTACTATCTTTCTACTGATTAAATTTCTAACCTCTTTCTAGCTATGTGTAAGTTCTGTGTTTTGTTTTGTTTTTTAAGAAGACTGCAAATAAAACCTCCAAAAAGAAATGTGTTTCCCAGCTGAGGGCCTGCCTAACCTGGTAGAAAACTGCCCTCCCTATGTATCTTACCATGTTTCTCCTGCTTCATCTGCCAGATTTACTACTAAGTAACAACCCCCACCCCACGCCATCCCCAGCCCATTCAGCCACCATCTCCTTCATTTCCCCACCCAGGCGGTTCAGCATGTGCCTCGGCTGCAGCAGCAAGCACAGGGCCTGGCTCCAAGGACCACACGCCTCCTCCCAGGGGCCTCCTCACTCCTCTTTTCACCTGTAAAGCCAGAAACCCCATGTTCTGCATCACTTTCCCTTCAAAGACAACAGTAAAATCACTCTGCTTTTGGTCGCTGTTGTGTTTTGCATGTTTCCGTGGGGAGCAGCGGAAGGTCATGCTTCAGTAAAGGGGCAGCATCAACAGAGGGCAAACGGAGAAAACAGTCCTCTGCACTTCCTGCTACACGGTACTAACAGGAAGGTCCATCGTAAGCCCTTAATGACACAGGCATTATGACCACCCTCTTCCTAGCTTTATCAAGGGGTGGATGATTATGGCTGGATTCTCAATGCTGGCCTGTGGCTCAAGGAACTTAACTGTAGGTGCTAAGTTGGAGAGAAAGTGGTATAAATCGTAAGACAATAGGAGCTGTGGGCTCACACCATTCCTAGAAATCACCCTCCGGAGCCAAGCCCCACAGTAAGCAGGTCAGGTCAGGAGAAAGCCAGTGTACATTGCATAGGTCCTCTGTCCCACGTGACTGTTTAAACAAGAAGAGTTGGGACTGTTCCCAAGAGACTCCTCCTGGCAGCGGGGGAACCAGAGGCACAGACACACAGCTGGGAAGCACCCCCAGGGCCCAGGCCCCTGTTGAAACACCGAGACCTCGGATCTGGTGGGGGTCCTGAACTGAACTCAGCGCGGCCCAACAACCTGATAACTACCACGACCCAGGACAAGAAGCTCTCTGCCTTCACCTCCCCAGGCCCGGGGCAAGACACTGGTGTGTGCTTCCATGGTGGGCAGGACGGCTGCAGAGCGGGGACAGGAGTGAGAGGTGCGTGGAGACCCAGGCAGGAGAGGCAGGAGGAGGGGACACCAGCACGCTGCACTCTGGGAAGGAGGAGGAGTGGGTCTGGTGGGGACAGTATGTTCCAACAAAGCAACATCAGGTGTCCCAGTTCAGGGCTGGATTCGCCGACTGCCTTAGGAATGGATGCTTCACGACGTGGGAGCGGCTTGCTGGTGAACACGCAGTGACCCTGGAACTCTCTGCCGAGTATGTGGGCGCAGCAGGCACTCAGCAGGGTGGGCTCGGGATACACAGGTGCTTGGTTCAAGAAGTCTGGTTTAAGGAGGTATCGGATACATATAAACAAACCAGAGCACAAGTTGATGGGGACTATTCTGTTTCCTCCCAGATCACATGAAGAACAAACTCCAACATCCGGACTATCTGGAAATGTGGACAGACCCTCCACTGCTGGGGCTGCTAACGCTTCTGTAGGTCCTCGGAGCTGCTTGCGACCTGAGCTGGCACTGAAAGAGCTGACTTTGAGCACGCGTCCCCTGGATCCCTTGGGGCTGCTGATTCCCAGACCTCTCATCCTTGTCATCAGTGTAAAGTGCAAGGTCCTCTGGTCTTCCATCCTCAAGGGAATGTACATCCTCAGAGACCACCCTGCTTCCCAGGGACTCACCCTTTCGTGCCCACTGCTCGGCCTCCCCCACCCTTTCCTCTCCCAGAATCTGATTATCATCACAAAGTGCACCATCAAATCTGTTCTAGCCCTTACCTGGCTCACTTGAAAACATTACTTCCTTAAGGTGAGACCATGAACGTCCCCACACTCACCTTTCCCCTGGGCTTGTTCTTCACAGTGACTACAGGCCAGCCCTCACTGCGGCTTGCCTCCCTCAAGCCTCCATGCAAGCCCCCCTAGCCCCCTGGGGCTTTATCTCCTGCCCATTTCCTACAGGGGGGTGGAGGTTCTGAGAGAGTGCTCTGACATGCGGGAATCTTAGGTGTGACTTCTGGCCACGTGGGAGCTGTGTGACCTTGGGCACCCCATCAGCTCTCTCAAGCT
The DNA here is from genome assembly GCF_910594005.1 of Cervus elaphus. Classification (NCBI taxonomy): domain Eukaryota; kingdom Metazoa; phylum Chordata; class Mammalia; order Artiodactyla; family Cervidae; genus Cervus; species Cervus elaphus. Next base: position 84,425,860 of record NC_057825.1, read on the forward strand.
CACTTGTTCTGCATGTAGGACAAGGAAGATTCAAGATTCCCTATCTCATGGGACTGCGACGTGGATTCAATACACTGATGTAACCAACACAGTGTGTGGAACATAGAATCACTGAACTCCTGTGAACTACTTCATATCACTATCATTTGGAAGCTTCCAGGTCTATATGGAGGAAGCCTTTTCACCATCCTGACCCCCTCACCTGATCTTTTGGACTCCAGTGACCCTTGCTGCCCCTCTACTTCAGCCATCTGCTTTCACCAGCCACACTTCTCTCAAACGTCAAATCAGACTTCCTATAGTCCACAATATTGGGGGTTGATTTTGGAATTTTCAGAATAATGGTTCATTTTTCCTTCCAGCTGTCTCAGGCCCAGGCTCCCACCACACTGACTCCTCAACCTTATTGAGACTTCTATTCCCAAATGGTTCACTTTTCTTCTAAGCCTGGGCCTCATTTGATGGTATCTCCTTCACAAAAAACAGCCCCCAAACCCACGGCATTTTACCTGAGCCACCAGCTTCATGATACCTCTAAATTCCCGGCCCCTTTAATCTTGTCCCTTGACATCAACCCCAAGTCAGATACACCCTGAAATGGCAAATGTGACTGTCTTTTTTCAAAGGTTGGAAGGGTGCTGTGGACAACTCTAGAGGGTCTGTGCCCTCTGAAGGGACTTCACTATTCACTCCATGCAGAAATGTATAGTCAGTGTTGCTATACTTTCCAACTGCTCAAGAGACACCAGATTTTTCCATGAAGAATCCCAGGTTTTAAATGTTGATGACTAATTTAAAGATGGACAAAAAAAAAGGCAATGTCCAGAAAACATATCTTGGGGTCAAATTCAGCTCCAAGGCAGCCAGCTGCAAACTGGAATTCAAACCAGTGACTTCCTTTAATACCCAAGCTGTCGATAGGTGGTGGAGGGAAAAAAAAAAAAATCACATTTCTGGCAGTAGCTGTTCTACATCTTCAACACTGGAGTCCCTCATGCATCTGAAGACCTCCGTTCAACCCTTAGGATCATTCTTCCAACTGCAGGCACAGAGAGCCAATGCTGTGTGTCTGTGTGTGTATGACCAGGGTAGTGAGAGTGGACACAGGTGGGAAGTGTTCATCCCACATGGGGAAGAGAGGGTGGAGGGAAAGACATTCCTGGAAGGGGGAAGAAACTACTCACATTTAGAGGCAAGAAAGAATAGCGTTTAGGCTGGAGCACATGGTTCAAGTCACCAGGAGGATATTATATGCTGGGCTGGGGAACTGGGGGATATTGTGGGGGAAACTTGTGGGAGGCATGAACTAGTGAGATAGGCCAGAGCTGGGTAATAAGGGGCCTGGTGTACCATACTAAGAAGTACCATTAATTGAAAGCAGTAAGAAACTAAATAATATTTACATCTAGTGATGTAGTTTTGTAAAAGGGATGATTACCAAAGGAAAAAAGAAAAAACAACATGGGCATGAATTCCATTTTTCTTGAATCATCACATGTGCTGTGTGCTCAGTAGCTCACTGGTGTCTGACTCTTTGCGACCCCATGGACTGTAGCCCGCCAGGCTCCTCTGTCTGTGGAATTCTCCAGACAAGAATATTAGGGTAGGTTGCCATTTCTTACTTCAGAGGATCTTCCTGACCCAGGGATCGAGCCTGCATCTCTTTGCATCTCCTGCACTAGCAGCAGCAGCAGCACTACCTGCATGGGTGGGATTAGTGCTAATTTTTAAAAAATAATTACTTTGAGAATAATTACAATATTGATGTGGTTTTTGCCATACATCGACATGAATCAGCCATGGGTGCACATGTGTCTCCCCATCCTGACCCTCCCTGTCCCAGAGCACCGGCTTTGAGAGTCCTGCTTCACGCACTGAACTTGCACTGGTCATTTATCTTCCATACAGTAGTATACGTGTTTCGGTGCTATTCTCTCACATCATCCCACCCTCGCCTCCTCCCACAGAGTCCAAAGTCTGTTCTTTACATCTGTATCTCTTTTGCTGCCCTGCATATAGGATTGTTGTCACCGTCTTTCTAAATTCCATATATATGTGTTAATACACTGTATTGGTGTTTTTTAAGTTGTAAGACACATTAAAAATATAAAAATCGATGACCACAATAGCCTAGAATGCCCTTTCCTCTTTCTCCATCTGGTGAACTCTGACTCATTCTTAAAGACTGAGCTCAAAAGTCAAATCCAACAGTCAAATTCCAAATCGAAATCAGTATCTCTTTATAAGCTTACTGTTTTTTTGTACAATTCTACTTCTAAAGCATGTAGCACTTTAAATTGCTCCAATTATCTACATCTGTCTTCCCTTTAGACTGTAAGCTCCTTGACATCAGTCTCTACTTCTTATTCCTACAAGGTTAGCAAAACATCCAGCACATGATAAACACTCAAATATTTGTTCTCCACACAGACTAAAAACATTATCGGATTCTGATGCTAGGACTTACTATAGCTTAACTACCTATAAATTTAACTAAAAGAGTATGCTGAGTATTTACCTGTGATAGACAATGATGAGATTGAGACTTACCAGGTGCATCCTTGTCCTCAAAAAAGTACACAATCTAACGTCTTAGAAAGTGTCATAAAAGTCTTCAAGAATCCATGCTCTAGTTGATGGAGATCAAAGTACTCCATCCTCTTATCACAAGAGCCATAGCATACAAACAAAGGCACTGGAAAGGACCATTTAAAATGTACTTGTCTGTGTGATAATACATTCACAACAGACGGAGCAAAAGTCCGAAAGAAACCAGTCGTCTCTACCTTCAGGGTTGCAGTCAAACAGTTAAATGTCTGCTAAGCTCATATAACTCTCAACCCTCTGCAAACTGTGTCTCCACAATGATGAGTCTTATCACCTACAGCCCGTGTAAGGTGGCAATGAAGAGTAAAACACAGCCCAAGGCACTGGGTGTTGCTTTTGGCATTTCTAGAAGAGGGAGGGTTTTAACGGGTTCGATATGCCTGTTGGTTTCACAAGCAACTTCACAAAACATTTCTGTAGCACTGTCTGGAGCTATTCTTCCAACAGGCTGAGTCATGATGATGATGATGACGATATCAAATGAGGGTGGGTGGGTGAAGCCCTCTGAGATGCCATATCATCCAGGCTGTGGATTCTGTTTTCCATTTTTAATGAAAGTCTTATGGAATTCAGCTGAGGGACGTTCTTTCAGTGACAGAGGGCCACGTATTTATCATCTGGTGATGGCCAGTCTCCCTCATGTCAAACTGAAAGCCCCCGAGTGACAGCCTGAAGCTTTTTGTCTCAGGAGTAAAACAAGGACCAAATAAGAACAGACACTGGTCATATGCAACACAAACAGCGTAAGACACTAGTATAGGAAGTGCGGGGTTACACATCTGAAGTGAATTATTGACAAATTAAACTCTCTATTAGGGAAATAGTTCATCTCCAATGGGCAAGGGTTTTACTTCTAGGAAAGCATATTTTCTTCATTCTGGGGACAAGTCCAATAATAACATGGAATTCCTACAATTATTTTGTTTTACAAACATCAGAGTTTAATATAGACTCTGGCTTTTTTAGTCATGAGTTGACTTGCTCCTTTGGGCCAAAAATTACTGTGACAGAGGGCAACAGAATAGAAGTTCTTTTCTTAGTTGAGAAAGAAGGGCTTCAAATATATTTCCAAATTTTTCTGCATGTATTTAAAAACAGAGAGAATGCTGCATGATAGCGTGTCAAGAGTCAGGAATGTTTTGAATCTGCTCTATGCTAATGCATATTTTACATACTGTGTAAGTTAATTTTATTTATCCCCAAAGCAGCTAGATAAATTATTCAAATGAAAGGGAACAACCAAAATATGAACTGAATTAGAGAAATTTGTCTACTAATAGATCAATCTAAAAAAAAACCAAACTGTTATTAAGTGCCATCTTCTTCAAGACAAGGTCTTGGGAACAGATGGACATGATAATTAATTACAGGGCTTTAATTTGATCAAGTCCTTTTGAAAATGAATATTCAGGGGTAATTCTCACTGGTTAGTTTCAGTAAGCATCATACAAGCACCTTAATTACCCAGCACACTGTTAGGAGCGCAGGGATCTACAGAAACTGTTATTGGGTGATCTAAAACTTAACACTGTCTCAGAGGACTCAGAGGGGCTCTGGTTTTTCTGAGCCACCTGCAGGAAGTTTCTGGCTTTGACTTCCCTGTCTGGTTGGGCTGATGTGCCCGTGATGAGACCTGTCCTCCATGTTTCTGACCCTTGTGTAATTAATTATCCCGCCTACCCACTGGTCCCCAGCACCCTCTGAAAGGCACCATCCAGTTGAAGACAGGCTGAGGTTCTACAGTCAAGACTTGACTGGGGAGCTCTAGAAAACTGAACCACCCAAGTGCATGTGTAGGAACCAAGAGAAAGTTAAGGTATTTCTGACACTGACCCTTTAAGACCATTATGCAAAAGTGCTCAGCTGTGTCCGACTCTTTGCGACCCTATGAACTGTAGCCTGCCAGGCTCCTCTGTCTATGGGGTTTCCCAGGCAAGAATACTGGAGTGGGTTGCCATTTCCTTCTCCAGTTACGCAAAAGTGGATAGATGTTAAATGATGCAGAGGAGTGAGATGTGACTTCTCTATAAGCTGGCACCTGTAGATTCCAAGCTTTGCAACTACAGGCAAATATGGAGGGATATGAAAAAAGATCATCAGTGATTCTGTCTGTGTGTATGCTTTTTGAGGTCCTTGATTTCGTGGTTTGGATTTAAGGCTTGCCTAGTCTGGATTTAAAGCTTGCTGGTTGCTTTATTGTTTTTTCTTAAATGCAGTTTTCATTATTTGGTAGAAATCCAGTCTATGATTTGACTCTTTTCTGGAAGGCAGATTACCTCTGTTTGTGTTCCTTTCTTATTACCTTCCAAAGGTCTGAAACTCTTCTGAGACTGGTGGAGGTGGTATTTGTGAGGTGCTGAGTTCCTTCAAGCCTAAGCCTTATATTCTTCATCACCACACCCCAAACCAAGCCCAGTGTTCTCTGTCTTCCACGAGATTCCCAGTGAGTCTTCGCTATTTAACCGAGCACTTCCCAAACTACACCTTGTTTTCGCTCACTGCAGCTTTGTGGCTAGATTAATTTTGATGTAACTCAAGTGCTTCTGAAGGGAAAGGACAGCCTGCCAAAGATTCCACTCTGCTGGCTTCATCCAGGATGAGTCAATTTCAGGCTGTAAATTCTGAAACCCCAGAAAGCTTCTTTTCTAAATATCTACAACCAGTCACAAAAACCAATGTGCAGCTATCTCCAAGCCTCTATTATCACAATACAATACAGTACCAACAAGGCAAATTTTCTTGAGAGTCCAAAGAGATCAGGATGGAGCAAAGGGAACTAAGCATCCTGGATTTTCACCCTGAAGCAGCCGCATATGACTATTTAGATGCTGTAGTAAAATTCATAACCTTTATTCTGGCCATGGGCTGCATAGCTGATGTATCTTTCTTATACAACAGGGTTGGGCATCCTTCTTTTTATCTTATTTCCCTTCCTGGAATTATAGTGTTCGGAGCTTTATGGTACGACAGGGTATGAGTGAGGAACTATCTTCTAAGGTCAGTGTCTTATGAGACAGAAATAAAATTGAGGCTCAAACAAAGACAAGGGACTGTAACTCAATAGACCATTTTTTACTTGAAGAGACATAGAAAAAAGTGGTCTAATCATAAAGTTAGAGAATCTAAAACTCTTCCACAAATATAATGCTCTGTGTGTGTGTGTATACACAACTTAGTGTGAAATAAAGAAAAATGCCATAAAAATATGGAGAACCCGGATAAAGAGGTGTGACAGGGAAGAGAGACAAAGACAGACTTTACCTTAAAGAAAGTGGGGCAGCAATAGCTGGGGACAGACAGGTACAAATATGGCTTTGGGAGCCAGTCGGCAGCCATGTACAGGTTGATGGAGCTCACACCGGTGAGTGTGCAGGGCTATAACGATGCTACACACATCACCCTCCTCACAACGCACCCATCAAGGCAGGCTGACAGGCAGAGATATCCACATTCTATTAGAAAGCAGTTTAATAGAGTAAATCCTTATCTTACGGATTCAGCCTTTGGCCAGACAGTCTCTGTTCCTGCTATATAAGTGGCTATCTATTTATAGATGTAAAAAAAGAAAAAGCAACTAGTGATATTCAGCTAGCCGTTAACCAACAGGCAATCTCTTTTGTTGGATTCAGCATTCACAATTCAACCAGTTCTGATTATCCTGGTTTACATGATTAGTCTACAGCATTTTAATTTAGTTCATTTTGCCTTACCTAATTTTTTTATGAAAAAAAAAAAGTAACTGTAATTCTTTCATGACTTCCTTTGGACTTTACCCTCTTCCTGTCATGATGAAAACCATCTCTTTCACTCTCTCATTGTCTTCTGAGTCTTGGGATTTTCCAAAAATTTTCCTTGTCTTCTTTCCCAGAAGTCTCTGATCACCAGCAGGTTGGGTTTCTCCCCACCACCCCCGCCCCCATTCTAAAGAGTTTGGGAGAAGTCCAAGAATTTAAAGGTAGAAGTTACTTTTGAGATCATCAAATCCCTCCTCGTCTCCTCCTCTCTCGGGTAAGAAAACAGACCCAGATGAGGTGGGAGGCTTATCCAGACTCATGCATAAGTGGACATGGATTCTAGAACTCAGGTCTAGACACGGGCTCTCTCTGCACGGCACCAGGTCATGTGTGGAGGAGTGTTCTTTAGCTGTCTACTCACAGACCACAATGTAAAGCAAAGTGTGGGCCACGGGACACCAGGTCTCCTGAGTGGTGGGGCTGGAGGGGAGCGAACGCAGGGCCACTGGGGTCAGCGCTGCCCTGTGACTCATGCTCACAAAGCTGAGCTCTGCCACTCAGCAAGCAGGACCCTGCCTGAAAGCAAACAGCCACACAGCCTGTCTCCTGGGTGGGTGGGGGAACACTGGGATTCAGGCTCAGCTGCATTTTCTCTGGAACTGTACTCAGAATCTAATGTGCTCAAGACATTCTGTTAAGCTTTATAGTGAAAACCAGTCACATATTAGTCAACATTGTAACTAACAGATAATCTAAAATCTTTAATTACTTTGGACTAAGTAATGCTTAGTCCAATGCTTCCAAATCTTGATTTAAAAATAAAAGAGGATTTTCAGTATAGAGTCTCAGAAAGCAAGTGATATAAATGTTCCGGATATAGGCTCTGGAAGAGGATCAGACCCTTTAGTCAGAGAGAGGCTGGAGCCAGGAGGAAGCTTGGGAACCTGGCATGATACACTGCACACAACCCAGGAGAAACTCTATTTTAAGTTTTTGAACATTATAAACAATGACTTCATTTATTTCCACCTCAAAATAACTGGACTGGATTTTTCTCAATAACTATTAGAATGCATACTTAAAGACAGAAATTGATAACAGAACGTTTCAGAACAAACAGTTTGGGACAATTCTCATTAAAATAAATTTAGAATGGCTGACTGTAAATAACATATTACATTCATTCATCTTCTTAATAAAAACATAAGAAAAGAAAAAAAAAATAAATAAATAAAAACATAAGAAGAGTCACATAACACAGCAGAAAAGGCACAATGATATTAAAAAAAAAACTCACTTAACACACAGTACAGAAAAAGGAAAGACAGGAGAGGTATTATTTTTTAGATTTTTAACTAGTTAACTTCTCTCTTGTGAATCTGTACCTAAAAATCCTGGTGAAAAATTACAGGGGCAAAGGAAAAACTGTAAAATGAGGCATGTACACTGGGGACAGCAAAGAATACGGAGCACAGAGAAAAAAAAATCATGATCTAGGAGCCTTCCCCTTAAGACAGTCTAAGCTGGCTGACAGGAAGACGTGGGATGCACAGAGGCACAGGCCAGGCTGGCTCCACACTCCAACCACACCTGGTGGGTCCAATTCTCTCAGACAATCATTCTATAATCAACCAGTCTAGAAGGGAATTACTATGTATTGGGTTGGTCAAAAAATTCTTTCAGATTTTTCTGTTAGATGTAAGATGTTTTAAAAATTGACCTGGTCTTATCAGGCAGATCTTGTCGTGTCCAAAAATGGTATTTCCTATTGTGTGATGGGGCAAAACTAAGTTTAACTAGGTAGTTACAACATTCCGCAAGGAGAGGAGTTAAAAATAATGATCAGCTAAATGATGCTTAAAGTTTAGGCAGTGCTCAGAGGCTTCTAAATCTTGTATCTACTCCCAGGTAAATTGCTGACTGGCCAGGGAAGGAAGAAACAGGAAGGGAGTGGCTGGGAGAAAGGAGGCCATGAGCCCTGGGCCAGAAGGACACTGGTCTTTGGAAAAGAAAATCACAGAGCTGTAGCAGTCCACCAGCTCTCCACCGTCAGAAAAGGAAAACTAAAGGAGTCCCTATTTTGGGGACATGTATGTTATGGTGACTTAAAATTGGCCTCAAATTCTTTGCAGTTTCTTGCAGTTAGAGGCGGAATCCACTGCCCCATCCTTTGGACCAAGGCTCGCCCTGTGAATTGCTTATACTAGCAGAATGTAGTGGAGGTCGTGCTGTGTGACTTCCGTGCTGGTCTCTTTTTAAACCTTTGCTACTTCCTCCCCGTTGTTCCTGCCATCATATGAAGGTGCCAGGATGAAGGACCACACAGTGGGCGACTCGCCCTTCCAGCCCACACATGTGAGTGACATGACCTTGGAGCATCCAGTCCCAGACGAGCCACCAGCGAGCTGGAGAGGAACCGCCCCCCCGTAACACACCGAGGCGTGAGAAATAATAAATCTTCACTGTTTTAAGCAATTACTTTTGAGGGTGTCTTGTTACACAGCAGTGAGTAACTGAAACATATGTATATTGTGTTAATATGTACTATACTGTTATAAACAAATATGATGGTTGAGATACAAACTCATATTCATTGATGTGTTTCCTGAGCTTTAAGACAACAAAGCATTGTTTGTTTTAAATGCAGTGGAGAGTACAGGCCTTTAAATCAAAGAACTCGGGCTAAAGACTTGGACCTGCTTTGTCCCCTGTACCAAACAACGCTTGTGATCTTGCACAAGTCACTTAGTCTCTCGACCTCTGTTTTCATATCTGTAAATTCCTCATGGAGTCAGAAAGACAAAATGAGGACAACAAAAGTTAAAAAAAAAAAACAAAACAAAGAAAGCTTTGTAAACGGCAAGGCACATTTTAAGTTAAGCTATCATTATTATTGCACCTAGATGTTACTTAAAGACTTCCTGTTTTTTCTTCCTTGCAAAGACATCATTTGATCAAGGCATCTGACATGGCTTTCTCTTTTTAAGTTTTCTTTCTCATGGAGGCACTGGCAAGTATATCTGCGCACATCTACAAACGGCCTTATGAACCATGAAATGTTGGTTGCTCCACAGATAGTCCCATTTTTCCTTTTTATAATCATGCAGGGTTCAGGACCAGAGCCACTAAGACTCATTCCTTCCCACTATCTCCTGAAAGGTATGATGAGCTGCCATTTACCTCACAATGTAGTCAAGCTCCAACAGAACAGAAAAGGATGAAAAGTACCAGCAAGGTGCTTGAGGCCTAAACCAAGCTGAGGGAAGGAAGAATTAACCATGATAATTATATCACACAGAAGAACGATGTCTAAACAGGATGAAAGTGAAAGTTGCTTAGCTGCGTCTGACTCTTTGCGACCCCATGGACTATATAGTCCATGGAATTCTCCAGGCCAGAATACTGAGTGGGTAGCTGTTCCCTTCAGAAGATGTTCCCAACCAAGGGATCAAACCCAGGTCTCCTGCATGGCAGGCATCCTTTACTGCCTGAGCCACCAAGAAAGCCCTAAATAGAATGAAGTTCAAGAGAAAAGACAGAGAAAGAGGCGACAGTGGAGAATGGGGATTAAGAAAGTGCAGAGATGGAGCAAGGAGAGCAGGGCTCACCTGTCCTTGGAAAGGGCAGGGATGGGTGGGAGAACCAGTACTTGGCAGGCATGGAAGTGGAAAGAGATATCCATGCATGATAAGGACACCTGGAAGGGAGTGTCTTGTCACCTGGGAAGAGCCCAGCTCAGCTCATGTTCCACGAGTGAATGAACAACTGAATGAAAAAAATGAACTGAAAATAGGCAACTCAAAAGAAGGTTCACAAAGTGAGCAAGTACTGAAATAGGGCAGTCAGTGGCCTGAATGGGCGACAGTCTCACTGAGAATGGCAATTCCATTCGGATGGGAATGAAGGTGGGAGGGATTCATTCTTCAAGATAAGGGGAAACATGTCCACAGACTCCTTTTCTAGTCTATGCAAGTACGATAAATCCTACAGAAAAGGGGTCTGTGACTTCTACCTAAGGTAGACCTCTTCTGCTAAAGCTTCCAATACTTTATACTCCATCCTGACTGTAAAAGGCTTCTCCCCCAGAATTCTTCATATACACAGTTCTGATCTCAAATGGCTTTAACTTCTTAGCAATGCTCTTTATAAATATGCTGGTAAAGGTCAAGTCATCATGACAGGGTTTTGCATATTCTAAAATGATCTTCTTTATATCTAATCATGGTCTCACAGAGAAAACTTTTGATGTGGATCACACACAAGGATAAAATTATTATGTAGCCTTTTTCCCCTTAAAATACTATTGCTATTACAACATATTAGGCTTTCTATTTCCATTTTCATGTGATTGTTTGGGTTTTTATTCTTCTGACAAAGAATGACCTGAACGCCATCCTCCTTAATAAGCAGGAACCTCAATATGCTCAAGTCAAGTCATGGTCTGAGTCCATTCTGCATTTACTGATTCATTTGAAATTAATGCATATGCAGAGGAAAAGAAAGGACACAATTCCTGACCTGTAGAAATGCCCTTTAGCTGGTGAGACAAGGCTTTATCCATGTTAACAGTAATATAACAATGCAAGGAAGTATATGATTAATCGGCAACATGGACAGGATATGTTGGGAGTACCTAGGGAGCGAGCTGGGTGTTGGCTGCAGAACAAAGGCCTTGTGGATAAAGTGGAATTTAACTGAGAGGTGAGCCCTGTGCTTGGAGCAGAGGATTCCTGCAGTAATGGCCATAAAGAAGGGAGTGGGGGAAAACTGCAAGGGTTTTATAGTGAGACAAGGAGGAGTATTACTACCTAATGGCAGAAAGAAAATGTTTCTCTTCTGCAATATATAAGTCATCATGGCCAATAGTGGGCCTGTTCATTCATTCATTCACAAATGTAGGTTCATATTTTATACCATATGGAAAGCTATAAAATACTCCCATCCCTTGAGAAGCACACAGAGTTTAAGAGACTGCCCCCCAAAAATCACTGAGCTCAAAGTATTATGAAAACTGCTATGATAAAGAGATACATGGGAATTATTATTAATACATTAAGAGTAGAGAAGAGATACCTGTCATCTTTAGGGGCTGAAGACTGAAAAACACTTCAAAGAGAAGGAAATGTAGTCCTGAAAAAGGAGAAGCCTGTAGAAGGGGAAGGCAAATGCAAGGGCCCAAAGCCTGAGAGCATGACGGGGGAAGGGGGGGCGGGCTGCGGGGGAGGTAGAGGGGCCGTTTCAGGTGGGAACACAGGATGCACATGGACAGGGGGCAGCGCGGGAGCAAGGGTCACTGACTATTTAAAATACAGGAAACCGAAGAGCTGTGAGAACTCCCTCCCTGCAAATAATTTACCGTGGGATTTCTGAATGGCTTCCTTCTCCCAATTTCCAACTTCTACATTAAAGCCACCTTTAACTGACCACTCTTTGGTTCTGAATGCCAATGTAAAGATTATGTCAACATATAATAACCGTACCAAGGTTTATGTTTACAGGACTCACAGAAGCATGGGGATAAAACGGAAGGCCTCTGTTTGAACCTCCTTTCCAAAGTGATGTTCTTTCTAAGCATCTCTGGAAGGTGGCCACCCAGAGGGAGAGAAGGCTCTCCAGCTACAGGGAGCTCAGTTTATCTCCAGAAACAGCCCAGTTCATGACTGTACATCATTAGTTGTGAAAAATTATTTTTTCCTTAAATTGAGATTAAATATGTCTTCCTGTGGCTTCTATCCATTTTGACTCCCTAGCGTGACTGGAAAAATAGCCTACTGGGCCTCCTACATGCAGACAGTGCTACATTATGTTCCTAACAGTGCACTGAGACTTGTCCCTTCTCCTCTCTACAGGTGTTATGAAGCTACAGCTGGCTCAGTTTTGATTAAGTGGTCTAATATCACGTGCCACCTCTCTTTTCATGAAGACCTTGAAAGGACATCTGTCGCTGGTAGCAATGCTCCATTTTCTTCCTTTACTGATAAGTAAATATGTTTGCATGATACTTCAACCCTTTCCAAGCATTTCACATAAATTAACACATTGTAATGTCATAAGAAAGGGCTGCGCCACTGTAGGTTAGTGTCACAAAAATCTTTGCACGTGTTTTATGATACACTATAAAGGACTGGGCAAGTCCTGTAAAATATGTCTGACAGAATCCTATGGTTTCTCTCGGGACAATGATTAGGAAATGCCAAAGAATTAAAGCATTTTAAGAGCAGAAAGAAGAAACCAGTAATAAGAACCAATTCTGGATGTCTACTCCAATCACGGACAAATCACTGATACTTACCTTAACTAGAGACCATACAGATTCCTATCTTAGCAAACCATTTGTATCATCACAATTACTCATGCAACAGATCTAGGTGCTAAGTGCCTGGCACTGGGGCTAGGGGAGAAAGAGGCTTGAAGTGGGGTTAAGGAAGGCACCATGTTAACCCTGGATATTAACTGTGGACCAGCAGTTGAAAGAAATGAGATGACTTTGTCAAAATCATGCCTGAGTGACCTGGGGAAGCTAGAGGGGAGGACCTGGCAGGGAAGAGAGGAGGGCAACTCCAGGGGAGACAGCATGGAAACCCCCAAGTTTCCAAGCTCAGTCTTTCCAGAAGCAAAGCACAAAGTGCCAGCTCTATGGTGGTCCTATGAATCCCGGCAAGGATGGGGTCTGGGCACCCCTGAGTTCGAGTAAGCCTAGTCCCACAGGGTTAAAAAGACGTCATGCTACTAAGACTAAAATGACAGCAGTTTTTCCTCTATCAAGCCAAAGAGAGATTTGTTTGTTACTCCAGAAAGCATTATAGAAATCTAAACTCATTGTGGCCTAGGCAAGTTATGGGTCTGGGTAGATGTGTAATAACAAACGTCAAGGATCCCTGAGGAGCAATTCTCTGACGCATGCAGTGCTTCGTCCCATTGGACACAACAGTTAAACACCTTAAGATTCACTGTGGAGGATCAAACGACATGCCTACTATGGATCCACACCTCGCTGCCTACCTGACTAGATACTGAGGGACACGCTTCCTTTTCAGGACCCCGCCTAGAAAGTGCCCAGACATCCCAGCCTGAGGACCCTCTAAGGATCAGGGACTTATCCTGAGGACACCTGCCTTTGACCCATAGGTGGAACTACCAAGTCACAGGAACAGTTCAGTGACTTCTCCACACAAACAGGAGGATCTTAGGGTTCCCTGGCACTTGGGAAAAGCAAACTGCATGCTTGAAACTGATTTTTAGATGCAACCACACTGGACAGAGGAGAAGGCGTGATGAACAGACAGCAGACCAACCTTGTTGGAAGAGTGCAGCAGCCGTCCGCGGTGAGTCTGACCTGGGTCTCGTAGCTGTCCAGGGGGCACACGGTTTGCTGAAAGGAGGGGCACTCCACGGTGCTGCAGTCCACACTGAAAACTGGGGGGCAAACAGAGGCACGGGTCACTGCTACATTTGCTTGCACTTAAGAGTCCCCAGATGAAAACCCTGGCTCTTTGCATTTTTGCAGTTTCCTTGTTTCCTGAAAACCCTGTCTTGGCACTGGCATTTTCATTTCAGTCAATGTGAGAGAACTATAATATGACCCAAACTTTCTGTTCAAGAAAAGAAGGGAACAAGACACGGAAGAGTTAAGATGCAGACACAGAGAGAGACAAGAGTTAGACCAGTGGTGGTTCTGTAGATGGTGACGATCAGCCAGAGGTATTTCAGATGAAACAGTTCAAGAGATGAGCAAGGGATGGCGGGGCTTGAGCATTTAACTAACAGTTAAAAAAAAAAAAATCTGACCGATGGTTAGAAACTTTCAAAGAGGCAATCACTCCAGTCCAAACCTATTCACAGACCACAATGCAGCCACAAGAACAAGGATGTTAGAAATGCCACAGAGCAAGGAACAGCTGGGACATGACAACAGAACAAATGTGGCAGAGAAGTTGAGTAAATAGTCAAAGATGACTTAGTACATGCTATAAAGTCAGCCGAGGAATGGTGGGGAGCGGGCAAGAAGAAAGACAGGGGCTGAGCATCTCACTGTAAGATGGCTGGCACTTTGATGCATCTATTTATCTAAAAATAACTTTCTGTTTTATGTATGATGATTGTTTTAAATGTAGTACTTTAAAATGACAGATATATCTGCAAATGAGGATGATGACCTTCTCTGGGGAAATGAAGGAGGCGGCCATAGGACCATAAATTTTAACCCTACTGCCCCTATCAAGCTTTGAAGGAGAAAAAAAAAGAAGAGAGAAAAAGTCAGGATCCCTCTCCAAAGGTGCTTATGTACCAGTTGATTATCTGGTCCTCTGATTGGAGGGCAGAAGTCAGACTGCCAGTAGCTCAAAGTAGCCGGGCTGCAGAGCCCATCAGCAGAGCGTGTGCGTGCGGGGTGGGGGAGGGCAGGGGAGGTGGTGGTGGGCTGCTGCTACCCTCTGATGCAAAGCAGCGAGGCTGCTGGGACCACACCTGTGCATACCTGGTTTGCACTCATAGAGGTCACAGCACTCTCCCGGCTTCCCTGAGGCTTTGGACACAAGGATGTTCAGGTATCCTGGCTGGCAGACTTTCCGCAGGCAGCCCGCGGGGTCACACACACAGCGGCTGGGGAGGGGGCAGCACTCCCCGGGGGGTGCGTAGCCCTCGATCAGAACGGAGTCTTCAGGACAACGTGGAGAGAACTGGACTTCACAGCGGGCCTTGGAGCAATCTGGCTTCTCTTCTGAATGGGAGAGAAAGAGTTTAGCACAGGCCCAGGGGGGCAGCGTGAAGCACTTTCCCCAGAAGCGCAGGCAGTCTTTATGATCTAACTAGCCAAGAGGAGGAGACAGATACCCAGCAAGAACCTCAAATGCAGCTGAGCCTCTCGTGGGACTCTCTCCGGAGATCTGCTCATGACACCAGAGTGAGAGGTGGACACTGCCTCTCCCATCGTCCCATCCCCTTTCCTTGTGCTGAACAATCCATGTCCAACACATGGACCAGATGAAGAAAGACCAAGGGAAGATACGAATGTGCCACGGAGACTCTGAAAATGGGACTGAGTCGCTGACCAACGAAAAGATCTTTAGTTTGAAAGGAGTTTTAAGGGCTGTTCTTTGTGAACAGTGTACATTTAAACACCAAAAACAGACCCACAAATACCTAATGGCTATTTTGGGGTCTGGAGACAAGGTGCATGGCAGTCAGCATGGAGGAAGTTGACCTCCCCGCTCTGAAATTTGAGGCGATGAAGTACTAAGATGATATGAAAGCTTCAGCAAGATGGATATTGAGCCCAATTCCCATGTTCTTTCCCTAAATGACAGCTAGAGTGCTTCCGTCCCTAGCAGAGGTCCATCAGATGTATCTCGTTCTCCTTTCTCCAGTATTGTGCCACCAACCTACTGCTGCACTTCCATTTTAGAGAGTAAATAAATAAATCAAGCAAAGACAGACCGAGTTTATGAAACCCCAGTCCACAGCTCAGTTTCTTGGTTTAAGCTTTCAAGAAACCTACAGCAACGTTAGGCTCTGGAGAAAAACCCTGAAATAAACCAAAAGCACATCATCACAGCCCCATGACCTCTGGGGGAAAAGAGTGTGGGACTTGTTGGGGGAAAACACACCATGTGGTACTGGGGTATGTTCATAAACTGTCTTTCCTAGAGTGACCCACAAAGAATCACAAAGCTGGGTAAGGTGCAAGAGGTCTCCCAGTTTATCCTTCTAAGTGAAAAACTGTAGTCTGTTTTGCAGATAAAGAACCTAAAGCCCAAGCATTCAAGTGATCTATCTAAGGTTAGTGGTAAAAACAAAGCAAGAATCCAGGCCTCCTCACTTCTAGTCCACTTAGCTCTTTATATTACAAAAGTAGGTCTATTTACAAAATCTAAGTGTCCCTCAGGTCATTTTCAACCTTGATCGCTGTATCCTTCATTTCACTGTCCATCTCCCTTGTCTAACTATTTCTTGTCTAATCAAAAGACAGCATAGGTGAGCCTTCATACTCACAGTTCTAGCAAATTCATGCAAAGATATTTCCCGAGTGCCTGCTGTCCCAGCAGCCTTGTTTCCACAAGGAAAACAGATCCCTGCCCTCACATAGTTTACAATGCAGAAGAGTGGTATAAAATAATCGGTACAATAAATAAGCAAACTCTATAGTGGGAGCAGGTGGTAAGTGCTGGGTGTGGGGGCGGGGAGCAGAACAGAGCAAGGGGGAATCAGAGGGCAAGGAAGAAGTGGCGGGGGCGAGGGGGTCCAGTTACAATTTGGTCGGAATAGGCATCACGGGGAAGCTGATGTCTGAACAGGTTTACAGAAGCGAGGGGTGGGCCACAGAGAAGCACGTCCCAGCAGAGGGCACCGCTACAGCATTTCTGCGAGTCCCAAGAAGAGCAAGAGGCCAGTGTGGCAGCAACAGGATGTACAGGGGACGCATATACCCCATTTCACATCACAACCCTGAGCAACTGCCTTGAGAAGAGAACATAATTAAAAGGAATTCCGTTCTGGATCCCCATCAGTGTGGGCAGAACAGATCAAAGAGCTGAGGAGGAGAAAGCTATATGGGAGACGAAGCATGTAAAGTACATTGATGGATGATCTGGCAAATACAAACACATGGTCTCATAATTGATAAGAGGGCTATGACTTTAACTGCAACTAGCACTTAATTTCTACTCCTGTTAATGTGTTGTCATCGACTTATTCTGTATCACATTCTACTACATTCTAATCACGCAAAATATCTGTTATGTATGATCAGATTTCTCAAACATATGCTTCAATACAACCCACCACATTAGATCTTCCTATTTATTCTGCTCTTTTAAGTTTCTTTTAACAGTTCCAACATTGTCACCTACTGGTGTACATTTTGTAGCTCAAGCCTTGAGAGATTTACTGAAGACCTGCCTTAGTCACACAGGTGGGATTAAGGTAGGCCACCACAAACACTGTCTGAAACACAGTCTGAAATGACTTAAGAATGTTAAAAATAAGGATTAAATCTTACTAAATGCTTTTTCAACTTTTGTCAAGATTCATATTGGCTTTCCTTTTAATTTACTAATATGATCAATTAGTAGATTTCAAACCAGTCTGAGGATAAACCCTCTTTCTAAAGATCCAGCTGGATTTGACTTCCTAACATTTTGAGAATTTTAGATCAATAAGTTTGTAATACTAGCCTGGAGCTCTGTGTGTGTGTGTGTATGTGTGCACGCACACTGGCCTCATCCAGTCTCAGTTTTAGAACTTTCTTAATGAAATGTTTATCATTCTACCTCTTTCTCGGCTATATGGCAGTTCAAGTAACCCAAGATTTACCTATTCTTTGATGTTTTCATACAACTCACTTATGAAACTACCTGAACTCCGTAGTTTTTTTTTTTTTTTTTAAAAAGAAGGAAAGAACAGATTTCTTCTTTGGTTACTAGATTATTCAGGTGTTCCACCTCTTTTAGAATTATCTGTACTAACATATATTAGTGAAGAAATATCTCATTCACCTAGATTTTCTAATTCACTTCAGGCTTTACAGACCAAGCTTTCTTTATTTATATGTTCAAGGGTTCTTTCAAGTTTTCAAATCTATTCCTTCTTTGTTTTTCAGAATGTTTAACTGGCTTTCCTCTAAATTTAAAGATCAATGTTTAGTTCACTTTCTCTTTTATTTTCTCAGAACTATGAATAATTATAATTATGATTTTAATACTTTAGCCAGATGCTGTTTTTGTTCTAATTTCTGATATGTACTACTTTAACGTAACTCATCATTTCTAATTCAATTTGATCTTCTCTTTAAAGACATTTAAGATCAGTGTTACCAAATTTCAGCATGGGTAGATTTTCTTTGGCTTTCTTTTTGAGTTTAATTTATAGTTTCACTGCCCTATTGTCAGAGAATTTAGGCTATACAATCTTCTACTTCTGTTAATTTCTTGAGTTTATCCTTTTTTGTTTTTTTTGGCATGGGGGTATGTTTACATGGCCAATGGCCAACTTTAAAACACATGAGTATTCATAAAGGACATATATTATGTTTATTGAATACAAACCTGCAAATCTATTAAATCAAGCTTAATAATGACCCTCAGCTTACCCAGATCTTACACTTTTTACCTGATTTCCAAGAAGTATCTATAAAAATCTCCCACTATGAACCAGCAATTCTCCTTGTATTTCTAACAGTTTTTAATTCTTCAAGGCTGTGTTGATAACTTCATGACTAGCAGGCATAAGATTCAAGCATGTTATACTGACTTGGCAAACTGTAAAGTGATGATGCTTTCAAGGAATTTAGATTTCTCTAAGATTAATTTTTTAAATTTTGTAATCATTAACGTTCTTAGCTTTATTCTTTTCTTCTACCATCTATTCACCTTTCAATAGATTACCTAAAACACTTACTCATCCAGCATTCTTCCCTTCCTGCAACCAGTCATCTGTCACTTAAACCCAAACTATGGTTACCATAGCACCAGGAATTGATTTTCTAATACCTTCTTTCTCAGCCTGTTTCTAAATAATTCCTGTAGTAGATTTCATTTATTCATTTGTCTCTCCTCCATCTCTCTTTCATGGAGAAAATAAGGCGAAAACTACAGACCCACTATGTATTTTTCTATCATTTAGAAAGCTGCTATGACATTACCTCTGAATTTTGAGTTTTATCCATTTGAACAGAAGCCTCTCCTAACTCTTTCCCTATGGTGTCTAACAAATCAATATATAATACTTAACTTAATTAACAAGCTTTTCAGTCTGGTTCCCCTGGCAACACTTCGCAACTGGCATCTTAAAAAAAAAAGAAAAGAAAACTGCCCCAAATATAGAAAGACTAAAGTGACAGTATCACTTACAACAGAGATAATTAAGGGAAATAAGCTGGTTTCATCACATTAACACCATATTAATAATCTTCCTTTAAGAGGTGAGTCTTCAAAATGCTGAGAGTCACCCAGTATTAAACTGACATTACAATAATAATGGCAAGTTTCTATCAATCCTCATCACTTTAACCCATGTGCCTACATCTTGGCTATGTGTAGACTTTCTCCAGGTCCATATGTCAAGAGGAAAAGTACAATCATGATCTACAAGTAGCAAACGCATTCAAGGTTTTATTTTTTTATTTTTTTGCTTTAAGCACAGATTTAAATAAAACCAAAGCCAAAAGAAAACAGACTAAATAGAAAAATTTTACTGCCAGATCCTCATTCTATTTAATTTCTGTAGAGTCTCACACATCTGACCCTGAAACCTTCTTCCTTTTTCAAAATGTCTTAAAATGGTCACTTAAAAATAACAGCAGATACTCTGTACACTTATTAATGGAAAACAGGCCACGTGAGTGAGTGAAAGTTGCTCAGTCGTGTCCGACTCTTTGCGACCCCATGGATTGTAGCCCACCAGGCTCCTCTGTCCATGGAATTCTTCAGACAAGAATACTGGAGTGGGTTGCCATTTCCTTCCCCAGGGATCTTCCCAACCCAGGGATGGAACCCGGGTTTCCTGCATTGTAGGCATATTCTTTACCATCTGACCCACCAGGGAAGCCCAAGGCCACGTAAAATGGACTAGTAAATTGAGACCGGCAACTGCAAAGCCAGTGCTTCCGGGCACTCTGCTTTGCTGAAGTCTATCCTGCTTCTCATATATACAGCATACACGCACACAGGGAACCCACCGTCATTCTGAGACAATCCTTGGGCATTCCTAACTATGGAGATATTTCAAGGGACCCAAATTTGGATTAGAACGAATGTAGTAGGTAGAGCATGGTGTTAAGAAGGGAAGAGTCTGGGATCACTGTTTTCCCCACACCTCACTGGTAATCTCCTTCCTTTATCATAACCTCAATTCCTTTATAATCCAAAGTCCCAGAGTAGCTATGGCATTGATGGAGGGTACCACAGGGGCCACTAGGTGGTCCTGGGAGACACATCTTGGTACCAGTTGAGATGCAATCCATGAATCCTTTTTTAATCCATTCATTCAACACATATTTACTGAGTGACTTCCATGCACCAGGGATTCTAGGCAGAGGGCTTAGAGCAGGCAATAAAACAAAGTCCTTGCTTGCCTTCCTGGATTTACCATTCCAGAGGAGTTACATAATAAACAAAGAACTACGCAGCATCATGCCAGATAGCAACAAATTCTTGGAAGCAGAGTTGGCCATCTGGGTGTAAAGTACTGGCCAGGTAGGTGAAGTCAGGTCTCTCTAGAGGACATGGCACCTGCACGAAGACCCGGATAAAAGGTGGAGGAAGGTGGGCAAAAGTAGGGTCGGGAAGGAGGGGTGGTGTCCCAGATATAGGAAACAGCAAGAATAAAGGTTCCAAGGCAAGAACAAGCTTACTCTCCATGTAGAAAATATTTATCTCATGATAGTTAAGAAGAAATCTGAATTAGTACAATTCAAAAGTAGAAAATACCAGAAAAATATTTTGATGAGTGACAGTTCTTATTAAGGATTTAATTCTCACTACCAGGCTAGAGCACTGAAAGCAGCATCTACCCGTTGGACCCCTTCTCCGGGGGAGGGGGCGCTGTGCCCCCTCGTGCTCACACCCCTTCACCCTCCCATGTGAGGGAGATGACTTCGGCATCGCTCCTTGGCAGACGAGGAGACAGGCATAGAAAGACGAAGAAACTTGGCGGAGGTCACGCAGTAAGTGGCAGAGCCTCCCAAGCACAATCTTCACACTGGTGCACGATGCGAAAAGCAAGAGGAACTTCAACTTCCCCGGGACGTGCATGTTTAGTCAATGGCTACAGTTTTGCTCACACGCAGAATGCGAAGGTCACTTGCAAAGATAAAAGAGGTTCAGGGTCTTCGGCTGTGTCCTCGTCACTTTCTGGTTGGCCATTCTCCCCATCTCATTTGCTCCTTGGCCGAACAGACATAAAGGAGGGGCTTTCTTACATCCAGCATTGTTTTGTTCTGAAGGCTTCTATTACAAATGCAAGAGACATGTCATCCTTATGTTTTTAAATTTAGAGACCGACTCCTTTAAAGTTACCCTGTGAATTCTTTTCATTCACATTCCATGATTTTATCATAACCTTTTTTGGCAAGCTCTGCAGTGAAGACTTGTTCCACACAATCATAACCCCAAGGGGAAAAAATTAGGCTTGTTGATACAGTCCCAGAAATATTTCATATTTCAGCTCATTCGGAAACACCAGCTGCACTTTCCCAGCACTTTCTTTTAGAATTTAACAGCGATGGAACCCACGCAGAGGCTTTGCTTGGTGGTTTGTTAAGCCTGCCACGTTAAATTGTTTTCAAATACCTAATAAAGTTGTACCAGAGTGGAATATAAATTAGTCCAATATAAAGAACAATAATTAAATGATCTGTAAGACCACAACATGTGATTCTTACTCAGTGGTTCTCAACCCTGGCTGTGCATTAGGCTCACTTACAAAGCTTTTTTTAAAGTATGCCACTGTCTTAGAGCCCATCTCAAATCAATTACATCAGAATTTCTGGGGGAGGAACCTGGGAATTCCTATTTGTTTCAATAGCTCCCTGGGTGAGTCTATCCTGTGATTAGGGTTGAGAACCACTGTGTTACTTCTTCCAACAAAATGAGAATCTTTACAGTGGAGTTCTCTATTGACAACAGAGCTTTACCGGGGGCACATTCAAACATCCTGGCAAATGGCAGCTGGCCAAACGCCAAAGCAGCACGAAACCCTCCAGATGTCTGCCTGCCACTGCGTGGTCCAGGCTATATGCTGAGCCCCTGGTACCTCCATGAGTCTTCCAGACCACACATCTCTTCTAAGCAGGATATTACTGAGCTGAATTGTAAACAATGCTTTCAATTAGAGCCTGGCTAGGCCTGCAGCACCTGCAACAGTATCATCTGGGAGCTTGTGAGAACTACAGAAGCGCAGAGCCCGCTCATGCCAGGCCTACTGTGTCTGAATCTCCATTGGAGCAAGATGCCCAGATGCGACAAAGTGCTCTAGATGGGTGGTTCTCTAACAGTGGTCCATGGACCAGCACATCAGCTTTTCCCGAGAACTTTACTCTATAGAGAGGCAATTCTAAGGCCCACATCCGACCAGCAGAATCAGAAACTCTGATCATGCGGCCTGAACAAAAACCCTCTGCTGAACAAAGTCTGTCTGAACAAACCCTCCAGGGGATTCTCATGTGTGCTATCCTTTGAGAACCGCAGTGCTAGAATCCTGATTCTCAACATCAGAATCCCCTGTGGAATTTTTTAAAGGTTCAAAAGCTCAGGATACATCCCAAACCAATTAAGTCAGAATCACTATTAGTGGGACCCCAGTATCAGTCATTTTTAAAAGTCTCCCTGGTGACTGCAATGTACAGTAAGGATTTATTCACTGCTCTAGCACACGCACACACCACTCCCATCCCCTGTTCCACGGACAGAGGAGCCTGGCGGGCTACAATGGGGTCACAAAGAGTCGGACACGACTGAGTGACTAACATTTTCTTCTTTTTAACTAGCACACACACAGCACTCCCATCCCCTATTCTCCCAGGAGATTCAAAGCTGCTTTCAATCTTAGGAAATGTGAATCAACAATTTTTCTGGAATCTTCCTGAAAGAGGTCAGAGCTTCCTGGGAGGAATGAAAAAAGCTTGGAGGGGTTTCCAGGATCGGTGTCAGGCAGTAGGTGCTGGGGAAAGGAAGCAGGGAGTGGGAGAGAGAGACCCCAAATGGGCCGCATATGCATCTGCCAGGGTTTTATTTTTTAAGTTCTGTCTTTTTTCTTTTTTTAAAATTAGTTGGAGGCTAATTACTTTACAATATTGTAGTGGTTTTTGGTGGGATGTTCTGAGAGAATAGCATTGAAACAAGTATACTATCAAGGGTGAAACAGATCACCAGCCCAGGGTGGATGCATGAGACAAGTGCTCGGGGCTGGTGCACTGCCAGGGTTTTAAATCATAGTTTATGGAAGTGTATTAGAACTGTTGAGTCCAGAGACATTTTATTTCATCATCTGTTAATTCACACCAGGAACATATATTCAATTTACTCCCAGACGGATTTGTCATTCAAATAATGACATTCATATATTCACATATATATATATATATATATATAAAACAAGTTTTCAAAATGTAACAATGAATTAATTTTTTCAAAATCCTGGCAATAAAATAAGGCCTAAGGAGAGCCTGGATAAATGTAAAAGAACTGAAGATTGGTTTCAAAAAGATTAATTTTACCTAATAAACTATATAGCCTTTTCTGAATACTTCTTGTCCCCTTCTTGCCATATACATAAGCCCACAAAAAATGATTGAAAATTATTAGAGAATGAGACAAATGACTAATGAGGAAAGACTTAAATGAACTTAATTTGTACAGTCAGTTCAGCAACATCTTAAGAGGAATCTTCATAACAGCTTGAAAATGTCACACAGGCATAAACATTAGAAATGAAGAACTCTCCAGGGTGGCGTAAATGGAAGGCAACATCCATTATCAAACACAAACAAAGCCTCTATTGTGCTGAGTGGTTCTGAGACTTTTGGGTGGGTCACTTTCCATACTTCAAATTTTCCTCCAGAGGAAAAGGATGCTGCTACTAACTTGGTTGTTACTTTGTGTAAATGTGACATGGATTTGAGAAAACAGACTAAAACGCCAGATGTTTAAAAGGTGAAATGAAGGATCTGTCTGGGGCGTCCCATCTGTAAAACGAGGCACTGGCCTTTGTGGGCGCCTAATGAACCTACTCCAACCAGAAGCCCTGTGAGCCCTTCCGATGCAATCAGGTTCCAGGGGCTCTTGGCCTCTGCTTGTTTAAGGAAGACCAACAAATAACTAAATGTTGGATTAAAGGAGGGGACAGTCTTTTTTTTTTTAAGAACTCTAATATTTGTTATCACTGTAGAGCTTTTGCAGTATAGTAGGAAATGTGATCTTATGTGATTTTAAAAATCAAAAGAACCGTAAACCAAGGGCTCTATCAATAATACTGTCATTACCTTCGTGAGTCCCAGAGGTGGTATACGGATCTCAAACATCTTCAGAAGGACTCCAAAGAATATTACGTGCCAACCTAACATCTTCAGAGGTTCCTCAAAGTGACTATATTTATGTGGTTAAAATGATAAATCAACCACAAAAGGCAGATGAATAAAGGACGGTGGAGTCTACAGAACACTGCTGCTGCTCTGTCTCCGCTGACGACAGCAGGCAAATAAAGAACAGCAAGCTCTCTTATTGCTCAACTGGTAGTTCTCATGAGGCTTTGCACATTCTGGGGGAAAAAAACACATGCGGCTAAAAATATAGAAACAGTTTTGAAAAAATATTTTGGCCATTTATATTTTCCTTCCTCTTCCTACTTTTCTTATTTCTGTTTTACTGAAGATAAACTACTTGTCTGTATCACTTATTTGTCATTTAACAGTGGTTACTTTTTAATTTTCCTTACATGGGAGTCAGTTAAGCTATGGGTCTACCACTAATGTTTGAGAGCCAGAAAGAACTATGTTCAAATCTTGACTCTTCTACAACTAGCTGTGTGATCTCTCTGGGTCATAATTTCCTCAGGGTTGTTATGTCAAGGAGATAAATATTGCAAGTAGGCCTATGCCTGGCACATCTATGTGCCCAACTAATAGTAGTTCTTATCATCCCCATCGTTAATTATCAGGAAAAGTCTCAGCTTTGCATTAGGCCTCAGAATACTCAATACACCCGTGTACTGAACAGGGCATAAAAATACCTGTTCCACAAGGACTCTTGTGAAACCGTAAGACAGCACAGGGAACTCTGCTCAATGTTATGTGGCAGCTGGATGAGAGGGGAGTCTGGGGGAGAATGGATACAGGTGTATGTATGGCTAAGTACCTTTGCTGTCCCCTGAAGCTACCACAACATTGTCAATCAGCTATATTCCAATACAAAATAATAAGGAAAAAAAAAAAAACAACTTGCAAAACTTCTTAGAGACTAAAAGAATATACACATTCTTTCAAATATAAAATATTATATAAATATAAAAGAATATTTCATATATTTTATATGTATGCATATGTATGTGTATAAACACACACACAACACTCGTAGGCTCTCTGATTAGCCCACTTTCTGTCTCACTTTGTTTTAAACCTAACGCCCAACATGATGCCTGGGCATAATGAACACAGATAAGATCATTAAATGTTTGCTGTCAATGACAAAGGTAAGAGTTAGTCACTCAGTTGTTTCCAACTCTCTGCGACCCCATGGACTGTAGCTCACCAGTTTCTCTATCCATGGAATTCTCCAGGCAAGGATACGGGAATGGGTTGCCTTTCCCTTCTCCACGGGATCTTCCTGACCCAGGGATTGAACTCAGGTCTCCTGCACTACAGACAGATTCCTTATCATCTGAGCCACTAGGGAAGCTCAGGAAAGACAAAGGTAAAGATGACCATTATGCACATAAATATGCAATATATCACCCCCACACATACATACTGTAGCACGCCCAACACACATCGTCATCTTACTACGCTAAAAGTTGTGCTCAAGTGCTGCTCCTCTGTCAGCTTCCACTACTTTATTCATTCCTCTTTTTTTTTTGTAAAGGTTACTTATAAAGCCTAGTTCCTCACTCTGGAGAGAAGACAGGCAGCTGACTTATTCATGCAGTGTTCCCTGGAGAGTCTTCCCCAGCTATTTCTGCATTCAGGATTGTGGATGGGCCCTGCTTCCAGAGACCCGACTGACAAGACAGCATATACGGTAACAAGTGACTCCCCCACACAAAGGCCTCCTGACATTTACCCCTGTGCCCTGAAGGAAGGCTCTCCCAGTGGGAGAGACCACCTCTTCACTGCAGACCACCTTTGGCGGTCAGCACCTCTCAGAACAGCCTCGCTCCCTTCCCAGGACTTTCTGTGAAGACTTCTCCACCTCTCTCTGACCGTTCCTTTGGCTCCAGCTCCAGCTTTCTGATCAGACGTGCACCGGGCTGAGCCCCTGAAAGGCCCCCCGTTTCTATGCCATCTTTGTATCCTCTGTGTACCCATGGTGTAAACCCTCGTCCACCACGAAGGGACCTGGAGACTACAAATATGTGAGCTGCAGCTGAGCAAAGGGATGTGTTTACTTTCCACCCTGAACTACAACTTGACCTGCAGCAAAAACAAAAATACTGATGTGTATTTTTTCCCAGAAATGATAATTATAGTACTCCAAACATTTTTCAAACTTCAACTACCAAAATGGAAAAGGCATCTCAAAAAAATAATTTATTAAATAGGCACTTATATTCTTGGTAGCCCTTACATGGAAATTCCACTTTTTTTTCCTTCATAGCCATGAAAGGGCTTGGCTCCTGGCTCAAAACCCTCTTCCAGACTAACACTGGACTCAGCCTGCCAGGCTGAGAGGTAAGTGGCTGAAGAGCCTTCCCTCTTCATTTGCAGTCAGCAAGGGGCTATAGCACTTTTTGCCACTTTAAAAGTACTTGCAATGGTAAGGAGCAAAGTCTGTACACGGGGTGATACAAAGGCACGTCGGCACAGGTGGCTGAGGACAGATGTGGAAACAGGTGCCACATTCAGGAGGTACAGTATTTAGAGCCGCTTTAGGAGCAGCATATGAATCCCAGCTTACTTTCCCTCCTCTCTCTGAAGAGGATGTTTCCTCACCGCATTCCCCACCTGGTCCTTTTTCTCTAGCTGCAGTTTTTCTGGACCAGTAACTCTCATCAGGATACAGCCATTGTAACCAACACTCTCAGCTCTTCCACATTCTTTAGAGTCTCATCTAAACATGGTGGAGGGCTTAGAAATGCAGGCTCTGAGCCTCACCTCCAGAGCTGTTGACTGAGTTCTGCTGGGTTCGGGCCTGAGAACATGCATTTCTGACAAATCCACAGGTTACTGATGCTGCTGTCTGAATACCAAGCTTTGAGGACCACTGCTGTGGACCATATCTGTTGTTCCCCTCTTGTAAGCTCAGCCAGGTTTCCCAGGTGGCTCACTGGTAAAGAAATTCTCTGCCAATCAGGAGACTCAGGTTTGATCCCTGGGTCAGGAAGATCCCCTAGAGAAGGGTATGGCAACCCACTCCAGTATTCCTGCCTGGGAAATCCCATGGACAGAGGAGCCTGGCGGGCTACAGTCCATGGGGTTGCAAAAGAGCTGGACAGGACTCAGCAGCTCAACAGCAGCAAAGCTCAGCCAGCCTCTCCCCTGCCCCAGGCAAAGCTGTCCTCTACCTTTGTTTCCGCCTCTAAAGGATGTGGTAGAGCCTGCTTCAGGTACAAGAGGACAGTAAGGCATGCGGGATGAACTTGATGAAACTGAACAACAGAGGTCCCAGCCCGTCTCACCAAGTTTCAAATTAAATAGCAACTCGCATGGAGCAACCACCTCAGGCCAGAGTGAGGGTTCAGAGAGCGGCTCATGGAGAGAGCAGGCACTCTGTTCAGGCCTGGATGCTGGACGGCAAGAGAGGGCTGTGTTGCTGCCAATGAACACCGTGCTTAGTGCTGGAGCTGCTCCCCCACTTCAGGGACACAGCTTATTTCCAAATATTTTCAAATACAACAAAGGACATAATGATTCCATTAATAAGTCTAAGCAGAACAAATTAAAGGGGACAGAGCAGTTTACGATGAAGCAATTCTCACAAATGCATACCCTACTAATTGGGAATTTGTGGCAATTTGGAATAAGAGTGCCATGAAATTTAACTTCATGTGTATTATGGGCTCCATGAAGTTGCTTGGGACCTAAGTTCCTTTATTTTTTGGCTCTTCAAAACCTGCTGTGTTAGAGGACTGCTCCGGCAGTCCAATGGTTGAGACTGTGCTTCAACTGCAGGGGGTTCAACTCCTGACATGGGAACTAGGATCCCACAGGCTGTGTGGTCAGAAAAGTAAAAAAAAAATTGTAATGGTGAAGGAAAAAAAAAAAACAACAAACCCTGCTGTGTTAGCCCGTGTTTACAGAGTCTTCTAACCAGTGGGAAGGGAGAGGAGTGGAAGCAAGGCACGCTCTCAAGGGTGTAACGTGAAAAGTTACACCATTGCCGCTTCTCTCTTTACGTAGCCAGGACTGAGCCGCACAGCCACGCCTACCTGCAAGGGGGTCTGGAAACGTCATCTTTATTCTGGGTGGCCATCTCTCTAGTTAAAACTGTATATCTATGGGAGAACAGGGGAATGGACATGTGGGTATGAGGAGGAGAAACCTTGACAGTAAGTTTCCTAGGAAAGTCAACTGTATAAATAAGGGAAGTATCTTGCTTGCCCTTTGAGGAATGGAAGTACAAAAAGCATTCTGAAAAATCACCTGGGAAACACTCAAATAAGCAATACATGTGCTTCATACCAAAGATCCACATCTAGATGTTAAAAGTACCTGGAAGATGCTTATTCATTCAACAATTCCACAAATATTTAATAATCAATTACCATGAATGAGACATGGTAATAAGTTATATATTTTAATAAACCCTTAGCTATCAGCGAGCCTAGATTTTTTCACACATATAAACTTCAAGCAGAAAGCCTGGGCTTTTTTGAAATGTTCTGTAACTCACCATTTTCAACAAATCAACCTAATCTTTTCTATAACTAAAGTATTAAAAAAAATAATGGACTGGAGATTTGAAGATTTAATTGCAAAAGAGTAGAGGAAATAATATACTTGTTCTTACATAAAAATGTGGGAATGTTTCTATCCATAGGACTTACTTGCTGAAGGAGGAAAAAAGTTTTCTTCATCAGAAATTCTTATAAGTAGAGAAGACAGTGGCCTAGAGAAGCCAGGTGACTTGCCCAGAAGGGCCTAGAAGGGCCAAAAGCCAGGTCTCCTGAGGAAGCCCACAGTGGCTCCACCAAGACGCACCATCATCATCCTAACTTTCTGATCTTCCAGTCTCAAGTCTGAGAGTCGTCTCTTCCTTAATAGTAAAAACTGCTTAGATTCTAGCTTAATAAATATCTGATCATAAAACTTTATCATGACATCAGCTAAATACACAAAGCAAACCAAACCAAAAATAACCTTGTAAGCAGAATGGCTCAGAAAGGTCAGAAGAGCAACCTCTGGTCACAGGGTGGCTGGGGTGCCATCCACCGCCCAGGTGCTGAGAGGCTACACACCCACACACGCAGAGCCTCACCCTCTGAGACACAGAGAACAAATATGCTGGGAATGGGAGGGATGGCAGGCCTGCCAAGACGGACTACAGGGGCATCTGTGTGCACAGCAAAGGCCCTGGGACTGGACCGTGAAGGGAGACGACTCCCGTGAGGAACACTCTAGTGCCTCATACCATGCGGACTTCTCTATAACAATTCAATCCCCAGGAAATTTAGAGCTCTGGCAATTTCCCCAGCCTGTTCAGAATATGAGGTCCAGCTAGAAGAAAAGTGGAAACTAAGACCAGAAGAGCTGATCATACCAGACAGGGTCTTTCAGCATTGAAGATGGTAGAAAGCTTCATGTGGAAGCTACGGACCGCTCTCTGCTCTAGTTCTGCTCCTTGGTTCTATGGTAGAACGGGCTTCCCTGGTGGCTCAGATGGTAAAGAATCCACCTCCAATGTGGGAGACCTGGGTTCGATCCCTGGGTTGGGAAGATCCCCTGGAGGAGGGCATGGCAACCCACTCCAGTGATCCTTGCCTGGAGAAACCCCATGGTCAGAGAGGCCTGGCGGGCTATAGCCCATAGGGCTGCACACGACTGAGCGACTAAGCACGCTGTGCACTCACAGACTTACCTGTACATCCGCTCCCAGTGAAACCCTACGGATGTGCATAAGCACAGAGACTCAGTCTTCACACTGAGCGTATGCTTCTGCCTGCCCAGTCTCGTCAGAGCACTGTGGGTTCCTTATCCAGCAACGAGAAGACAGCCAGCTGCTCTACTCCCTGCCTTTTTCTCCTCTTTTCCTTACTAGTGTCCTGTTTAAAAATCATAGCTATCCTTATCCTCAGGAAAGCCACTCTTTAAAACTCAGGGTTTATTTATGTCAATACTATCTTTTGTCCATGTTATAACTGGGAGTTTAAAAACTTGCCTTGGAAGGAAACTAGATATGAACTAGGTGGGGTGGGGGGTGAAGGTAATCCCACAAGTGATAGTGATACTGCGAGCCTGATGGCTTGCTGTACGTGAATTTCTATTCTAAGCACTTTTCAACAACAGAGTAAGAGGGCACCTATCTCCCTGATCTAATGCCCAATCTCAGACCTCCAGGATTTAGGGAAGATAAGCCTGTGACTGTGTGGATCACAATAAACTGTGGAAAATTCTTCAAGAGATGGGAATACCAGACCACCTGACCTGCCTTTTGAGAAACCTGTATGCAGGTCAGGAAGCAATAGTTAGAACTGGACATGGAACAACAGACTGGTTCCAAATAGGAAAAGGAGTACGTCAAGGCTGTATATTGTCACCCTGCTTATTTAATTTATATGCAGAGTACATCATGAGAAACGCTGGGCTGGAAGAAGCACAAGCTGGAATCCAGATTGCCGGGAGAAATATCAATAACCTCAGATATGCAGATGACACCACCCTTATGGCAGAAAGTGAAGAGGAACTAAAAAGCCTCTTGATGAAAGTGAAAGAGGAGAGTGAAAAAGTTGGCTTAAAGCTCAACATTCAGAAAACTAAGATCATGGCATCTGGTCCCATCACTTCATGGGAAATAGATGGGGAAACAGTGGCTGACTTTATTTTTCTGGGCTCCAAAATCACTGCAGATGGTGATGCAGCAGCCATGAAATTAAAAGACGCTTACTCCTTGGAAGGAAAGTTATGACATATCTAGACAGCATATTAAAAAGCAAAGACATTACTTTGCCAACAAAGGTCCGTCTAGTCAAGGCTATGGTTTTTCTAGTGGTCGTGTATGGATGTGAGAGTTGGACTGTGAAGAAAGCTTAGCACCAAAAAATTGATGCTTTTGAACTGTGGTGTCGGAGATGATTCTTGAGAGTCCCTTGGACTGCAAGGAGATCCAAGCAGTCCATCCTAAAGGAGATCAGTCCTGGATGTTCATTGGAAGGACTGATGCTGAAGCTGAAACTCCCATACTTTGGCCACCTCATGTGAAGAGGTGACTCATTGGAAAAGACCCTGATGCTGGGAGGGACTGGGGGCAGGAGGAGAAGGGGATGACAGAGGATGAGATGGCTGGATGGCATCACTAACTCGATGGACATGAGTTTGAGTAAACTCCGGGAGTTGGTGATGGACAGGGAGGCCTGGCATGCTGTGATTCATGGGGTCGCAAAGAGTCGGACACGACTGAACGACTGAACTGACTGCCCCAATCTCCAGTTCTACTTGGAGACACACTGTTTCACTGCCCTCTCTCTTCAGGAGGATTTCCTCCTAGGAGGCTGGCAGAACCTGATCAGCCAGATATTCTTTTTGGAAAACATAGCCAGATGTTTAATACAAGTGGCTACTAATATATGCTAGGAATTTTACCTGATCTTAAAGACTTCAACAACAAGAGATTAAAGACGTCTTAGCTGACCTACAAGATTAATGGTGTAATTTTAAAAGGTTATTCAGTCACCATATCACTACTCGACTGCCATAAAAAAAAAAAAAAGAGATGGAAATATATTACAGTCAGAATTCCACAAGAGAATCCCCAAGGTCTTCACAAACACTAATGGGTGCACGATGGATGCCACAGATTACAGGTGTCCCAGAAAGTGCAACCTTACACTCTGGCCAGTGCACTCCCTGAGATATACCTAGAAATTGCTCTTATTTTTGAATCATACATTTCAGAGATTCAATCTACTGCCAACCACAGCACACTAGCTTATAAATCTGTCCCAGATTTCTGCTTGTTTTCTGGTTAAAAAAACTCACTTCTAGGACCTCTTCACTCCTCTTCAGTCTTTACCACAAGCCCTACCAACTGGCTTTGTTTTATAAATAAAAAAGAAAATTTGACCAGTTCAAGACTTCCTACATACATGATAATGAGCTAAAAACACCTGGACAATCAGCTCGTCACCAGCTAAATGTTCTGCCCTTGCATAGGTATTCCAATCACACCTGATTCAAACTGCAAATTACTGTATGTCACGGATCTTCTGGGTCATTGTTTCATAAATAATTAAATTCGTGAATGAGAAGTCAATGAATCTGCTGTGTTGCTTTCTGTGTAATGAATCTTGCATAAGTCGGGGTTGTTTCTATTTAGCAATAACCTTGTACCTAGCTCCCCCCTCCCCAACGCCCACTTAAGAAAGCATTCAGAAGGCTACTCCTCATCTGAGCCTCTACTGTTGGGGACAATAGAATTTGTCACCAGTAAGCCTCCTTTCCAGTCACAGAAGAATTACTCACTTAGCAATTTCAAGGGCACTGTGAGGTCTAATTCCATCCTTAATTATGTCAATAGGAAGCAAATATTATTAAATTAAGAAAATTGCTTTTCTAGTACTGGAAAATAAGACTAACTTACAATCACAACTGAAACATAACTAAGTTTAAACGAACAGAAATAAAGAAAGCTGGCTGAGCCACTCAAGTGAGTTTTAAGTAATGAATCAAATAGCCACATTTCAGAGTATCCTGGTGAAATTAACAACAACAAAAATCCCACCCAGCAGCTGCTCCTCTGAAACTAATGCTGAATGAACATAGCTTACAGTTGAGGCCTCATTCTCTATGTGTTTAGTGTACTAGATAGATACCATATTTTTAAGCTGAGAACCACACCATCCTCACGTCAGCAGGAGTGCCAAAGTGATATTCACTCTTTCACTTATGAAAGCTTCTAGAGCAACCGTGTGACCGCCAGTCAGTGTGATACACGGTTCCTCATCTCCAAAAATTCAACGGGGTGTGGGCGAAAACAAGCCCAGATCTGGCTCTGGCCACAGACTTGAGCCAGTCACTGACTGCTTACAGGATCTCGTATAACTTTTTGCCTCTCTCTGGGCTTCCCAGTTCCTCCTCTATCAATGGGAAGGTTAACAGATGATTTCCAAGGTTCTTTCCACTCCAAGAAGCAGCGAACAATACAGGAGAAGTTTAAAAAGCAACACAAAACTAATTAAACTGTAATTAAAGAGAAGACCCAAGGCAATACATTATAAAGTGTGCGTAAGTGCTGCAGACAAAATGGGCTGTGATTTAAGAGATGGAAGAGCTACTGCTCCTGAGAGTTGTGGAGAAAGCTTCCTGGAGGAAGTGTCACTTTTTAAACAAAGCCCTGAAATATGGATAGGATGGAATGTGGGTGTTTGGGGGGTGTGGGGCACCGGGACCACTGCTGGCCCGAGAGGACACGGTTGGGGAGAAGGGACCGTGGTGTTGATGTAGCTGCCAACCACACTCCATCCGCTTACTTCCCTGTGACACATCCACAGCCCCGCTCGAAGAGCAGGGCCCTTACCTGCCCTGTTTTCTCACCTGGGGCAGCCAGACCCTCCAGTGGTCCTTCCCCAGGCTCACCGCTAGCCAGATGCTACCATCTGTCCATCCAACGCTCACTGAGCACTCACTACATCCTTCATACTTTGCTAGGGATTCAGAGTTATATCGTGAAAATACACAGTCCCTGTTCTCCCAGAGCACCCGGTCATTTTCAAGCAAAAGTACCTCCTCTGTGAAACAGCCCTTCACCTCTGTTTCCCCCAAGTCTGATTCCTTCCTCTACTTTTACAGACTCTGTATGGGTATCAATTATACAAAATTTTCACATTGCATTATTAATTACTTAAATCTTGGCATTCTATGACCAACTGTGATTTCCAGGAGGGCTGGACTTGAGTCTTGTACTTCTTTGTTTTCCTATTGCCTAAAATAATGCCGGGACCACAGCAGATAGCCAATTAACTCTCACCTCTCTCATTAATGTGCCCTACTTCTTCTAGTGCCTTTACTTCTTTCAGCTGTCTATCTACTGCCTACCTACCTATACTTACGGAGTTCTACTCCTTACTACTAGCGTATGACCCTGGGTAATCTCTCATGGCTTTGGTTTCCACATCTGTAAAATGAGGATAATAAAAGTTTCTACCTCACTGGTTTGTTGAAAGCTTTAAGGAACATATGTCAAGAGCTTACGCTAATACCCGGCACATAAGTATTAGAAGCACCCACTTGTTAGCTGCTGGCCTTAAAATAAGTACAAAAGGTTCTGGGATCTTTTTAGAAGACATGGGACCAAATCAATAAAGTCAAAGCATCAAATGATACAAGGGCAAAGGACTCAAATAATTTAGCACAATAGTTGGTGGCACCAACCCAAAGCACAGCTTTCCGATCTTAGCTATACAATAGCAAAAGGCCTGGTCTCTTCAGTAACTGTGTAGTTACTACTATTATCTTCCTTTAGAAATGTCTGCATACAATGAACTACACATTACCAGAATACTGTACTTCAGCCACATTGATTTTTGTTAACAAAGGAATCCTGTAAAATTGATACAGTGCTTAATTAAGTGACTGAACAGAGGCTGTGTCTCAAGATGTAATTAACTTTAAGGACTTTTCAAAGGTCTCCAGATCCAGCCTGATAATTATTTTAAAGTGTTAAAAACATGCTCTAACAAAAGCCTCACACAGACATGCAATTCAGTGAGTCTTCGGCGAATTTAGCTTAGAGGCCCCTAACTGGACATGGAACAACAGACTGGTTCCAAATAGGAAAAGGAGTACCTCAAGGCTGTATATTGTCACCCTGCTTATTTAACTTATACACGGAGTACATCATGAGAAACGCTGGGCTGGATGAAGTACAAGCTGGAATCAAGATTGCCGGGAGAAATATCAATAACCTCAGATATGCAGATGACACCACCCTTATGGCAGAAAGTGAAGAGGAACTAAAAAGCCTCTTGATAAAAGTGAAAGATGAGTGTGAAAAAGTTGGCTTAAAGCTTAACATTCAGAAAACTAAGATCGTGGCATCCAGTCCCATCACCTCATGGGAAATAGATGGGGAGACAGTGGAAACAGTGTCAGACTTTATTTTGGGGGCTCCAAAATCACTGCAGATGGTGACTGCAGCTATGAAATTAAAAGACGCTTACTCCTTGGAAGGAAAGTTATGACCAACCTAGATAGCATATTAAAAAGCAGAGACATTAATTTACCAACAAATGTCCGTCTGGTCAAGGCTATGGTTTTTCTGGTGGTCATGTATGGATGTGAGAGTTGGACTGTGAAGAAAGCTGAGCGCCAAAGAATTGATGCTTTTGAACTGTGGTGTCGGAGAAGACTCTTGAGAGTCCCTTGGACTGCAAGGAGATCCAAGCAGTCCATCCTAAAGGAGATCAGTCCTGGATGTTCATTGGAAGGACTGATGCTGAAGCTGAAACTCCCATACTTTGGCCACCTCATGTGAAGAGGGGACTCATTGGAAAAGACCCTGATGCTGGGAGGGACTGGGGGCAGGAGGAGAAGGGGACGACAGAGGATGAGATGGCTGGATGGCATCACCGACTCGATGAGCATGCATTTGGGTAGACTCCGGGAGTTGATGATGGACAGGGAGGCCTGGCGTGCTGCAATTCATGGGGTCGCAAAGTCGGACTCGACTGACCGACTGAACTGAACTGAATATGACACTAGTTACCCTGAGAAATACAATAAAATTCTCAAAATCAGTTCTGAAAACAAACACCTAAATTTATTCACAATTTTTAGAAGGCTACAGTGCATTGAACTGAATTCTAAAGTACTCAAAAGTCTCTGAACTATACAATTAAGAGATTCCATGGTCAGAGTTGTAAAATAACTCTAGCATGGAAGTAATTCCTTTCTCACCCAAGGATTCTAAATATTGTTTCTATTACATATACTATTGATATACTTGAAAGCTCATTTGAAAGAAAAAAGGCTTAGTCTGGATAACACATTGTGGTATTTTTGTAACTAGTCCTCGGGTCTGACATATTTAAGGCAGCTGAGAAAATATGACAAGAGGAGACAATGAACAAGAATCAAGAGAACAAACTTTAGCCCCAGAACCAGCACTGACTCAACAGTAACAAGACGACAGATCCCAGTGAGAACAACCATTCTGGAGGGATTAAATGGAGCATTTGGGGAGCTGCAATGAGAACGTGACAAAGATGAAACTGGCATCACTAAATCTGGGGGAGGAGACATGAGAGACAACGGATAATCTAATTCAAGAAGCTGACAAATACCTCAATATTTAAAAATCTGTCCCCTGGAGAAGGGAAAGGCTACCCACTCCCGTATTCTGGCCTGGAGAATTCCATGGACTACAGTTCATCGGGTCACAAAGAGTCGGACACGACTGAGCGACTTTCACTTCACTTACTACAGTATTACATCATGGTCACTGAAAAACCACACTTTTCAGCTACAGGAGCAGAAGCTTACCCCTTTCCAGATGGGGAAGTTAACTACTTATATTAAGGGTGAGCTGGCGGATGAATTAGTAGTAAAATAAGTTGTATAGAATAAACCCTGGCAGTTACTGATAGCCAAGCTTTTCAGATTCTCAGAAACAATGTTTTGGGGATAATCAGATTTTCAAGTGATACAACCATTCAATTACACAGGGGGAAAAAAGGTTTGCTGTATCACATTCTATTAGTTCTATCTGCTGAAACCTCTGCCATCTGGTGCAAGTATATCCACACATATACAGTAATATACTAATTAATATTCTTTTTGAATTAAAAGATATAATATTTAATGTACAAGGTATGACAGCAAAAAAAGGGATAAAGCCCCCAAGAAACAAAATAATAGGACTTACACATTCAAATCATGTTATTCTGCAAAGTCACTTTTATGGAGTTATATAGTTATTCCTGCCATTTCTCCACACTTTTCTGTAGAGTTCCTTTTGACATTTTCTTTAAAGGCAGTTCATGAGATTTATTACAACAAGATCAGCTTCACTGTCTAATAGTTCTACCTTATACTTTAACAAAAATAGAATTCCCCAAAGTGTTCACCTATTTTATTAATCAGGAATGACTCCATATGCCTTTTGATTATTTCCCCAAATAAAAATCCAATTTACAAAGGATCAAAGTTGCACTACCAAAGGCATTCAAAAGAAAAAAGCTACAAATGTTGAAAGCAACTAAAAACAAAACAAAACAAAAAAAGACAGAAGGGAGAAAAGGAGAAAAGGAAGAGAGGAAGGAGAGAAGACATCATCCTTGTGCAAAGGCAGACTCACATGGGCTTCCAAGGTACTGACTGTGAACATCTTCTAGATTTCAAAGCATGTTTGGAATTTGATTCAAATAGTCCCCACCTAAGAAGCTTAATATGAGGTATATCTTACTACATTTTATTCTACTCTTTTGGCCAGTAGGAAATTCTTTCCCTGAATAAGCTAAGGCAATACTTTTGCACCCTGATTGAAATGTTTATCTTCCCTTCAGTTTTCTAACTGAAAGCAGAAGAGAATGGGTTTTAAATGGGGAA
Source organism: Cervus elaphus (assembly GCF_910594005.1). Lineage (NCBI taxonomy): Eukaryota > Metazoa > Chordata > Mammalia > Artiodactyla > Cervidae > Cervus > Cervus elaphus. The sequence continues at coordinate 84,463,603 of NC_057825.1, forward strand.
AAAAAAAAAAAAAAACCCCAACTAGTTTCATATCTAATCATTTTAAGACCAAAAAAAAAAAAAACATGACTAACAAAAATGTTTTTTGAAAAAACTGCCATCAAGAAATATGTTGTTAGCTTTATGAAGGTTATACATTTAAACACAGATGCAGAATAAGCATTTTAAATGTATTGATTATAGCTCTTTGTGAAGTCGCTCAGTCATGTCCGATTCTTTGTGATCCCATGGACTATAGCCCACCAGGCTCCTCCATCCATGGGATTCTCCAGGCAAGAGTACTGGAGTGGGTTGCCATTTCCTTCCCCAGGGGATCTTCCCGACCGAGAGATCGAACCCGGGTCTCCCGCGTTGTAGGCAGACGCTTTACTGTCTGAGCTGCCAGGGAAGTCCAGACGCTTCTTCATAGCATCACTTAAACGCATAATTTCTCCAAAATGTTTTAAATTTAATTGGGAAACAAACCACAATTGCATAAAAGCCATACATTTAAGCTTACATAAAAACTTCTTTGGAAAACATCTCTGTATTAATCTTACAAGTGAAGTAGCCACACCTGCCTCTCGAGTGACACTTAGGATCCAGTCCTGTAAGAGGAGGGGGGTCTTCACTACAGTTCTGGTGTCTGTGTGTTTAGAGCGGTACAGTGACATCACTGGTGATCGCTGAATCTCACTGGTGATTGCTAAATCTCGACAGACTTAACAGTTGTGACAAAGTAACAACAATTAAGAACATGGGATCCAGAATGATCCCACTGGGTAGGTTTTGTGACCATGGGCACGTTACTTCTCCTCTTTAACTTATTTCATGGGGTTCTTGTGCGTATTAAATAAATAAGCCATAAAAAGTGTCTGGTGACAGCCAGTACATGGTAAGAACATGGTAAGCATGCCAGAAATGTTAGTTATTATTACATCACAGTCCTATTCTCAGATATAAGAGGCTTATTCTTAAACAAATAGGTAAGAGAACATTTTAACCATGAAAGATCTGAAAAACAAGATATAAGGAGAAAGAGGGCAGTAAGTTGGAGAGAGAATTAAACATGTGTGAATTAAGGCCTCAAACAAATACAAAGACAGAACAATAAGACAGAGGAAATAAGAGTCACAAGTAAGTGATGAACACTGAAAATGAGCAGAGGCAGGAACAGGATTTTAAAGTTGCAGGGTCAGTAGAACAAAGAAAACAATCACCTCGTTGGGCCTTAATGCGATCAATTTGGTATGAGTTTATTTATGGGCTGTCATCATTTCCTAATCTCACCACCAGATACAACCACTGCATACGACCGCATCTCAGGTATTTTAAATGTGCTGTGCAGAGCACCCACATCAGAATGTTTCCAGAAGTCCTTCTTTGATTTATTTACTCATGCATTTCTCATCTTTAAATAATAATTGGCTCCAGATAAAATAAAATGAAACCTTATGCTCAGATTCTAACCTAAGCGTCAGGAGTAAGAAAAGTAACACTGAAAAAGCTAACAGCTCCACTGGCCAGAGACCTCTATCTTAAAATAAGTGCATTCAATCTCTTCCATGTGGTAAATAAAAAAGAAGCTGGCACATTACAGAGAACATGGAACGTCAGTGCCCTGGGTACAGCTTTAACAAGTTGCCAACGTCAAAACTACCCAGTCTGGGATGCCAATGAGTCCATTTCAAGCGGCAATAAAATACTCTTGTTAATAATGCAAATAGGGGACTCTAACATCAAGTACTTCAAGAAACTGTGATTTTTATTGAACCATGTGTGTGCCCTGATGCAGTTTCAACTTTCCAAACAAGTGCTCGATGTAAATAAAAACGACAAGGCTACTAATGAATCTAACTAAAGTATATGTACATTTTAATGGTACAAAGAGTCAATTAAGTCCTCTTAAGTCCACAAAATTATAATGTCGTCCAAATAATAAAAAGGTATTTGTATGCCTGGAACTTTTGTTTTCAACTTTAGGATAATTTCTGCTTAAACACTTCAAGCCATTTTGCTAAACTGTTAGAAAATTTCTTTAAATATGTGAGTGTTGAATCAGAAACATCCACTTGTATTTATCACAAGATAAATCAGGTTAATAATTACAGCAGGAGAGGGAACAGAAGTGAGGAGAAGAGATGAGGTGGAAAGGCTAGAGCTTGGGTTTGCATCCAACTTTAAACAGTGGTGGCCTAGGATACAAGTCCAGGATCACCATCTTGCTTTAACAGATAAAGCCAAGACAGGCTCCAAGAGGGTCAACTTGTGGCCCAAGTCACAAATCCACGAGGACCTCAGGACGAACACCCAAAAGAAATAAAACTAATAAAACTTTCAATCAAGACAACCATGCCTTGGTTTTCTGAATCCTGCCAACACAGTTGTAGATGTGATTTCCTATTTAGAGATGGTTAACTTTCCCATTTAGAGAAGGCAAAAGGAGAAGAGGGCAGCTGAGGATGAGATGGTTGGATAGCATCACTGACTCAGTGGATGTGGACCTGAGCAAACTCTGGGAGGCAGTGGAGGACAGGGAAGCCTGGCGCGCTGCGGTCCACGGGATGGCAAAGAGTCGGACGTTACTGAACAACTTTACCTCATTTGGGGGGCTGATACCTTGGCTTAGTGGCTTCACCCACTTTGCACTGTCAAGGAAGCCGGGACACAGCAGAACGAGAGCCAACACATAAAAATCAGTACTTCAAGGAGAGTGCTGTGCATCTGGGGCCGTATACTCTTGTTTTGTGCCTTGACTTCCTCCCCCTTTGCTGGCTCTTCCCCTTCTGTTTATAAGCATGCTCAAATTTCTAAAATTTAGAAAGTTAGAAAACAATTTTGTTTTAGACCTTATAATACCTTCAAGGCAACAATTCTAAGCTGCTCCTGTTTCTTTCCTCACCATTTAGAAAGTAAGAATCAGCACTCACTTATGGCAAGCCAAGTGAGCCCCACGGGAACATCCACACTCCCCCTGCACACGAGGGGTGCTTGTCTACACCCTCCACCCTATCTCCTACGTCTGGAGGGCCCTTTGTCCTTCTTCATCTATTGAAATCCCATCCACTCTTCAAGGTTCAAATAAAATGCTACCTTCTCTGGGAAAGAGACTTTCCCAATCAGAATATCGCTCTTTTCTCAGCATCCTTGTAGACTTTTTCTTATACCTTTAATTACAAAAGAACTTATTTCATTCTACTGGATTGTTTTCATGTCTGCCTCCCTAAGAAAACCAGAAGCACCTTGAGCATTATTCACTGTTGTATATGTGAATGTTTATTGAATGCAGTAAAATCTTGGTAAGAACTTAACTGTGACAAATTTATTTTGGATCTTTCTATTACTGTTTTTAAGATATCACAGATACAGTGGATACTGTTTACCTCTGAAGACCCTAGAAGGATCCCAAACTTCAACAACTAAAATAATAATCTCCTGAAATAAAACAGATGGAATCCAGAACAATGAAAACAAGAGAGAAAGGTAAATAAAATATATAATCTGCTGTAACAGAATTTTATTATTTCAGGCTACCAGTGCTTCCATAAACTGCACTAACTTTATTAAATGAGCAAATATTTTAAGTTGGTAAAAAAAAAAATGAGATGCATTAATATTGCTGGAACTAGGCCGCCATACAAGGCAACCCCTTCGTATTGGGGGAAATGCAATGGTGGGGGGAGAGATGGGAAATGAATTAGAAGTATGGAGGAAGAGATGATAAAGGAAGAAAGAAGATGGGTGAGGAAAAGGATGTCAGGAAAAGTTACAGAGCAAATTAATCACTGAAGACATAGGAGCTAAGTGGCCTGGATAGGAGTCAAGAACAAAAGAACAAAGGAAGAATTAGAACATCTACATGGAGGAGAACAACATGCTTCTGCAGGGGACACGGTGTCCAATGTGAGTAAAGGGATCTTGATTAGAGGCTGTTGTGCTTCTGTTATCAGCTGAAATGTCCAAATTGATCTGGCTGCTCTTCCCACCTCTCTGCTCTCCCAGCTCTCAACCCCAATGTCTGAGGCGCTGAGGATGGAATCAGAAGCAGAGGCCTGGCAATGGTCTGCTGTGCAGCTGGCCACACTCCGGAGCCAGGACAGACTGGGCTCAGGAAAGAGGCTTTTCAGCTACAGAACAGATTCTCCCATTAATCAGGAATGGTCATGGGAGGAAGAATCCGAGCCAGTCAGCTACTGGTTTGGATATTGCTAATAATTTCTCTCCTTGGTTTCTGCAGGATCTATGCCAGGGTTTCTTCCAACTGCATACAGCAAGCATAATTTTGCCTTTGTATCTGAAAAAATTGGCAGCAATAATACCAAAAAGAAATGTGACCAGGGCCAAAAGGGTAATAAGCTTCAATGAAATCAGGCATCAGTAAAATCAAGTGATGGGTGAAAAAAAAAAAAATACTAAACCTGTATGTCTCTTCCTTTCAAAGGACAAATAAGAGTATGACAATGTTGAGTCGGTATCCTGTCTGCCATCACCTGGAAATCTCCAATAATTACATACTTCGCTCCTTATCAGGTCAATGACAATATTCATGATCACAACCTTGAATTTTTCTAAATTCTGAATATGTTTTTACAGTTGAGGATACCTTCTGATACACACCCTGTTTATACCATCTTTTTATTGACGTTCTATTCTTAACCCTTCTTCTTACAAGTCTGCAATGGATCCATAGTCTCCTCCTTTTATATTTCAGTCGACTGTGTGACCTGGCTACAAGCTAAAGTTCAACTTTTTAAAGTATATCATGAGTGATGTTTTATAAATTAGTTTTAATCCATGTTTTCAGAATCATCAGATATTAATTACCCCCTAGGTGCAAAGCAATGTTTTTGCCTTCAGGGGACAGGGTCAGGCAGGAAGGAAAGCAAGATATGGTACAAGTACACAGCCTGAGAAAGTATAACAAGGTCCTACCACAGTCAAGATCCACATTCATCTCACACGCTAGCAAAGTAATGCTCAAAATTCTCCAAACCAGGCTTCAACAGTATGTGAACTGTGAACTTCCAGATGTTCATGCTGGATTTAGAAAAGGTAGAGGAACCAGAGATCAAATTGCCAACATCCATTGGATCATAGAAAAAGCAAGAGAGTTCCAGAAAAACATCTACTTCTGCATTATTGATTACGCCAAAGCCTTTACTGTGTGGACCACAACGAACTGTGGAAAATTCTTCAAGAGATGGGAATACCAGACCACTTGACCTGCCTCCTGAGAAACCTGTATGCAGGTCAGGAAGCAACAGTTAGAACTGGACATGGAACAATAGACTGGTTCCAAATCGGGAAAGGAATACGTCAAGGCTGTATATTGTCACCCTGCTTATTTAACTTTTATGCAGAGTACATCATGAGAAACACTAGGCTGGATGAAGTACAAGTTGGAATCAAGATTGCAGGGAGAAATATCAATAACTTCAGATATGCAGATGACACCACCCTTATGGCAGAAAGTGAAGAGAAACTAAAGAGCCTCTTGATGAAAGTAAAAGAGAAGAATGAAGAAACTGGCTTAAAACTTAACATTCAAAAAACTAAGATCATGGCATCCAGTCCATAACTTCATGGCAAACAGGCGGGGAAACAAAGGAAACAGTGACAGACTTTATTTTTCGGGGCTCCAAAGTCACTGTAGATGGTGACTGCAGCCCTGAAATTAAAAGACGCTTGCTCCTTGGAAGAAAAGTTTCGATCAATCTAGAGAGCATATTAAAAGGCAGAGACATTATTTTGTTGACCAAGGCCTGTGTAGTCAAAGCTATGGTTTTTCCAGTAGTCATGTATGGATGTGAGAGTTGGACCATAGAGAAGGCTGAGCACCGAAGAACTAATGCTTTTGAACTGTGGTGTTGGAAAAGACTCTTGAGAGTCACTTGGACAGCAGGAGATCAAAGCAGTCAATCCTAAAGGAAATCAGTCCTGAAATATTCATTGGAAGGACTGATGCTGAAGCTCCAATACTTTAGCTACTTATTGTGAAGAGCTGACTCATTGGAAGAGATGCTAATGCTGAGAAGGACTGAGGGCAGGAGGAGAGGAGGACAACAGAGGATGAGATGTTTGGATGGCATCATCGACTCAATGGACATGAGTTTGAGCAAGCTCTGGGAGTTGGTGATGGACAGAGAAGCCTGGTGTGCTGCAGTCCATGAGGTTGCAAAGAGTCGGACACAGCTGAGTGACTGAAATGAACCACATTCAAACACAGATCCTTGGACAGGGGATCAGGAGAAAACGATTTAAACAATATAAGGCCACCTTGTTAAGTTCAGCAGTGTGTAAGAAAAGGAACACATATGCACTTGGATTTCCCTAAGAAGCCCTGGTTCCCCCTAGATAAATCATGTGGGATAAATCGTGCCTGAGACAGGAGATGCATGTTGTCAGAAACCTAGAGAACCTGTGAACAATTGTAAAGAAAAGCTAAGCAAACTGGGTGTGGGTTCTGCTGACGTTCCTGGGGAAGGTATAGAAGCATCCACCAAAGATCATAGAGAAACACTGCCTGTGGCAGAGGGAGAGGATGAGACAGTGGTACACCAAGCCGAGGACCTGTAACCAAGCTGGAGTCTTAGAATTTTGCTCCTGTGTTGCAGACAGTGATACACTTTAATGACTTCACTTCCAAACATCATCACTAAGTAAAGAGGAGGATTCAGAATCACCTCTACTTTGGTATATTTGTTCCATTTCAGAGGAACTCTGACTCCATCCACTTGTTGCCCAGTCTTCTCCCATCTCAGCAAAGAGCACCCACTGTTGAAGCCAGCAGTGTGGGGTTGGTCTAGAGCCCACCTCCTAACCTGATCTTCAAATTCAATCAATTGGAGACTTTTTTCTTTTTTTTTAAACTTTATGGCCTTTACGGTAGCACCACATGGCACGTGGGATCTTAGTTCCCAGACCAGGGATGGAACCTGTACCCCTGCATTAGCAGTCTAGAGTCTTAGCCACTAAACTGCCAGAGAAGTCTTGAGCCTTCTTAACCGTACCTCTAAACGACACATAGAATCCACACCTTTGTCTCCAAGTCCTCTGCCAAAACTCCTGTCTGGCCTCGTAGCACCCTCCTGGCTCTCAGGGCCCTCACCAGCCCCCTGTTTGACCCTCCCTCCTGGGACAAGACCCTTTCCTCAGAGCAGTCAGAGCTCACCCATCCTATCACTGTCAGAGGGCATCCACTCATCTCCACTTGAAGCTCAGAAAAACCATGTGATGTCTTCTGATCACACTCGGCATAAAATCCAGACTCCTTACCTTAGACTCTCTGAGATTTAATCCCTCCCGACATCTCTCACTTCCTCTCCCCACCTCTTGCTCCACTACAGCCCCTAAACCTCTCATTCCCAGCTCACAAAGCTGTCCCCTCACTGAGGTTGCTGAATACGGGTTCACCTGCCTCAAATGTGCTTCCTCAGGCTCCGTGCAGAGCTAATTCCTTCTTAACTTTCAGTACCACTTAAACATCATCTCTTCAGAGAGACTTTCTCAGCCCATCCTATCTTGGTCTCGGCATTCTGTTATCCAACTGCTCTTACACTTTAGACAGTGAAAGTGTTAGTCATTCAGTCATGTCTGATTCTTTGCAACCCCATGGACTGTAGCCCACCAGGCTCCTCTGTCCATGGAATTCTCCAGGCAAGAATACTGGAGTGGGTTGCCATTCCCTTCTCCAGGGGATCTTCCCAACCCAGGAATTGAACCCAGGTCTCCTGCATTGCGAGCTTCAGTGGTGGCTCAAGTAGTAAAGAATCCACCTGCAATGCGGGAGACTCGGGTTCCGTCTCTGGGTCGGGAAGATCCCCTGGAGAAGGAAATGGCAACCCGCTCCAGTATTCTTGCCTGGAGAATTCCATGGACAGAGGAGCCTGGTGGGCTACAGTCCATGGGATCACAAAGAGTCAGACATGACTGAAGTGACTTAGCATGCATGTTCCAGCATTGTAGACAGATTGTTTTACCTTCTGAGCCACCAGGAAAGCCCTTTATTATACTTAATTTATGGCTTTTTTCTTTTTCCCCATATGACTGGAAGCTTGAGGGGACTGGGACCTTATCCATCTTGTTCACTCTGTATCTACCACAATGGCACAGCGAGGGTTCCACACATTTGTAAAATGAATGCACGAATGAATGAATGAGGGAAAACTACAGAGGCAGCTGCTAAGGGCAGATGACTATCTCCTTCAACTTGAGTTTACAGGGTAAATATATTCAATACATAAACTTCAGATAAAACAAGTTTTTATGAGTCAGATGGCTTTGAAAACTACTTTTAAGGTTACTTTTAAGTCTGTTAACATCTCTGCATAATAGTATTGCTTCCTAACTTTTCCATCTCAGAGAACTACACAAACGGCCCATAAGAAAGGGTGATGTCAAAGCTTGAAGGTCTGTAGCAGTGAGTGGCTACAGTGACCACTGTAAAGAAAGACACAGGCTACCAAACTCAATGCCTCTGAAAAAAGAGCACCTTGGAGAATGCTGCTCCATATTATTCAAGATCTCAAGAAAAGCTCACACACACAGGAGCTTATTGGATGTAAAGCTGAGAAAACATGAAGATGCTCCTGCCTGTTTTGATGGAGTATTAAATTAATGGCTAATCAGATGCCACAGAATCATTTCCTGAAGCTTTAAGGGACCTTTCTTCAGTGATAAATGACAAACATGACTGAAATACTAATAGAGCTGAAAGAAAGTATCCATGTGAAAACATACACACTTTATATGCTCTTCTATTAAACTAGGTTCTCTTCTCAAGCTACAGAAGAAACTTTGGAAAGAACAGCTTTAGGCAGCTAAAAATGCAGATGAAGAGCCTCAAACCAGAGACAGATGAAATACCTTGAACACAGTGGCAACGACTCCAGAAGCTCAAAAGATATATAGGCCACTGACTGTTCATATTAAGTCTTGAGTAGGTATCTAATTTTATACAAAATTTATATTTGTGTGGGATTCTGTTTGTCTGCTTTCTGGTCCTAAGCTCCCTCTGAAACAACAAGCCTTTCAGTGAGGCCCTGCCGTGGAACGCCGAGCAGAAACATATTGCTTCTGGCCTCACCACTGTCCTTTGCCGCTTGTGTGAGAAGCCTGTGTTGACTGTACCGTGAAAAAACTTGAAGGAAAGAAAAGCCCTACTGTTGTAACTGTGCCAAGAAAGTATAAAGAAACAAAACCCAGATGCTAGAATTTGAGGCATTTCCTCTGCTATGTGACTATGTCCTTTAACTGAAGGTCAAAGGAACATGAAAGGACTTCAATATTTTAAAGCCCCAAGTGGGTATTTTTGTGGCCCTCTCAGTTTCTGCGTGCCAGCCACACACATTTAACTGACATTTAACAAGCAGAATTTATTCAGCAGCATTCAAGGGAAATCCTGGTATTGCTCTCAAACACGATTCATTTAAATTTCTAATGCTTTATATTAATACAGATTGGTTCATTTCCCTGACAGCCTGAGTTTTTCCAAAATGCCACTAAGTGAATAAAGTCATTTTTAAAGCCCAGTCCACATTTGCTACCTCCTAATCCTTTCATATGTCTATGGGCTTTAATTTCATAACCCCTTCTGGGGACATTTATTTTCGATGCTACAGATAATAGTAAATAATGCAAGATATAATCATTTTCTTTCTCAGGAGGTACCTGACATCAGATTTTATAAAGATTTCAAATGTGTTTTCTGGTCATAGAAAACAGTATCACAGCCCATGGAAAATATAACAAAATCAACCATGTTTTATCATGTTTGGGAAAACATATATCAAACGGGCCACCTCATTTGGTAATATGACTCATACCAGTCAAAGTCTTCAAAGCATATCTGAAAGAAAGGAATTCTTTTAGAAGTTGGCAAAACGCACACACACACACACACACACACACACACACACACACACACACAAACTTGATGGAAAGGTTAATATGATTGAGGAATAGATGGATAACTCAAAAACCTCGAAGCATCAACTCAGTATGTGATTTAATTAAAATCTCTCTGAACTGAGCAGTGATGCAACTGTAAGATGTGGCAAGGATGGTCTAAGGGTTTCACATTAACCAACAGAGCACTAAAACGCACGAAAGAGCTCTGAATGGCCATATATGGAGGCTCTGGAAAAACACTATTTCACTTGGGCTGATCCAGAATGAGCTAACCTCAGAAATGTGGAGGCTTCTATTTTCTGTTGATCCTTACCTTCTTCCCCAGCAGTCTCCTTCCCATATATAGGAAATTGAAACCATTTGTCAGTTAACAACCACTCCCCTTTTGTTTACCAGAATTCTGAGCTATTCATTGGAATGTTTTAAATAATTCTGTTGGGAGTCATCAGAGTTACTAATGGACATACCATCTAATCATGACCTGTAGCCTCTTGTCTACCCAGAGGGAGACAAGCTTTCTGACTTGTTGCTCTAGAAATGTCAACAAAAGGAAGACAGTTTTCAACGTTATCTCTCATATTCCCTCTGCTGTTCAAAGGGTCAGGTTTGCTAGCGTGTGGGAAGCAGATAGACAACACGGTGTAATAGCAAAGTTGGGTGTGGTTGTTATGGTGATAAGGGAAATGAAAGTGGAAGGAGTTTGAATAATATTTATTTGAAGAGTCTTGCCTTTTCCTTTATAAGCTATTCACAAAGTGCATAATATTACACCAATTCTTAAGAAGAATTGTTGGAATGCAGAGTAGGGTTCAGATTGTATGACTAATTTCTACCATCAAAGATGAACAAAGTTTTCAGAAAACTCTTAATGAGAGAATGCACCACCATTATCAGCACTGTCCTATTTACTAACATAAGTAAATATAGACATATATGTATCAGGAAAGATAATTTATTATCACTATGATTTATTACTGCACTTATTTCCATGGATTAATTATAATGCCACCATGCCTGTACATGTGCTTACCTACATCAAGTTATAGATTTGTACATGCACATGGGATGTTATGTATATAGATTACACTTTCTGGCACAGAAAATATACAAATGCACATGTGATGTGTATTTTTTTCATAGGCAAACCATATTTCCTATGCACACGAACACACACTTTTATAATCCATATAGGATATACTCTCTGGATTAAAGATGTTTGCTTAGTTATTGCTGTATCTAAAGGACCCTCAAGGAAAACACTATAATAAGCCCTGAATTTAGGGAGACACAAAGCCAGGCCAGGAGGCATGCAAGAACGCAAAGATAACATTTTTGGAAGTTCCATGTTGCACTGAGGTGTGACCCCACAGCCTAACTGGTCTGAAAAATTCCTACTGGAAACAGAAACAAGTCGGCTCTCGATCAGAAACATTCAGAAGGTTCCCCTGTGATTAGCAACCCAAATGTCAAAGGGCACCAGGAACATATAAATGGGATCATACTTTCCCTTTACTGCCACAGAGATAAAATTTCACTTTAACAAACTAATTGCCCCAATCTGGGTCAGACACAATAGAGATGGTTAGATTCGTTTCATGCCTTAGAAAGGAAGCTAGCCAGGTCCTCTAATGCCACGGCAGGACCCCCACGCGACAGGTCACCAGTGCCCTTGCTCGGTGTGGTTTCAAGGATACTTAAGGAAGTCACTGTAAACCCACCTTTGCCATGAACTCAAACTGCATCAAAACACTGACACAAGCATCCTTCACGGCCACTGTTGCAAAAACACACCCATGATATTTAACAAAGCTCTATGAAGCAGTTGGACTTTATTTGTGCCAAAACAGCAGAAACAGTAAATAGCAATTTTTTCTATAAAACAGATAAATAAATAAGATCAGAATGTGATCTAGACAACTTTGAAAAATGTCCTTCTATTAAGGGGACAACTGGTCTTACTTATCTTTCTAATTTTCAGGACTTTGACTCTTAACAACAGACCATGGGAACAGATTTTAAAAAGGAAAAAGAAAAAATCTCTTATTTCATTTTTCAAACTGCATAAAAGGGCAGGCAGGGGACGGGGAGGGACTAAGAAGGACTTGATAAAATATGATCTCATTTTACTGACATGCAGTTTTTATCTATGTCTATAAAACTTGGATTTTATCTACAGACAAATACATGGATATATTCAGAAAAGGGGGTATCAATTTTTAACATTATTAAATTCCTGTATTGTTCTTTTGTTATTCAACAGGAAAAAGAAAGGCTACTGATAAGGAGAAGGCACTTTACTTGCTTTTCGGGAAATTTAAAAAAAAAATTCCAGTGACAGAGAATAGAATAATGAAGTGTAGGAAAAGCAGGAAGTTGTCTGCCAGAAAGGAAAAACACATTCACAATTTAAAGGAACATTCCAGTCTCTGAAAAAACCACACAAATATTAACTCATCACGTGTTAATTCCTTCCCTCTTCCAACTTTACAGGCACTTATACTGCTACTTCCTCCTGATGCAAAGAACACTTAGCAACAGAGACCGCAAACCGAAAGCGGGAAGTCACCCTATAAAAGGGTGTTTTCCCCAGCTTTCGATGTTTCAACAACCAATGTGAATTCACTATCCTTGTTTCAGAGACCATGTGCTATTAGAACAAAGGTCTCATAAGTTTCAAAATAAGTTATTCAAATGCTCAGAACAGTATCTCAGTGGTCAATATGAATGAGGGAATCAATCAGGTTTTATTTTTATTACAGCATTTCTATTTAAAAAAAAATACTGACTGCTAGTGCTCTTAAATACCTTTCTTGAGAAAGCTATCCATTTCAGAAAAAATGCAGCCCAGCTCTGGAAGTAAACATGGCATGTTTATGCATCACCAAACAGCATGTAAACTGACTGCCTACCATGTACAACTGTTCAGACTGGGAATGGCCACTCTGCTCTGCTTACAACTGCCTGTGTGCCCACCTTATCTCTCCCACTGGAGGTGATGTCCTGTCCGTGTCCCCTTGAATGCCCTGGTCCTGGACCCGGTCCATGCTCCCCAAGTGTGCAGGACATGGTCAGAAAGGGGCAGGATTAACACTAGGGATCCTTGCTCCAGCCTAAAGAGCTCTCCTCCTTCTGGGCTGAACCCCTTCAGTAGGAATTCCACAATTAGAAAGGAAATGTGAATGAATGCTCGATGAAGCAACATTCTAGAGTGTAATCCATCAATAAGAGGTAAGTATTTAAAAATTAAAACTCCTTTTACTCAAAAAAGTTTTTTTACTGTTGTTTTTTGCCTGGAGGATCTCTTAATGAAGGTACTAGGTAAATACTGCCAAGGCTGGAAAATGGAAAAAAACACACTATCTACCAGAAAATCCTTATCTATATTGATAAAATTCTAAGAACATCTGAAATAATCACTTTTTGATGGAATGCAAATTCCTGCTAAAGTGATTACGCTCCCAAAACTATTTCTTGAACTTCCCTTTGAACAGATTCTTTTTTTCCATGAGAACTAATGCAAACCACCGAGCTTGCCCCGGTTGTACAGAACCCCAGATTATGGTTTGGGAAAACTGATTACACTAATTAATGAGGTTTTAATGGCGTGAGTTTGGGAATGACAACTCCTGATGGTCCACACCCTCTGCAAAGCTGATGGAGACAGCTGGCCTGGGGCCGCAGGACACAGAAGGGGCAGCTCCAGCTCCCTGCAGAGGGAGAGGCCCTGATCTGGGGAGTAGTCCCCACCCGGCTCCCTTCATAGAAGCTCGAAGGCCTCCTGGTCCAGGATTCCAGACCCTTCGCTCACGTCAGGAAGAGCCTTTGCGGAGGCCAGCAGTCAGATGGACACAGCTGGGCAAAGCAGCAACTCAGCAGCTCAGTGGGATGGAGCTCACGCCAAACCCTGGGAATAACTGAGAGGCCACCTACAGCCAACTCGGAAACCACAAATCCGCAAGGGACTGCTCAGCGCTACCCAGAAGCTCAAACATTAACCTGCTGAAGGCCGGCATTAGACCCACGCTTCTTAAGCATCCTTGGTAGGTGGAAATACAAAGTTTTCAGCATGGCCCCCCAAAAACATCATTTCTCTGGCTGAAGGTGTCAGGTTGCTTTTTTTGTCTTTTAACAAGAAATGTATGTGTGTGTGTGTGTGTGTGTTTTAAACAGTATTACTAAGCATATGGTATTTAATCTTGAAACAAGCATACGGTTGTAGTAAAAACTGTTCACCTATAATTTCTGGGACTCCTGTCACTAACCTGGGAGAAGGTATAGGACAGACAGATGGCCGAGCTAAACACAACCTGGGACAGAAGAGATGGACTGAAAGTTCACATAAAGAGCTAAAACAAAGAATGGGGAAGGATGTGAATAAATGAATAAAGTACTACTGGCTACATACAACTGCACACAAGCATCCTTCTGAGGGTTAGCCTGAAAAAAATTTTTACACCGTTTATAGTAACCCCAATGTGGTTGAATGAAATGTCCCTCTAAACACACACACACTCCTCTCTTAGCACAAGGATGTAACATGTTTATCATGACTTTTTTGTCTGCTGGGCACAAGAAATCACACCAACCAGAAGGTCACTGTATAACTTCCAACAGTTAAAATGCAGGTATAAATATTCAGCCAACTGCTCCTCTCCACCTGGGTTTCTGCCAAGTTCCCCAAGTTTCCTGTTTTGATTTCCCAGATATTCGAAACTGGCTTCCACCTCTTGGTAGCTGTTTTGGTTTTTCTTCTCCCTCCCCCGCCCCTGTGCCAGTTATCAAGACATCAAAACAACAGCTTGTACCTAAAACATAAAATTATAAAATACTGACTTAGTTGTCAACCTAAATAAAAATACTTATGAAAATAAATAACTGTCTACACTTTCTTTCCCCAGGACACTGCTGGAATTTAAAGTGAAACACATGTATTTAGATTTCAAAGTCATTTTACATAAATGAACCCAAAAAAGAAAGACATATCACATTATCAACTTGGGATTGCTTTTACAGAGGGCAACAGCAGTACATACTTATAGTTGCCTAAAAGCCTTACTGCCTTAATCAAACAAGTATTCTTAATGGCACTCGGGCAGCCTCAGCAAAAATCAGAATCAGGGAGACCTACTGCTACTGCTAAGTCACGTCAGTCGTGTCTGACTCTGTGTGACCCCATCCCTGGGATTCTCCAGGTAAGAACACTGGAGTGGGTTGCCATTTCCTTCTCCAATGCATAAAAGTGAAAAGTGAAAGTGAAGTCGCTCAGTCATGTCCGACTCCTAAGGAGGTACCTTATCCACCTGGGAGGTAAGGTTAAATATGTTTATCTGGTCAAGGGGAGAGTTCGTGCTTCCAAACTTGGTAAGCAATGTCAACTGAATTCCTCAAAAATATATTTTAAAAACAATTTAGATGAGCTAAAGCAATATATTCACAAACATAACACTGATTTCAGATATACCTAGCCTAAGAAAAATAGAATCTGTGATGAGTAATTTTAACGAAGTAAACAACTAACTTAAAAATTGTGAATCAGTACATCTGAAGGTCTGGAAGAGAGACCACAGAGTCTCTAAACACAGAACGCTTGGCTTCAGAATAAGAACCAGAGTTGGAGAGGCTCTCTCTTTTGGTTTTTTTTTTTTTTGATAATTCAGTACATATATTTTATTATAAAGGATTATGTAACAGCAGTTTTGAAAGGCCAAGTGCTTCCCAAAGTTCCCTGAACTTCATCAACCTCATAAAATGTACAACAGCCACTCCCATTTCAATCCTCCTTCCAAGAGAATTATTATACTGGTAAGTTGTAAGGATCTTATAAATTTAACGCTGCTCTATCATAATCTTACAATGCATGGCAGTTATATTTTGAGACAACATGTAATTTGACTCTTGTATGTCTGAGTCTGTGAGTCAATAGTTACACTGGATCATTTCCACTATGGTCAATACTGTATTATGAAGGATTTTGCGATGATATTTAATACCATGCAGATCAATACAACTGTATGAAAATCCATAGACATAAGGGCCTAAACATATTTCTAAAGTTTAGCAAAGATCAAACAGGTAAAATTACACAGAGGATCATCTCTACTAAAAACAAAACAATTTCCCCAGCAACCACATTTGGGGATTTGCTTGTTCCTCACTATGTGATCCTACACAGGTACCGTGAAATGTCTCAGTGGGGTTTGAATCTCTATTAATACTAATTGGAAAAAAACATTTAAAGTCATATAATGAAACTATTACCATGTATTAATACTTGAAGTAAAGTAATTCATACACAGACTCTGTTTTTAAAAACAAGAAGTATTAGAAAGTAAGTCTAGTGATTAATTAAAGACAAGATATTCTCTTACACCAGCACAGCAAATCCAGGGACACAGATTCATATAAAACCCTCTATGACTCTGCTACTCAAAAGTGTGGTAAAAAGCCAGCACTAATAGCTCCTCCTGAGGGTCGACTGGAAATGCAGAGTCCTCTGCCCTGGTCCACTCCTCGTAAATGAGAGTATCTGTGTGACGGTCAAGCTCTCTCAAAGTTAAGAAACCTACATGGGGCTTCCCTGGTGGTACAGTGGACAGAACCGCCTGTCAACACGGGAGGCAAGGGTTCGAGCCCTGCTCCGGGAAGATTCCACATGCCACAGAGCAACGAAGTCTGTCTGCAATTACTAAGCCCGCATGCTACAGCTAGAGCCTAGAGCCTGTGCTCTGCAACAAGAAACGCCACCACAGTGAGAAGCCCGCACACCACAATCAAGAGTAGCCCCCGCTCTCCACAACCAGAGAAAGCCCATGCACAGCAACCAAGACCCAGCACAACCAAAATAAATTACTTTTTAAAAAAGAAACCTCTGCGATTTCCTCTGCATGATACCCAGGGCTTGCCATGGACCTCAAACACCGTGTGGAAACTCAGGCTGGCACAGAGTTGGGTGCAATTATTATTTCTTTTTATATTACGGGATGGCCTCAGTCTTCTTGCTGAAGATGAGTGTCTCCATCCAGCACTGTTCCAGTGGGAAGAGGGTCAGGAGGAAACTCCACTGCACTTTCTCAAAAATGGAATGGATATTAAATAACATGCTGAGTTCTGTTGGATCACATTTTCTTGGGGTGTTTTTTTGTGAGCATCCTACTACTCCCACCAAAAAACCCAAGAACTTCTGAGTAAAAAAATTCTGTGAATAAAAGTGAATGGCATCATAATTCTATCTAAATACTAATAAAATGTGTGTCTACTGACAAACATTACAGATGGCTTCAAGAGCTAGAATATCTGATTAGGTCACACAGCACAGGTTGTACTGCAAGCTGCAGACCAAGAAAAAGATACCAACCAAGAATAACATTTAGCACTTACACTTTGTGTGAAAAAAGTAAGTGTAATGTAGAAAACTAAAAGTGGAGTAAGATGCTCACGTAACATTAACATTTCCTTAGGTAGGATTGAGACAGTGAATTTAGGGCACAGAATAATTAATAAAACTTAAGGCTCTGAAACACCTGCTATTTGGATTTTTAAAAACTGCAAGAAAAGTCTATTAATCAGAAGCCATTTGTCTGTATCAAAATTAGTTTAGCGTCAGAGGATATAGACTTACAATGTAAAAAAATCAAACTTCCTTTTGCTTTAAGCAGCAGAAAAAATACAGATATGAAAGCCTACATATTCTTTCTAACCTTTCATTTTTGCCTAAGCATGTAAGAACTGATGCTGAAGCTCCAATGCTTTGGCCCCCTGAGGCAACGAGCTGACTCACTGGAAAAAGACCTTGATGCTAGGAAAGACTGAAGGCAAAAGAAGAAGTGGGTGACAGGGTGAGATGGTTGGATAGCATCATCAACTTAATGGACATGAGTCTGAGCAAACTCCAGGAGATAGTGAAGGACAGGGCAGCCTGGCATGCTGCAGTCCATGGGGTCACACGGAGTTGGACATGACTTAGTGGCTGAACAACAACAAAGCATATATATCATGCAACGTAAGTTTTAGAGATAGACAAATACTTAAAAATATCATTTAAGACACCTATAAAATATCTTTAAAAAAAAGTCAAAATTCCATAGTGGATCTAAAATGTGTGTCAATTATGCATCCTGCATCTTTCAGGCCATTTAGACAATGGTCCCTCAGTCAAAGGCAAGACAAAGTCAAACTAGTAGCGTCTGATGTGCAGTGACACAGAGCATGTGCTAAATATTAATATTTACCTTTTGAGTAAACAAAGGAATGAATGTGGGCTTCCCTGGTGCCTCAGACAGTAAAGAATCTGCCTGCAATGCAAGAGACCCAGGTTTGATCCCTGGGTCGGGAAGAACCCCTGGAGAAATGAAATGGCAACCCACTCCAGGATTCTTGCCTGGAGAATTCTATGGACAGAGGAGCCAGGTGGGCTACAGTCCAGGAAGTCACAGAGACACGACTGAGCAACTAACATACACAAGAATGAATGAAGAATTAAGGTTGCTCTAAAGTGAAAGCAGCAGCCTCAGAGGGCGCCTGAAAAGAATCTGAGGAAGGGATCGCTCTGGGCTCAAAGAGTCTACAACTACACTGCCATCTCTTCATCCTCCTATCCCATTATTTAATCTTAGTGCTCCTACTCTGAGTGGCTCTAACCTCAGCTGCATCTGACCAGCTCTCTCAGACTCAGACACTTTAAAACCTTCTTCAAACAAGGGGATACAAACAAACGAATTAACCAATCAATTAATTAAAATGATATATTCTGTTTTATACCTTCCGCTATCACGGGGGCCAACATCTGTGTTCTATGTTACCTGATGTCACTTGACATCAGTGGCCCGAGGCTTTCTTCCACCACACTAACAGAGCACCCAAATGCTTCCTGCACCATCATCAATACACAGGTCATCTCATCTCACTTTTGGTGTGTTAACACTGATAGTCACTCTTTTTCTTCCATTCTGCATATTACTGTCATATTAGTCTTCCTACAAATGCTCATACTCCTCCCATTACTTGTAAACTCCAAGGTCACTGACAGCACCATATTCTCTGGGAGGATGGCTCACAAATTCCTTATCTCCAGATCTCTGAGTTCCAGACTCATAACTCCCATTTTTCCCTTGATCCTCCATAGATGCTTCCCAGTTGGCTCAGTGGTAAAGAACTCACCTGCCAATTCAGGAGATGCAAGTTCGATCCCTGAGTCAGGAAGGTCCCCTGGAGAAGGAAATGGCAACCCACCCCAGTATTCTTGCCTGGGAAATCCCATGGACAGAGAAGCAAGAGAGTCAGACACAACCAAGCGACTAAACAACAACAAACCTCCACAGATAGCTCAAACATAACAATGCAGACTCAATATCTACCTCATCTTACCTCCCATAAAGCTGCCCTCCTTATATTCCACATCCTAGTACATGACACCACTATGCAGCCTGACCACTGTGCCCACCCCAAGGATCTAAACAATCACCCCTCACTTCCAATTCTGGGAGTCTTTCTCTTCCTTATTCTCCAAAGTCAGCTGCTAAAGCCCACTGACTTGCCACTTTATCCTTCCCACCTGGCCCCCTCTGTCCATTCTCTCTTTGCTACTCCAAGGCTCTTCTTAAATTCTCCTTTCCCTTCTGTTGAGCTGCTTGACATGCCTCTCTGAGTTGGACTCCATCCCCAATTCCTCCACAATGCCTTCCTGGCTTTACCCCTCCCTACAGCAGTTCTTATTTGTCCACCCTGCATAACACAATGATATAAAGTATCTCAAGACAATTTTTGACTATCTTTTCTTTAAAACATCTTACAGAGAAAAAAATAATATAGGCTAAAATTAAAAAACTTTAAACGTTACCTCTAAGGGCTTTCAGCTAAAACAAAGGAGGACATTCTTAAGTTCCAAGAGTCTTCCTCCTTTGGCAAAATATTCATTGTGTTCCATTCCAAACAGGAATGAGTTTCACAGAACCCATACTATTCCAGTAAGCCACGTGACGCATGATACAGCAGTGCCAAACATGTAAACTTAAGAACACATCTTATGGACCCCACACAGATATCCCTCTGGCTAGACTCTGCCTGGTGATAAATCAGTGTGAACTGGGTTTTTATTTTTCTCTAGAAGCTCCCCACAAGGCTAGACCTCCATGCAGAAAGGGCAGATTTTTCCTCAAGGATGTGTGTCTATCTTTGTAGTCCTTAACATACTTATCATGAAGATACACATGTATGAATGCTAATGAGTTAATTACATCAAAAATTATCTAAATGACAAATAGCTCTACTTGGATGTCAAGTTCAATTTATCTGAAACAAAGCTCCTGAGTTCCCCCTTAAATCTGCTCTTGCACCTAGTAAAAAGTACTACAATTTGCTTAAACTCCAAATCTAAGAGTTTTCCTGGATTCCTCTTTTTCTCAGCCCTACATGTAATCCATCAACAAGCCTAGTACCAAATCACCTCTCATCCACACCTCTTCTCCATCTCCAGCTCTCAGGTCTGAGTTCCTGTTATCTCTTATCTGAACCACTATCTGTGGACTCTTTCCCATTCTTGCATCTTCCCAGTCTCCCCACAAGTCTTAATTCTCCACCATATTCATGTTTGAGAACATGCATCAAATCACATGACACTCTTGTTCACAATCCTTTAGCCACTTTTCTACGAACTCATCACAAAATCCTTAGCATCATCTACAAGGCAGCACATGACCTGGCCCTCACTCCTGTCTCACTCTCTCATGACCTTCCGGGCACCCTGACCTTTCCTGCTTTCTCGTGACATTCTTTCCACACACCAAGCTTGCCCTCACTGAGCGCTTCCACACTTGCAGTGTCCTGTGCATGGACCTCTCTCCCCTCAGATCATTACCAGTTCGGCTCCTTCTTACAGTCGGATTTCAGGTCAAATGCTCTTCCTTCAAGAAGAACTTCCCCGACACTGACGTCCATATCTCAAACAACTTCCTCAGTCGGCCCGGTAATTCTCCACCATATCATCCTGGCGATTACTCTTCATAGCTCTTATCACACTTGTGATGCTTCCCTCTCACTTCTGAGTTTACTGTCACGCCTCCCTTTCTGAGTGTGAGCTCCACAGGAGCTGTATCCTCAGCAGCTGAACTATGACTAGCACACACTTGGCACTCACTGAGTATCCGCTGGATGGAACAATGCAGACGAATGTTTTCTAGCGTGGTTGACATCCTTCTCTGAATTGGACATGATTTCATATTCCTGATTACTTCTCTAATTTATTTCAACCACTCTGAATTATAGTAAATTTTTTTTTTTTTTTTGGAAAATAAAAGCTACTTACCCCAATCTGGAGTCACATGCAAGCTTAAAAGTCCAACTTATTCACTGTATCATGGAAGTCTTTCATATCAACTTCAGCTTCCATTACTAAGCCCAGAGAGGCCCCTCCAGAAAACCTTTGGGGCGGCTGCAGAGGCTAATACTGCTCTTATTAATGTGGTCTCCTCTTCTGATGGTCTTTGTTAATGTGGTCCCCTCTTCTGCTGGTCTTTGTTAATGTGGTCCCCTCTTCTGCTGGTCTTTGTTAATGTGGTCCCCTCTTCTGCTGGTCTATCAATTTAACTTTTGGGGAGCTCAGGACAGCATGCACCAAGACAATGAAAAATAGGTAGCAATGGCATAAAACTACAAGCTTTGTTAAGATCAAGGTGGGATGACTTGCAGGTCATTCCCTGTCTCTCCTTCCTCAGAGAAATACAAATGATTCTGACAAACCATTTCGTACATAAGGCATGACTGGCTGTTATCCAGTATGGTATTTCCTCTAAATTTGTGACAAACAAACTTTATGATGTTGTATTCACTAAAATCCAGGACCAATGACCTCCCTTTTAAACAAATAAAATACCCAGGAACCTTTTTTAAAAAATACCCTGAATTGTCATTATTCTTCATAAATCTTTATTGACTAAAATGACTTTCATGTATTTTTTTAAAAATATTGCTGCAATTATGCTTAAAATTCAATTCATGTTCAGAATTCACTCACAAAACATAGAAATGAAGACCCATGCTTTTCAGCATGATGCTCTAGAGGCAAGAACACTAGACCTTCTGCCTTATCCCTAAATACATACATACCTTCACACTACAGAATGCCCCAGAGAACGGTGCTTAAAGGAAGGCTTTCATTAACTAGTCACTTTCTCACAAGAAACCGCAAAAACCAAGTCTAAATTTATCAGGTCATGCATCATCGTGGGACTTAATCTCACTTGGCTCTGCAAACTCACCCATGCTCTGCACAACCCTCCCCCCTGAATACTTCTACTGGGCCTTGTAGAACTCAGACTGTCATCACCAACATCCCTTTTGCTGGCCTTCTCCCCTCCAGATGCTCCTTCACCTCTGTGCTCCAATGAACACCTGCGTCCTCCCTGACTGCACTCTGCCCCGTGAAATCCTCCCAAGTGGGGACTGCTTCACCTTCCACATGCCATAAATCCTGAGGGTGGGGGAGGGGTCTTCTTGGTTTTCATCACTACTTTCAGATCATTCTTCCTTTTCCCCTTAAAAAAAAAAATACCTTGTTTGCATGAAGCACATGCAATCAGATCCTGCCCCACCTCCATGCAAGTGGTGCATTATCTTCTTACAGAACTGCCTCTTGTTCATTCCCTGTTCACTGCTGCTTCCTTCTTGCAGCAGTGATGGCCTGGCTGGTCACTGTCTAAGTACTCTCCTGCCTAACTCAATCTCAGGGCCCGTCGCTTTCTATAGGACTCACTATGAAAAACCCTTACGCTAGTTAAATCCACCTTTCCACCTCTGCTGCATGTGCCAGAGTCAGAGAAAAGCACACAATTGTGCTGGCTGTTCTTCCTTCAAATTTATAGCCGCTAACCTCAAGCATGCTGTCAACACTAGCAGACGACCCTAATACACTTCCCTACTTAATTCACTCCTCCTCTCTCTGAGTTCTCTATTTTCCATTTCCTCTCCCTCCTCAATTTTTCACACCCTTCTTCCACCTCAATGTTAGCTGACGACCTTGTTTTATAACCTCTGAGAAATAGGAACAATTTTGCTCCTCTCCCTCCTCAATGCCTTTGATTCTATAATCATCACCATTCTTATACTATTAGTTTCTCCCTTTTTACTAGATCATTCTTGTCATCAAACATGCTGTAACATTTGCCATATTTTTAAAGTCCTTTTTGACTTTCAGTTCAGTACAGTCGCTCAGTCATGTCCGACTCTTTGCAACCCCATGAATCGCAGCATGCCAGGCCTCCCTGTCCATCACCAACTTCCAGAGTTTACTCAAACTCATGTCCATCGAGTCGGTGATGCCATCCAGCCATCTCATTCTCTGTCATCCCCTTCTCCTCCTGCCCCCAATCCCTCCCAGCATCAGGGTCTTTTCCAATGAGTCACCTCTTCACATGAGGTGGCCAAAGTATTGGAGTTTCAGCTTCAGCATCAGTCCTTCCAATGAACACCCAGGACTGATTTCCTTTAGGATGGACTGGTTGGATCTCCTTGCAGTCCAAGGGAGGACTCTCAAGAGTCTTCTCCAACATCACAGTTCAAAAGCATCAATTTTTTGGCGCTCAACTTTCTTCACAACCACTTCATTTGTTGGTTTCAAGTTTTGAGATGTTTTCCCATTGCTGTTACTTGTACAATCATTCTTCTACTATTTCAGGTTAGGAAACGAGAATCACCTTTGTATAGTTTCATCCCTCCCTTACCTATAAGCAGATGCTTCATGTTCTTCCATCTAAATGACATGCATCCGTTTGCTCTTCCTTGCTTTTCCCTTGCCATCCCCTAGACCCGTCTCTAGTGGCACCACATGTAAATAACGTAAAGAGTTCTCCTACAAGCCTCAAGTGCAGAATCTCTCCCTGCTAATTCATTACACAACCCCCACAACTCCAATCTGCCTAACACTGATTTCTTCATGCTCTGCTGCTCTTGACTCATAAACCTACAGTGACTTTTGATAGCTCCTATCACTGGGCCTGAGTTCCCTGCACCATATGAAAGATATTTCATCACCTGGTCCTGTCCTGACTCCTCATCTTTAGTTCCTATTTACCTATAGACATAAAAACTTGCTCTCCTACATTCATTTCCCAAGTATCTTACACATAAGTCATGCAAATCTCACTTGGTCACTTCATTCTTTTGTCCACATCATTCTGCCTGGAATGCATCACCATCCAAATTCTAAACTGTTCAGACTCCAACTCCTCCACAATACTTTATCATATAATTCCCGGTAACATTTTTTTGGTCCTAAGTTCTTATAGCATTCCAAGTCCTCAATGCTATTAATGATTTAATTATATGCAGTGATACACCATCACTAACTTTTTTATTTGCAATATACTTCAATATAGAGTTTTTTCTTCAACATTGTCTCTCAGGAAAGGAAACCCCACAGTACTGACTTCTTACAAGACCTCAAATATTACAGGGTGCTTTATTTTAAAAAAACAAAGTACAGATCTAAACAGACATTTCTCTAAAGAAGACATATGGATGGCCAAAAAGCACATGAAAAGATGTTCAGCATCACTAATTATTAGAAAAACGCAAATCACAACTACAATGAGGTATCACCCTACATCAGTTACAATGACCATCAGCAAAAAATCGACAAACAATTAAATGCTGGAGAGAGTGTGGAGAAAAGGGAACCCTCCTACATTATTCGTGGGAATGTAAATTTGTACAGCCACTATGCAGAGCAGTATTGCATGTGTGTATGCTCAGTCGTGTCAGATTTTTTGTGACCCCATGGACTGCAGACCGCCAAGTTTCTCTGTCTATGGGATTTCCCAGGCACAAATACTGGAATGGGTTGCCATTTCCTTCTCCAGGAGATCTTCCCGACCCAGGGATCAAATCTGCTTTCCCTGTGTCTCCTGCATTGGCAGGCGGATTCTTTTTCTTTTTTTTGTTAATTTATTTTCTTATTGAAGGACAATTGCTTTACAGAATTTTGCTGTTTTCTATCAAATCTCAACATGGACCAGCCATAGGTATACATATATCCCCTCCCTTTTGAACCTCCCTCCCGTCTCCCTCCCCATCCCACCCCTCTAGGCTGACACAGAGCCCCTGTTTGAGTTTCCTGAGCAATACAGAAAATTCCAGTTGGCTATCTATTTTACATACGGTATTGTAAGTTTCTATGCTACTCTTTCCATACATCTCACCCTCTCCTCCCCTCTCCCCATGTCCATAAGTCTACTCTCTATGTCTGTTTCTCCACTGCTGCCCTGTAAATAAGTTCTTCAGTGCCATTTTTTTATATTCTGTATATGTGCATTAGAATATGATATTTATCTTTCTCTTTCTGACTCACTTCACTCTGTATAATAGGTTCTAGGTTCATCCACCTCATCAGGACTGACTCAAATGGGTTCCTTTTTATGGCTGAGTGATATTCCATTGTGTATATTATCGCAACTTCTTTACCCATTCAGCTGCTGATGGACATCTACGTTGCTTCCATGTTCTAGCTATTGTAGATAGTGCTGCAATGAACAATGGGATACATGTGTGTTTTTCAACCTTGGTTTCCTCAGGGTATATGCCTAGGAGTGGGACTGCTGGGTCGTATGGTGGTTTTATTCCTAGTTTTTTAAGGAATCTCCATACCATCTTCCATAGTGGCTGTGTCAATTTACATCCCTACCAACAGTGCAAGAGTGTTCCCTTTTCTCCACATCCTCTCCAGCATTTATTGTTTGTAGACTTTTTGATGATGGCCATTTTGACCAGTGTGAGGTGATATCTCATTGTAGTTCTGATTTGCATTTTCTAATAATGAGCAATGTTGAGCATCTTTTCATGAGTTTATTAGACATCTGTACGTCGTCTTTGGAGAAATGTCTGTTTAGGTCTTTTTACCAGTTTTTGATTAGGTTGTTTGTTTTTCTGGCATTGAGTTGTATAAGCTGCTTGTATATTTTGGAAATTAATCCTTTGTCAGCTGTTTCATTTGCTATTATTTTCTCCCATTCTGAGGGTTGTCTTTTCACCTTGCTTATAGTTTCCTTTGTTGTGCAAAAGCTTTTAAGTTTAATCAGGTCCCACTTGTTTACTTTTGTCTTTATTTCAGTTACTCTAGGAGGTGGGTCATAGAGGAACTTGCTTTGATTTATGTCATCGAGTGTTCTGCCTAAGTTTTCCTGTAAGACTGGCAGGTAGATTCTTTACCACTGAGGCACCTGGGAAGCCATGGAGAACAGTATGGAGGTTCTTTAAAAAACTGAGAACAGAACTACCATATTAACTCAGCATTTCGACTTCTGGCCATGTACCCGAAGAAAGCCATAATTCAATAATTTGAAAAGATACATGCATCCCAATGTTCACTGCAGTACTACTTTACAATAGCCAGGACATGGTAGCAACCTAAATTGTCTATCAACAGAGGAATGGATAAAGAATATGTGGGTACATATACACAACAAAATATTACTCAGCAATAAAAAAAGAACAAAATAATTTCATTTTTGAGATTGTCAAACTGAGTGAAGTCTCAACACAGAAAGACAAATATCATATAATATCACTTATATGTGGAATCTAAAAAAGGGTACAAATGAGCTTACTTACAAAACAGAAGTAGAGTATTTGGATATAGAAAACAAACTTATGATGACCAGGAGATGGGGACTGGGACTGACATATCCGCTTACCATACATAAAGCAGGTAGGTAATAAGAATGGGCTGTATAGCATAGGGAACTCTACTCCATGCTCTATAGTGGCCTATGAAGGAAAAGGATCTGAAAAAAGAGATACGTACACATTCACATATGTTTATGTATAACTGAGTCACTTTGTTGAACACCTGAAGCTAACACAACATTGTCAACTACACTCCAGTAAAAATTAAAACAAAGAAACAAACAAGATCCCCTCGAGTAGGAAATGGCAACCTACTCCAGTATTCCTGCCTGGAAAATTCCATGGACAGAGGAACTTGGAGGGCTACAGTCCACGGGGTCGCAAAGAGCTGGACACGACTGAGCAACTGAGCGTGCACACACAATTTGTGGAAGACACATTAACCTTGAATGACCTCTACCAGTCCTACTTTTGGATTTTTTTATACAGAGGCCATCAGACAGAATCTGTTTGAAAAAAAAAGGGGGGGAGCATAAAGAAATTTAATCAGCCACAGTAATTATTCCTGAGGGAATGATCTCAAAATTGGAAGTGCTGGATCTTGTAAACAGCCTTTTCAGAAACACTTTAAAAATCAATGCAGTGAATCGCCACATTGTAAAGATCATAAATATACACCTCACTAATTAAAAATGTAACTGTCCTAGTTTTAAGTGCAAAGACACCCTGTTTGGAACAAAACTTGTGATAACCTGGATTCTAAATCGGCTCTATCTCCAACAACTTAGATGGCAATGAGGAATGTGTGCTCAGAAATGGGTGTTAAATGACACAGAAAACAGCTCCAGCAAAGACAATGACAGTGACAGAGATGCATTTGAGATGTGACTAAAACAGTTAAGTGAAATATAAGAAGAGCAAAAAGTAATCCTCTAAACTGCTATATTATATGATGTGACTTAAAATATGCATGAATAATTAAATGAATTGAATAGATATTTGACCGCTTCATCTATGCCCCTGAAAATTTATACACTGAAGTTGGTTGGCAAAAATACTGAAAAGCAGGCAACAGAGGCGAGGACACGGGTGAGCAAAGGGCCTCAAGACAATACAAACGAGCTTGGTTAACTGCTGTCAATGGCATAACATGATTCAGAAAAGACTTTACGGGCCTGTCAGTCATCCACTGTGTACAGTTGAAGTTTTCAATTTTCAAACTGAAGGACTGAACTAAATGCTATCTAAAAGTCCTGAGGTTCTAAAACTTTATTTCTTTTGTTTTCTACTCAATAGTCTTAATGATCCAGCAGCACTGGAAAATACAAACAGAAATGCTATTTTAGAGGCTACTATGCATTTCTTATGGAAAAGGAAATGGCAACCCACTCCAGTGTTCTTGCCTGGAGAATCCCAGGGACAGGGGAGCCTGGTGGGCTGCCGTCTATGGAGTCGCAGAGAGTTGGACACGACTGAAGCGACTTAGCAGCAGCAGCAGCATGCATTTCTTAATGGGCTTCCCTGGTAGCTCAGCTGCTAAAGAACCCACCTGCAATGCAGGGGACCCCGGTTCAACTCCTGGGTTAGGAAGATCCACTGGAGAAGGGAGGGGCTATTCACTCCAGGATTCTCGGGCTTCCCTGGTGACTTGGACGGTAAAGAATTCTCCCGCAATGCGGGAGACCCGGGTTCAATCCCTGGGCTTGGAAGATTTCTCGGAGAAGAGAATGACTACCCACTCTAGTATTCTGGCCTGGAGAATTCATGGTCAGAGGAGCCTGGCAGGCTATAGTCCATGGGGTCACAAAGAGTTGGACATGAATGAGCGACTTTCACTTTAATATACACTTCTTATTCTTTACAACCATTTAATATGTCTTGGAAACAATGCAATTCAAAAACTTCAGTACTGCTCTACTGCCTTTATGAGCTTGATTTTGGACTTGGTACTCCAAACTATATCACCAGCTTCTCCATCACTATAGAGATATAAAGTGTATTTTGCAGTGACATGGATAAACCAAGAGACTGTCATACTGACTGAAGTCAGAGAAAGGCAAATATCATGTGACATCACTTACATGTGAAATCTAAAAAAATGGAACAAATGAACTTATTAACAAAACAGAAATAGAGTCACTGATGTAGAAAACTCATGGTTACCAAGAGAGGAAAAGGGGGTGATAAGCTGGGAGAGTAGGGTTGACATATATACACTACTGTATATAAAATAGATAACTACTGAGAACCTCCTGTATAGCACGGGGGACTCTATTCAGTACTCTAATGAACTATGTGGGAAGAGAATCTAAAAGAGTGGCTGTACGCATGTGTATAACTGGTTCACTTTGCTGCACAGAAGAAACTAACACAACACTGCAAATCAAGTGAACACCAACAAAAAGAATTACA
Organism: Cervus elaphus; assembly: GCF_910594005.1. NCBI lineage: Eukaryota > Metazoa > Chordata > Mammalia > Artiodactyla > Cervidae > Cervus > Cervus elaphus. The sequence continues at coordinate 84,492,514 of NC_057825.1, forward strand.
GAAAACAATCAAACCAAGAAAGTCTCATTCAGCCCTCTTTCCCCCCAGTGGAACCTGGGGCTCTGAGACAGTTCACTGCTGCCCAGGGGCACGGCTGAGTCCAAAGTCCAGGCCACACCCTCTGTTAATTCCGGCGACGAGCAGCGCACCCAGCTCTGGCTATGTCACTCCTGATTACTGCGGTCATCAATCATACTTTCAAGTCCTCCATCTCTCATCTAGGTTTTATGCATGACTGTACAAAAGTTATGGGCCACGTTAGCATAATTTTCTTGTTATTTTAATGTGATTTCTGACTTCATTCCAAAAGGGAAACACCCAATGACCTGTCCACACCTACGTGGTTTTGCCCCATGGCAAAGCCCACCTCAGCCTCCGACAGTCACTGCACAAAGCTCCCACCCCCCACCTCCTCTAAACTGCACGTTCTTGCCAGACTGCATTTCTAATCGGCACTCCTCCTAGAGCACCATCCTATGGTAAATCAAGCAGAATGGACATGGGGACAACAGATGCTGATCTCAGGCATGCCTCGTGTGACATCATCCATTAAACATAGGTGACCCAGGCAGGCAGGCGGAAACTACTTTGCCTGTACCGCCCCAGCGTCACCATCCTGCAGCTTTTAAGAAACACACACGTGTGCACAGACACATACGCATGCATACTCCATCACATTCGCACCTGGTCAACTTTCGGAATCTTGTTTGAGATCAAAGCTCCTACCCATCTCTGTAAGCTCGTCTTTGCCTTTTCCAGCTCAAATACCATCAGTGCTCAGAGTTACGTGACGTAAGGCTTGCAACCGAAAATGACTACTCACCTTCAATCCTCTTTAAAGCTGAAAGGCACATATCCTTCCTTGGAAACTCGAAGGGATTGTTACAGGTTCGAATGGTGTCACACTCACATTTCCCATTGATTAGATTGCAGCCAGAGACAAGGTTTTCATTGCAAGGTTCAAAACCAAGCAGTTGGTCATCATCCCAGTTCTCATCTGGAAAACAATTAACAACCACATAATGTTTGCTTGTTAGCTTCACTCAAAGGCCTGTCTAAAAGCAAAAATGTGCAAAGGTGTCAAGATTAACATCCAGTTTTGAACCTCAATTCAGGAAAGGCAGTCTGGCTGCATTTTACAAATGAATGAAACCCAACCTAATAAACGAGAAGACTGAAATACAGCTAGTCGCATCAACATTAGTTAGCTATATTTACAATCATTTCTAATAAAAAACTACTACTCTTCTGATGTGTTATTACAGTAACAATTGAGATTCCTTTAAAGTTTTTAATTTTAAACAAAGATTCCAAGATTTTCCCATGTTCAATAAAACTATAGGAGCTGTATCTGTCAATCTACGAAATTATTCCAAAAAACTCATTTTTTTTTTGTTTTTGTTTTTTTACTGCATCTGATAGAGACTAGTTTTGGGTTTAAAATAGTTCTGAAACTTCATACATCAAGGCAGTGCTAATAAATGCAAACAGACACCACCCTCCAATGAATGCACCTCAGTTCAGATGCTAAGGTCCATTACTGCCCACAACCAAGGTCAGGAAAAACAGGAAAAGCAAACAAAACTAACTGCTACAGCCTAGGGAGAGGCTGAAGTCGTCAAATTCTGAAGCTGAGACCAAATCAATGTCCGGGTCAAGGAATAGGGTTGACTGTAAGAAATAATGTGAAAGTGCTAGTCACTCAGTCGTGTCTGACTCTTTGCGACCCCGTGGACTGTAGCCCACCAGGCTCCTCTGTCCATGGGATTCTCCAGGCAAGAATACTGGAGTGGGTTGCCATTTCCTTCTTCAGGGGATCTTCCCAATCCAGGGACTGAAGTCAGGTCTCTGGCACTGCAGGCAGAATCTTTAACAAGTGAGCCACCAGTGTGAAAGTCGCTCAGTTGTGTCCGACTCTTTGCAACCCCATGGACTATACAGTCCATGGAATTCTCCAGGCCAGAATACTGGAGTGGGTAGCCTTTCCCTTCTTTAGAGGATCTTCCCAACCCAGGGATCACACCCAGGTCTCCCACATTGCAGGCGGATTCTTTACCAGCTGAGCCACCAGGGAAGACCCTAAAATAGATTTTAAAACCAACTTTCACGGGACCCAGCTCAGAAAAATGAAACAAACATGACAGAACTACAGGCAGACTCAATCCTTAATTGAATTCCTCATAGTGGAAACACCTCTTTAGGAAACCAGACTATTTCTCTGAGTCTCTGGTATGTTATATGAGTTTTCTCCTCTCTTAACATTATCTTTAATAGATACTTTATCACACCTTAACTGGGTACTGACTATTAAATAGTAAACATGTTTCTGATAACCATATCTTGAGAGAATATTTTTAAAGTGCTTGAATTTAAGGTACTTAAACCTGTTCCTCAAAGTAAGGCAGATATAAAGCCATCTTAAGAATGTGTTATTGCAGAAGACAGTGCAAACAAAATGGGTATGATTTTTATAAGGCTAACTTTTCCTTCTGGTGACACTGTTGACTTACTAAGTCAGGAAAAGACTGTTTTCCCTCACTGAAATAAATAATTTTCTTGTCAAGGTGTCTTTAGAAGGATATCATTTACAAAACAAAGAGCTTCAGGGTGATTCTTTGAAAAGGGAGAATAGAAAATCCCCTGTGTTTTGATTTCAGAAGACCAGGTTCTCTTATTTGATCAAACCTTCAGCTCTCAGTAAAATGATTTTAGAAGTTTAAACAAAAACAAAAGTTACCCGTTTGAAGATCTGTTTTCCTATTTAGTCTGTATTTGGCCCTTAGAAATAACATGTACGTAACGTGTACACACACAAAGGGACACTCCTATCTTCAAGATGGAAAACCAGAAAAATACACTGAAACAACTCAACAAGGTAAAATAGGTGATTCAGTTATAATACATGATGCAATGGCTCATGTAGATAATTTATCTCTATATTTAATTGCTGACGTGTTATTAGTACCACCAGCCTCATCCAGTTCTGTGAAATTTACCATGAAGAAATTTTTTGACTGAATATTCAAATTTGGAATTCAAAGTTAGTTCAACCCTAGGAATGTAAAAGCTAGCAAGAAACTCACGTTAACATCCAAACCACTGAAAATCTGTATTTCTCCTCTTTCCTATCTCATTCCAAGAAGAAATTTTTATCACAATCATTTTAAATATGTATTGTTACTATATCACCAGTGTGTTGAGAGGATTCTGATGCAGATTTTCCCCTCACAATAAACATCCCTCCCTCCATTATAACTGGAGTTCCCTGACACATCACTCTTCTGAACCACTGCAGCATCCTCTCACCTGTCTCCTTGCGTTACCCCGGTAACTCACTCTGTCAGCAGAATCATCTTCCTCAAAAGACAGACTTGCTCACTGGCTCTCTCTTGCCAACAAGAAAAAGTCCAAACTTCTTATTGTAGATACTATTCGTCATGATACATCTTGTACCTATTTGTATAGCCTCACTGTGTACCAATCCCTCACACAACCTAATGTGCCAGGAAGTACACAGATTCTCACCACAAACCCTCAAGAAACACTCCCATGCCTTTGCTCACAGAGTATCATCTGCCTAAAACACCTCCTTCTCCCCTTCCTCTTGATAACGCCTATTCATTCCAAGACCTAAGTCAAGGGGTGGGATGAGCTGGGAGACTGCATGGACCTATACACACCACTATGTGTAAAACAGGTAACTAATGAAAATCTACCGTGCAGCACAGGGACCTCTACCCAGTGCTCTGTGCTGACCTAAACGGGAGGGAAATCCAAAAAAGTGGGGACATAGCTGACTCACTTTGCTGTATGGCAGAAATTAACACACTGTTATAAAGCAACTGTACTCCAATAAAAATTTTTTAGAAATTAAAAAAAAAACCACACCCAAGTCAAATGTCACTTCTTCTAGAAGTCTTCTCCAGCTCTGAGCTGCTCTATCCTCCATGTTCCTATAAACACCTGTGCACACCTCTTATCCTTTCCAGTAATGGCTTCATGTAAGTCAAACTTCCCCATTAGACAGAGTCCTCATGCACAAGAGCCAGGTCTTATCCAACTCTGACCATCCTTAACACCATGACTTAGTACAACATTCAATAATCATATTTTTCACGTCACTGGTATGGTTAATGCTGTTGTCTATGCTTTAAAAAAAAAAAAACTAACAGAAAATGTCTTGTTAAAAAATATATAGATATATATCAAGGGAAACTATGTTTCATTATAACGAACTTGTTTACACAATAAAAATCTTATTCAAAAAGCTCATTAGTAAAGTGTTAATGAGGCAGGCATTTTGAAATTTTCAGACATACTTTGGTCCCTTTAGGTATCATCTGCCATTCTCTCTCTCCCAGGTCAGCTCTAGACTTCAGCCTCTTATCACCTGCCTGGCATCAAGGGCACTTGCAAGGAGTTCATCTCAGGCCAATTTGTTTTCACTGCCAGATGTTTTTCTCTGGCCTCCCCACAGGAAGACCATTTTCCCTGAGTGTGGAGTCAGAATTAAAAGGCAACTTCCCTTAATACCCGCCCCAGCTCCTTACTGTTCTCAGCAGAAGCCTCTTGGCAGCAACGACAGGCTGCATCTAATGGTGCACAGGTAAGCCTGGCCGCCCCCTCAGGAAATGCCACGGCCACTGTGTCCAGTCAGGAGGCATCTGACTCTAAAGCCAAAAATTTCTTACATGCTTTTCTTTTCTTTCTTGGGGGGAAACCCTTTCAATTCTATGCCCCCATCTTAATCAATACTTTGCTTTTCTTCTTGGCAAATAGTTCCCTTAAAAACCGCTGCTTCATAGGATCAAGTACAACATGATCTTGAGACAAATGCTTTTGTGTTTTTCTATTACAGAACATTATACTTTAAAATAATTTACCAGCCAACCAACAGGGACTGAAAAGCAAAAATTCAGTGAGGTTTGATTATACAGAAATCAAATCTGAGCCCAACAGTGCTGCTGACAGCACTTGGCAAATTTGATGTTTTAAAATCTCTTAAGTAAATCTATGTATACAGCACAAGGATCAAGGTTCTGATTCTGATATAGTTTTTCATTTCTCCTTGAACTGGTCAAGGGTAAGAAGGGAGGAAAAAAAAAAGGAGTTAATAACAGGAATCGCTATGACAAACCTGGACAGCATATTAAAAAACAGAGACATTACTTTGCTGACAAAGTTCTATCTAGTCAAAGCTATGGTTTTTCCAGCAGTCATGTATGGATGTGAGAATTGGACCGTAAAGAAAGCTGAGCGCAGAAGAATCGATGCTTTTGAACCGTGGTGTTGGAGAAGACTCTTGAGTCCCTTGGACTGCAAGGAGATTCAACCAGTCCATCCTAAAGAAAATCAGTCCTGAATATTCATTGGAAAGACTGATGCTCAAGCTGAAGATACAATTCTTTGGCCACCTTATGTGAAGAGCTGACTCACTGGAAAATATCCTGATTCTGGGAAAGATTAAAGGTAGAAGGAGAAGGGCACAACAAAGGATGAGATGGTTGGATGGCACCACCGATGCAATGGACATGAATTTGAGCAAGTTCTGGGAGTTGGTGATGGACGGAAAAGCCTGGCGTGCTGCAGTCCACGGGGTCACAAAGAGTCGGACACAACTGAGCAACTAAACTGAACTGAATAACAGGAATACTGCCCTTTATTTATATCAAGTAGTTTTTCTCTGGTGCTCTCCATGTGATAAAAAGTAGTCTTTGAGACCGAAAGGTCAAGATATCTGAGATACCTCTGGCAAATGTATTTTTAAGATTGTAACTTCTGCAAGACATCAAATCCGAATGCTATTTTTTCTAAATATAAAATGAGAGAAATTTTATAATTTCATGTATGATTAAAATACATGCATGTTCAAATATAACTAAATATTTGAGTACTCTAGCGAACAGTCAGTTATAACTATGGCTAATCTGACATCTCCAACTGGGATGTTTAATAAGACAATGTGATACTTTTCCTCGAGAGAACTGTGGGATTTCAGTAGGCAGGGTTATTTCATGTGTACTTTCCATTTCATTCCACAGAATATTCATAAGATGTGCAACCAACAATTGAAATTTAGGAAAATTAGGACTTCCCTTGTGGCCCAGTGATTAGGAATCTGCCTGCCAATGCATGGGACACAGGTTCGATCCCTGATCTGGGAGGATTCCACGTGCCATGGGGCAACTAAGCCTGTGTGCCACAACTGCTGAGCCCGCAAGCCTAGAGCCTGTGCTCGGCAACAAGAGAAGCCACACAATGAGAAGTCCATGCATTACAGCTAGGGGGTAGCCCCCACTCACTCCAACCAGCGAAAGCCCCCTCGCAGCAACAAAGACCCAGTGCAACCAAAAATAATTTAAAAATAAAAATATTTTAAAAAGAGACTTAATAAAGTTAATAACTTGTACTACTTCAATAAAGGGCACTGTTAAGGGAGACTGATTTTTTTCCTTGGTTATTAGTATTAATTTACTGCAACTGCATGGTAGGAACTGACTGACAGTTTGAGGTCACAGCCTCATCATGCTAAGGTGTCCGCAGTTTCACCAGCATTGCTTTTGTACCACAGTGCAAATGTTGACACACAGAATAAAAGCAAATAATATGTTAGTATTACTGTGAAAATAACTCTGACCTCATGCACTACTTGAAAAGGCCTCTTGTGGTGCCCCCAGGGGTCTGTAGGCCGCACTTCGAGAACTGTTGGTCTAAAAAGCATGCCTCATTGGGACACTTAGGCCAAGACAGCACAGGAGCCAGGTTTAAGAACTAACAAAAGGACATCGCGTACCTCTTCTCCTAAAAGCTACTACTGAATCATAAAAACACGTTTCTCTAATGTGACTTTTATAATTTGGAACAAAATGATGTCAGTATAAAGCAGAAGGTGGGCTGTTCGTTTGTGATTTTAATGCTACATTAATGTTATAAAAAGATCAGGAGCAAGTTCTCTCACAATAAAAGGAAAAGGCTTAACATAATGAATATGTTAAGAAAATCTTATAATCTCATTTAAATTTCTTCCTCTAGTGCAAAAAATGGCTGCTCCAGTGGCTGAACTTTTCACTACATTCAACTGTCTGGGGAGGTTGTGAATGAAAAAGCTAGAGATATTCTCCCCTGTGTTTGAAAATCATGATGAAGAAACTACCCCTGGATCTTTAATTCTGATGAAACCAGTCTCCATTCAGAGTAAGTATCTGCGAGGATACCCCCTGGAGGAAGCAGCATGAACTCAGGAGTGTGTGAGGCTGCAGAGATGGGCTGCCAGAGCCCAGATGCAAATGTAAAGGGTGGCTTAATTGAGTCTGGATCTTTATTTGGATTTTATTGTTTATATTTATCCTCTGTGTATGCAGTTCCATAGGTTTTGCATAACCTGCCATCCCTATTGTCCCCAATAGCTCTCTGTAGTTTAATGAATGATTTTACAAAAAAAAATAAATAAATTTAAGAGTGTACATGGGGTGCCCAATCAGAAACACTTAAAACACCTGTACGTCCAACAGCCACCCTCAGTCTTATTCTGGACTTGGCGTTTCTGCTTCACGGACTACTTTCCAACATTCTTGATGATGCCTGAAATTCCTTCTTCCCGCAGTTGATATAACAGATTCCAAGTGCAAAGGCTAGTGAGAAAGGAGCTGTGATCCTCAGGGTAGGGGAGGGGAAAAGGATGTGAAAGAGGAGGAATCTTGGAAGATGTATGGAGCCTCCTCCAGCCCCAGATCTGGGAAGCAGCAGTTGTTGTTTAGTCACTAAGTCGTGTCCAACTCTGTTGTGACCCCATGGACTGTGGCCTGCCTCGGGGGTTATATCCACTCTATGCTCAGGAACCAGCCATGGCAACCCTGGCCTAACTGGACCTAGATTCCACTTCTCTACTCTTCAAAATATCTTTCCATCTGCTTGCTGGAGTCTGAAATTCCACTAACATGGAAAAAAATGTTTCAGGTATGACCGCACATATTGGACAAAGTACTGCGTGTTCATCTGAAATGTCCAAGACTCAGAGCCTTACCTTTCCCCCCTCGTGAGAGTTTAGGGTGCCGTAGTTTACTCCAAATCCAGATACAACTGCACCCCATATGTGGTATTCCACTTGCCAGAAACACGCTATAGCAGCTATTAAAAAGCAAGACACAAATTCATAGTACACCCTCAGAAGCTCACAGTAATGGAATTCTGTTGGCAGAAGAGAGGCTGCCGGGAATATATATCAGATTAATTCTCCAGCTGTTCACATATCCCTGTGGCTACAGTAAGATGCAAATAGCTAATACTGGCATCTCTTTCCATGCCAGCCTAGAAACTCTGTTGTAACGTAAAATTGCTGTTCTTAACTCCCCCAGCTCCTGGCTGGCTGTTATCAGGCATTCTGTTCTGCTTGAGGAGGAATCTAACACGGCGAGCTTTCATTCTCTCTCCTTCCAGCCTACGGCGTTCTGTTCCAAATGCTGGTGCTTCCCTCTCCCTCTTCTGCATGCTGCAATCGGCGCAAAGCAGGAAGGGCAAAATTATGGTTATCAACAGAAACGACTCACGCTATAAACATTTGTTTTACAGGCATTTTCACAGAATAAAACTATGTTAGGCATATGTAGCTATGTACCAGAGTGGACAAAGTCTGAATCTTAAAACAATGGAAATATTAAAATATGCACACAATTTTTTCTGAAAGATTCTTAAACCAATGCAAACTTCTATAAATATGTAACAAGCAAACATGACCATTGATTCGTATTATGTTCAAGTACGGAAGTCTTCGAAAAACAATGCTGGTTCAATTGACTAAATCAATTTATAGTAAAACATTTGTGAATGAAAAGTAAAGGTTCCATTGCTGTAACTTTTGTCAGACACCACAGCAATACAACTATCAGATGAGGAACTATAGCCCTGTAAAGTCATTCATTCATTCATCCTTCCTTTCAAACATTCATTCCTCAAACAGTTACTGGTATTCTATTAAAAATCAAGAACTGAACAAGGAAGGTACTAAGAATTTAAAACACTAGGAAAGAGGAGTTTACAGTACAGTTTCCCACCACTCTAAGCAAAATCATACCAAGTATGTGAATAAAATGTTCCTAGGAATCCTGAGACAGAGAAAAAGATTAAGGAAAGGATAATTTCCTTTTTGATAATAGAAAGCTGGTGGAGACAGAGAAGAACTTAAGAGAAGATAAGCAGTATCTCTGGAAACAAGGAATTCATGAAACAAGACGAGGAAAAGAGCTCGAGGCTGCAGAACACAACCCTATCTCACAATCCTGCCTGAAGCTCGGCCTGTCTACCCTCAATTTAAAGTGGAAAAGCAGACAGCCCAGAGGTCTGTCCTCATGGAGAGGGAATCACAACCTTAGTTCTGTCATTAGACTGACTCTGAGCAAGGCAGTTAGTCCTCTTGGTTCCAATTCATTTCATCAGTAATATGGAAGTGTAATGGATAATCCATGAGGTCCCTTTAGACTTCATCCTTGTGTTTCCTCAATTCTGGCACCTTTGTTGAAATTGTACAATTCAATTTACTGGACACAGTGTCAGAGAACCACGGGCTTATGGTGGTCATAATTTAAATTTAAAATAATTTCCCATTTATCAGACCAGTTTAAGGTTTGGAAACCAATCACTATGCCTCATAAGGCAAGCCAAGGATGCTTTTAATATAACAAATATCACTTTGCAGGACCTTTCCAGCACATCTAGTCCTAGAGGATTTACTGGCTAAGGTCTCAACAGATTAAAACAGAATTGGCCTTGAATTGATAACTACTAAAGCACTGTGTTACTACACAGTTGCCTCAACTTCGTATACATTTGGAAATTTCTATGATAAAAATGTTATTTAATGGGAAGAGACTATAGGAAAATTCATCAAATACTTAAAATGAAGAGCAATAGAAATGGCACATGTTGATATTGATGGGACACAGTTATGGCAGTGTTTAAAGGGAAATTTCACAGGAAATAAGGTAAAAAAAAATGAACTAAGCATTCAATTGAAATTAGAAAAAGAGCAATGAAGCAAATCAAAAGAGACAAAGATAATATATGGAGAAAATGCAATAGAGATAAAAGCAACAGGGGTGATTAACATAATAAAAACTGATTCTTCAGAAAGATTATTACGATATCTCATAAATGGTTTATGACTAACAGTCCCATCTATGCATGTTACCTCATCCAGGTAGGTACTTGGACATATAGTAATACCTTTTTTAATTGGTTTCTCTTCGGTGGTTTTACCAGGAAGTTACTCAAAGCCAGACATTAAATGGTTACATTTTTGAAATTTTTTTAAATAATCAAAACAAGATACTTCATTACTCAAGGAAACTCTTCCCTAGCTACAACTAGTCTGACTGAACCCAATGGTGTAGAACTCAACCCCTGACATTTCTTCTACTTTGAGACTGAATCTCAGTATTTTTAAAGGAACTCTTTAGGCCTTCTCCACTAGCCCATGGTTGTGCGGTGTTAGACCTTCTGGTCAGGCACATGCCATTATTAAGCCACACAGGCTTCTCTGAGCATGAATGTCCACTAAAACATGTAACTTCCTTGTTTAACCAGCTTTAAAGAATATTGGTACTGTTAATTAATGCACTGTTACTTACAAATGAATATATCTTAGTTGAGGGAAAAATTATCCTGGGGAAGTATTTAATTCTTTCACATTTCCTCTCTTCATCTCAATTCTCTAAAAGTCATCCTTTAAAGCCAGATGATTAGCTATCCCTTGGGCACCTGGGTCACAGTGTTTTATTCTCCTACAGAAGCGCTTTGGTGTAAATAACACCTAGTAAGGGTGTTTATAAGAACTGCCCTATCAAACTTCTTAAGGATGTGGAGTCCAGAAACAGCAATTTCCAAATAAAGTCCAACATCTGGCCGTTCAAGTCTCTGGCACGGAACACAAAGCCTTGTTTAGATTTAATCGCAGGCCACCTCTTCACCCTCATTGCTCCCACTCTTCCCCACTCACTGCAGCAATACTTTAGAATGCCGTGCTCCCAAAGGACCCATACTGTTAGTGACCCCCTGGCTTATGCAAAGCCATTCTCTCTGGCTAAGAAAGCTGTTTCTCTTTACCTGCTTTGAAAGCTCCTATTTAATCTTTAATACTTTCTCCAGGTTTCATCTGCGCTATATGGACTAAATCAAGAATTACCTCCTCTGTAGGAGTTCTATTACAGATCCATTAGAATTATTTCATCTATGGCAGTATAATGAAACTGCTCATCTCATCTCCACCAGAAAAAGTAGGTTCTTTTTGTCGTTGGGCTATTACGGGGCTTGCAAATAGTAGCTTAGCAAAATAAATATTTGCAGAAGGAATAAACAGAACAGGAGGACCTGAATTTCAACAAAGTGCCAAACGTTTTTGGAAAGTAAGTTTGGTGGTAGGAAAGAGAGACAATGATTCAAAAATAACTGAGAAACACCTTTTTATCCCAGTTTTTCTGCTGAAACATTAATACTGAAAACATTTCCTGTGAAACATTAAGACTGACTCAAGTTTTCTTTCAGCCTCAACATTTTATTACTCAATACTTCCAAATATCAATAAATATTTGTGACGCGTTGAAAGGTAAACGGTGAACGGTTGAACGGTGAACGAATGTAATATTCCTCAATCAACATCGGATAAATAATAACTTAAATAATAATAAACTCTTGTTATCCCCCTTCCTACCACTTTTGTCTATCATGACCATATTAGATAATATGACACAAGTTAACGTTTCTTGTCAGAAAGGTACTTGTGGGTATGAATGATACACAGTACCACTTTACAAATATTAATGTATGCTCCAACCTAAAATCTGTTAGTCAAATGATCAAGAATCAAACAGAAGACTAGATATGGGAATGCCATTTTTACTCGACTGTACTCACCCAAAAGTATAAAGCACAACAGGGAAAAGAAGAAATGTGACCAGAATTTCAAACAAGAACAACAAAATGAGCATGAAAATAAGCACTCTGAGGGCTACAAATGTTTCATTATACTAGCTGAACACCTGTCACAGATAATGAAACACATCTCGCGACACGTCCCACCCCTTCAGTCAAATCTGGTAACAGCTAACATTTCCTGAGCCCAGGGCCTTACAAGGTGCTTTCCACAGACCTCCACACAAGCAGACAACAGGAGGAACTGAAGAAAACGGAAGGGAGGTGGGCAAGGGCTGGCAAAATGTCAAGCCCAAGAGTCCAGAAAACCCGAGCACCAGGGAAAAGAAAGGGAAGTGGAAGTCCTCAGTCGTGTCCGACTCTTTGCGACCCCGTGGACTATACAGTCCATGGAATTCTCCAGGCCAGAATACTGGAGTGCGTAGCCTTTCCCTTCTCCAGGGGATCGGCCCAACCCAGGGATCAAACCCAGGCCTCCCGCACTGCAGGCAGATTCTTTACCTGCTGAGCCACAAGGGAAGCCCCAAAGAAATGGAGGAACACTGTTACTCTTTCATCTCACACTGGAGCAGCCCATCTCAAGTGAACATGACGGTCCGTGGCCGATGGTCATTCCCGAGGGGCCAGCAGAGCCTCCAACACCTTCTCAGCCAAGACGATGGTGTTGCTGGTGCCTTTGGAAACATCTGGAAACCTGACAGCATGAACGTGATCTCAACTATTCTATCATCCAGGAAACAAGGGTTTCCTTGTGAAAGTAACAATGCCTCCACATAAAGCAATACTCCTGAGGCGAAAGTAATGATTTCTCAGAGGTGTAATGATCTGTAAGTAGCATTAAGGAATCCTTTCAGGATAATGAATTAGTGAAACCAGTTAGCAACTGTTTTGAAAGAAATGTCTTTATAAATCAACTTGGGCACTGCTGTGAACTTCAACCTAGTAATTTTTCAAAGTAAACCAAGTAGAAAATGATAAGTCAAAGAGTGATCACCTTTGATTTCAACAATTATATTTCTAACTGATCCTTACCACTAACTCCCAATACTATTCTACAAAGAAATATCATCCCTGAATATCACGCACCCAAACCTTAAATTTTTCTGTGAGGCAAGTTTCTACGTGTGATCTTATTCATCCCTACAAACTCCCTGGATCTCCAACTACCTGGTCCTGGCAACAAAACACAATTTGCTGGCAATATTCAATGAACACTTTTTTCTTTTCTTTTTTGTTTTAATGTGCCTTGTTTCATTGTAAGTGAATGTTTGATGTGTATGTCCAGATCTCTTTTCTCTTAAAAAATATTAAAATCCACATTGCTACTGTATGCCTATATGGGAAGAAGTATTCGAAATTAGTAATGAGAATCAGAGAAGTCTCTGTTGGTCCAGCGGTTAGGGCTGGGCACTTTCACTGCAGGGGCCTGGGTTCAATCCCTGATTGGGGAACTAAGATCCCATAAGATGTAGGGTGTGGTTAAAAAAAAAAAAAAAAACACGAGAATCAGAGTGACAACTGTGGACTATTAAGAAATCTCACACCACACAGGGCCTCTTTGATATACTAATTCTTAAGGTCATCAAGTCTTTGAAATTTACCCTGGAACTCTCCTCCTAGAAGAAAACGCAGATAAGGGGGCGATGAAAAACAGGACTCTTGGACTTCCCTAGCTGTCCAGTGGTGAAGACTCTGCACTTTCAATGCAGAGAGCATGGGTTAGACTGGGCAACTAAGATCCCACAGGCTGTGCAGTGTATGTGGGGGTGGGGAAGGGCGGGTTAGGACTCTTGCCTTAGGGTATGTAAAAAAATGAACATTAATCACTTGGAAGGTCTATGTTTTATACAGCAATGATTTTATCCCTAAGATTCACGTGAAATAGACCATACGAGCAAATATAGCAAGACCAGTTAAAAAAAAAAAAACTAAGCAATTTTAAGAACATGTTTGAAAAATATATTTGCACATTTCCCTCAACACTGGAGTTTCCTCTGTGTAGTGATCGAACCTCTACACCTCATGGATGCCAAGTTCTGAGACCTGGGGGTCTTGGCAATGACATCAACACTACCCCACCATCTTCAATGGCTCCCATTTGATTCCAGAATCAAGCCTAACCCCTCACACTGATAAATGGGGCCTGGGCCAGGGCCAAACTAACCTCCCAGTAACCTACCCCCTATTGAGTGGCCAGCACCTCTCACCTCCAGCACTGAAGCCTCAGGGCCTGGGGACCTGTGTCCCCTCCACCCAGAACGTCCCCTGCCCCTTCCGTGCCCATTCACTCTTCCACCCCTTCAGGATTCCAATCAAACTCAACTACTTGCCAAGAAGTTCCATGACCACTCCATTCAAACTGCAAACCTCTGCACAGCTGTTCCCCTTCTTGGCTTTATTTTCCTGCACAGACTGATATCCCTCTGGCACAGTACATGTCCTACGCACTGTTTATAATATTGTTCATTTTGTCCCTCTCTACCAGAAAGCTCAAGATTGATAGAAATTTTTGTCTCTTTTGGTCACAGCTCTGTTGTCCGTACCTAGAACAGGTCTTATCACAGTAGGTCCTCCATAAATACCTACTAAATCAATTCTGACTATTCTGTTTCCATCCCCTCTGCGAGGCACAGCTTTCTTACACTAGCTGGAAATCTGCTACCATCCTCCTCTGTGTGGCTTAAACATCTTCTCCTTGAAGTTAACTTGATTTTCTCCCTCTCACTTCACTTACCCAAAGACACTGCAGCTGTGTGTTTGCAGCTGGATTCTGAGCTGCTGGGGGAGTGGGGGACTGTGTCTCTCTTATTTCTATAGCCACTTTATGCTGAGTAGGATCCCAATCCTTACTTGATAAATGGTGAAAGTAAATGGGAGACTGGACTAGTGGACTACTCTATTAACAATATCCCATGTGGGGAGAGGGGGCGGTAGGGTGGGGAGTAGCAGCTTTAAAGATGTTCTGTGGGTATGTAAGATTCAGGTTTACTTATATTTTTCGATCCTTATGCACTTATATTTCATATCTTTCTGGAATGTTTTAACTGCAAAAGAATAAGCTTTATAATAATTTATGACTACCAGAGGCTTAGGAAGCAAGTACCATTTTGGTCTTTTAAAATATTGCAAAGAAACTAACTTTCTTTCAGAGTCAAAAAAAAGTTGATAAATTTCTTTCTGCATTTCAAATTTAAACACATGCATGCATAAACATACACATATAGAGAATAACTAATTTGCTACCAAAATGAAACATAAATAAAACCCACATGAATCACCCAGTCCTTTTTCCACATGCTACAACAGCATGTATTCCCACATGCAGTTAAGTAGGTGGATTTTGCAAGATCTCGATTCTGTAATGTTATTCTATTCAAAGTTAGTCTTTATAGAGTAAAAGAAGCATCAAAAAAATGTTCAAATGATAAAACTCATAATTTCTTGGAATAGATGGAAATATATCTACCTTAACTCCTACCTGAAAGGTTAAAATTTATTGTCTATTTTATTAGGTTCAAGATACCTTTCAAGAACCAATGGTTATTAGGATAGAAAGGAAACTTTAAATGTTGACCATTCCCAAAGGATGCTCTGCTCAAATCCATATCCTATTTAATAAGGATCACCAATTTTCAAAGGATTAGAATATACAGAGATACATAGCTTTGAACTTACATACAAGCACTTAACATGTTCTTTAATAATTCTGTTGCTTTAAACTTTCAAGTTTAGAGGACTGCTGCATTCTCAGAGAAGTCCTAAGATGCACACCTAGAGTAGTGAGGCGCTGGCCTGCTTACCCGCTGCACTGCCTGCAGCATCCCATGGGTCTCACCTGGCGGCTGGTATCAGTCAGGTGGAGGAAAGGTGCCACATACCCTGGGCTTTGCAGGACCAGTGAGTCTGAAAACCAAGACACCTCCACTTAGCCTCAGGGCCACGACTCCCAGGACTCTGGACAATGTCACCTGAGAAAGCCCACACGAGCACCCTCATTTCAGCAGAAGGTGTGGGACCACAGAACACTAATTATCATTCAAGACAACCCTGGGCGTGGGAAGAACGAACTGACTCAGCCTGGAGAGATTCCAGCTGCAAAGGAAACCCAACCCCTTCAGGTATGGCGGCAGTCAGGAGGGTTCTCTTCTTAAACGGGTGTTGCAGAGACACTTGGCCACCTCTCAATTCTATTCTTTTCCCGTGAGCATGGAATTTAATTGCAAACACTGCCCCCCGCCCATGAAAAACTGGCCTGCCATCCTGGCAGAGCTCATGAGCAGTCTGGCAACTGTGCAATGCTCCTGCTTTCACAAGGGCCCACACGGGGCATCTCAAGCCCTTGCTGCGCATCCCGCATGGCGCTTTAATAGGGAGGGAGTGGAGGATGTGAGGTGCGCTTATCCCAGGGCCAGTCAAGGAGCTGGTGCAGACACCATCACTGCAGCTGGGCCTCGTGGTTCTGAAAATCTCTTCGAAGGTGGTAACGGACCAGAGTGTGTGCAAAGGAGGGGGGCGGGGGAGAGGGAAGGCGCGCATCCATCACTACTGACATGAACCAGAAAGGGATGACTAAGTGCCAATCAATCTCACACCTGGACGGACAGCAACCCCCTCCCCAGGTTACCAACTCTGTCTTGCAAAAAGAGAGCATGTGAAAAAGCTCCAGGGTCTCCAAATGAGGCGGTGGCTTCTTCAGAGGGGTCTTTCCCACCTTCTGACATATTTGGTTTCTAAAGTGAGACTGTGTCTGGTCTGAACGGAGACTGGACGTCCCTTCCTTCCGTCTGCCACCCTCACGTCCACCAGCTCCTAGGAGTCTCCTCTGCATGCTGATCTGCCCCTCCCTTCTCCCTCAGACCCCTTCCTCCTGGCCCCACATGCTCCGGCAGCGCAGCCCTGATCCAGCACTCAGGAAGCCCGCCGGTTCAGTTCCACACAGCGCCCCGCCACCTGCTCTCCCGCGCTGGGGAGCCGGCTGGGTCTACGTGGGGAGGCAGTGCTGGCCAGCACTTCCTTTCCCTCCGTCCCACCCCAAGGCCACGGGGCAGGCTACCCCTCCCCTGAGTCTTTCCTGTTTCCCAGGCCAGGTCCATCCAGGACACTCACTGCCAGGGGTCAGAGTGCCACATTCCAGTGGCTTCACACCCCCACAGGGAGGGCTGGGATTCCTGCATGGGGGGTAGGGGTGGGGCAGGGCGGCGGGCGGGGAGAGAACTGTTCCGCAGAGGCTGACTCGGCCGCTGTGCCCGTTACCCTGAGGCCAAGGTCGGGGGTGGGAAGGGCAACAGGAGTACCACAGCTCCCTCCAGAGTGGGCAAGAAAGAGCCCCTCAACCTCGCAGGGCTTGGAAGAGGCAGGAGTAGCAGAAACGGTAAAACGCAGTCAGAGAACATAAAAAGCTGGGCCTCAGTTCCTTAATCTGTAAAATGAGGGGGCTGGCCTAGAGACGCTTTTCCAAGGGCCCTTCCAAGCCTGTGATTCTGATCCCTGCTACAGCAACGGTTCTCGGCCTCAGACATTTCAAGGTCTGATGTACTTCCAGCTACAAATAGAATGCCATCCTCATTCAGAGGGCAACCAAACCTCTTTAACCTCCCAAAGCAAAACTCTCCTCTGGCAATACTGGATTCCTCGGCCTCCAACTCCGCATCTCCCAGAATCACTCCATGTCCTTCTTGTGATCTCTGGGCCCCTTGGGTTTCAACTCAAGCCCTCAAGCCCTGCCTTAAAGGCTTCCCCACTTCTGCAGGGCCGAGGGAGAAACCAGGCTCCTGGATGTGCATCCACCGAGGTCACCCTCTGCATCCCAGGCCACAGCGTGCTGGGACCCGACGCCACCCGCGCCAGGGGCACCGGGAAGCCTGGGGCCCGGTGCTGCTGCGGGCCTCGGACACAGAAGCTCCACCGCACAGTCAGGGCCAGGAGGAGCGAGGTGCCGCGGGCCAGCGCGGTCGCTGTGTGAATGGAGGAAACCAGCCGGCTCCAGCCTGGGCCTGGGGACACCTAACCCTCCCGGGGATGGTCAGGGTGACTTCCTCTCCTGGAGGATGGGGCGTGCAGGGCTGGCATGCAGCCTCCTCAGGTCAGGAGCCAGCCTGCTCATCAGCGACCCGACAGATGGGAACAGAATTCGAAAGGGAAGGTAAGTAAGATGTGGGGCTGAGGAGAGTGGGGAGGAGAAATCAGTGGAGAAGGTTCCACTGAGGGCTTCCATTCACGTCATAGACAAAGTCATAAACAGCTTTTGTTAGCCGGGTTCGGCCTCTAAAATATGCTCTGTGGAAAACACACTCCCACGTGGTCAAAATCTACCAACTACTTCAACCAACTGTCTACCTTTCCCCGTTTTTTGTTTTTTTTTTCCTTTTAAACCAAGCAGTTTTTAATAAATCCCTATGAGTAAAGTCTGACAGCAAAGACTAACTCTGTGGATAAGATGATAAAAACAAACCTGTGAAAAGGTATCCTGATGCAGACGCATCTCACTCTAAGCAATTGCTTTTAGTTAAAAAAAAGAAAAAGAAAAAACAGATTGCCTGATCAATGTCTTCTGGTCAAGCCAGGAGTCAACACAGAACACTCCCTTTATTTACTAAGACCCAAGCACTAGAGAGAGAGTACGCATTCTGTGTGGGAAATCATCTGGAACTAACCAGAACCTGGACTTTCCCCCCCACGAAGGTACTACCTTTCATAGGAAAATAGTTCAGAGTTCTGCTCAGCACTAGCCACACGTCACGGCGCTCCCCGTGCTGCCGGCCACACAGGAACACAGGGGAAGCTGCCACAGAAGCAGTCAGGAGGCCCACAGCGCATCCTTTCATGAAGACCAGGTTTTAAACGGGCCGCGTCAATATGGGTGACAGAGAGAAAGAGGGAAGGCAATCACACACTCCTGTTCTTTTTATAAAAACCATGAATCCAGATGATTCACCTGTGAAATAATCCTGCCATACAAGAACCATACTACACGCATCTACATTGGAATAAATTTATTTTTTTGAAGTTGGGTACCAAGGGAGAATTCAACAGTTAAAAAAATTTTTTTTTGGAACACAATGAGACATTAAAAAAAAAAAAAAAAATGGGGAGAGGGACCATGATTAAAAAATGACGACAGACAACAGAAATGGCATTTTTAAAAGGCAGGGCAAGCTTTTTGGTTTGAATGAGTATGTGAGTATGTTTGTTTAAAGCTCTTCCAATTTCTTCATAAAGAAAAAGGGCTGTTGCAATCCTGTTGCATAAATCGTTTTTTGAATCCATAAATAGTTTTAGAATGAAATAAGCACTCATAAACCACTGACAATGGACTTCAGGATTATGTTCTTGTCACCTTTATGGGTATGATTGGTATTTTGAAATCATCTTTTCCAAACTGTAATCTCTAGGTCCTGGGTCAAAAGCTCTTGTCCTTGTGATCACTGTCCCTACAAAGAGAACACAAGGATATATACTCTTCAGTTCTCACCATAGCAAATATCATCAGCATAAACTTTTAAAACCAACTTTCTTAACTTAAAAAACCATGACTCACCTCTTTCTATTAGAGCTGTGATCTTCATCCTGAGTAAGGCCCAGACGCCTCATCAAAGATGAGTGACCGTGCCCTTCTTCCCACCAGTTCATCGAGGTTTTATGTGGAGACCATTCATTCCTCTCATGGTAGATGAGCAGTAACTCTGAGAAAAGCCCTCAATTCAATACCCCAACAGCAAGACAGAAACACTCATATCAGGTAGCAACTGCCTAAGGGTAAAATCATAAACAAAGCCTCCTAAAAGGAACCTTCCAGGCACTGGTGTGATGTAACGGAGAGAAGAATGTCCCATGATTTACTTATTAACTGAAAACATTCTCTACTGAGCAACTGCCACTTTCAAGGCCCCACGCTAGGCGCTGGGTGGGCTACAAAGAAGCAAGAACCTATTCAATGAAAGGGCACCGTGCTACCCATCTCCACCTCAAAAGCAAACATACGTTAGAATGTAGAGGTGAACCCATAAAGAGGGAACACAGCCTTGTTTCAATATAGCTAACAAATATGCTGGAGTCTGAAACCTTCCAATAACAATGCTCACTGGAAACAAATCACCTGATTAAGCTGTTTTGCCCTTTCAAAATTACCTTGGGAGCCTGTGAACAGGAATCAAACTTCTGCCATACTGAGTATGTTAGGTCTGATGAACAAATCACAGGCACATGGTTACTGATAATGAATCTGGAACATTCTGCTACCCTATTCCCAACCATAGGATAAATGTCTCCATGCCTACAATGTTTTGTTGCAACCAAATATTACTACTTTCAAGGCAAGAGATGAGGAAATAATTTTTCCATCTTCTGAATGTTACAACTATTCAACAAAATCTTTAATGAGCACCTATTATGTATAAACCACGGTGTTCAGAGAAAATGACATTTAACATGCACTTACTATGTATAAGCCACTCTTCAAGTGCTTTACACAAATGAGTCAACTTAAGTCATTCCCCCTAACACCCTGCGGATTCCTCAGAACAATCCTATTTTACAGATGGAAACTGCACACAGAGGTCAAGTGGCTTGGCCAGGATAATGCACCAGGCAAGTCGCTGGGCGGGACAATGAACTGACTTCAGAGCCAGGAGGACACCCTCTAGTATACAATACTGCCTCTCATTAATAAAACATGGTTTCTCCTTAAGGAGCTTATTATCTACATTTCTCCTGAGAAGTCATTTCCTCTGGGCAGTGTTGAAGACCGCAGCCCTAAAGCAGCCTGGCAATGCCTGTGAGCCCTTCAGGCGGGTAAAATGCCCCAAGTCCAGGGTGATTCACGGTCTGGTGAGCAAGCAACAGAGCCGAGGAGGCAGGGCCGGCGCCGGGAGCCGGGCCAGCGCCACCACCGCAGGCAGGCGAGCGCCCCAGGATGAGGAGGGCTGTGGTCGGGCGGGCTGGGCAGTGTCCCCGAGCTCGCGGCAGCAGAGAGCACCTGTGCGCCGGACGGGGCTGGCCCAGGGCAGGCCCGGGACGGGAGTGAGGCTTCCTGAACCCACATGGGTGGAAGCGGCGGAAAAGGATTCAGAGCCTGCACAGGAGGAAGCGGTGATCACAAGGAGACCAAAGATCCGGGGGGTGCAGGGTGCCCCTGTACACGGTAACATACACCCAGATACACACAGAGCCAGAAAGCCTCGCATACACACCCCGCCCCACTCCTGCCCCAATGCGATGTATGCGGCGCTTGGAATTCATTATTTAAAAAAATTAAAAAGTCTCATGACAGGTCAGGAAGTTACTTCACTGCAACTGCAGAAAGAAAGGGAACGCAGTGGCCATGACTGGTACACCGGGGGAAGACTTTTGAGACACCCATACCAATGGGATCCAGACACTGAGCTTCACTGCTTGGAAGCACCAACTCTGAGAGGTGAAAGCGTGAAGCCGCTAAAAACAGACCCATCCATAAACAAATCCATCCAGCACTTACCCTGGCGAGAACCTCCGAGTCTACAACCTCCCTCAAACTCTATTTATGACTGCTCCCACAGTCTCACATCTCAACAGCCAGAAATAAACTCAGGGCTCTCAAACCCAAACCTTTCCTCGTCCTCCCCCTCACCCAAGCTGGCCAAGCTCCAGGGCCCCGTGAGCAGGGAAGCGCAGCCCAGGGACCCTGCGCCTGCCCGCAGCCGCTGCTGGAACATTCCTCTGAACACACAGAGGCCCACTCTCTACCATGGGACCAGGAACACACTCGTCAATTTCATTATCCATTGATTTAAACATTTGCAATCACATTATTAGGAAGGTTCTGAAAAGAAAATATAAGCAGTTTGGGTTCATAATAAAGACCAACTGATTAATGATTAACTGTTCAGCACTGGAGGCAATCTATTGATTCCCACTTTCAAAATAAAGTTTTATAAATTGATTACAACAGGAGCTGCTGGCACCTTCCCCCGTCTCACACTTTTTTCCAAAGAGCGGTCACCTTCCCACACCTCTTTATATTCATCCTGGAGACACAATTTCAATACACATATGTTGGTGGTGGTAGCAGATGTCAAATTATTTGCTTATTATTGTTGAATGTAAGTATCTATTAAACTTTGAGCTTTAATTTGAAAAAACCTTAACAACACACTTGTTGGCTTTAATGTTACTGTCTCATGAAAGAACTAAAATTCCACAAATATTCACGGTTAAACTATTACCTGTGATGCGATTTCACCCTCAAATTACTTTTTCAATACAAGGTGTACTCTTATTTTAAATCAGTATGCCAATACAAAAAGTATTTATTAAATTCGACTTGTGTACATGCACTGCTTTGCTGTATGCTATGGCTTAAAGAAGACTGAACAGGTACTTTCTCCAACCGACAAGAAGTCAGGTGAGCTAAGTCCAGTGCTCTCTGGACTGAAGTATGTTGACTGGTAGACATCATGAAGAGTCACAAACTTTCAAAGACTTATGATTCAGAAACTGTAATATTAAAGAGGTAATACAATTTAGGTCTTCCTTTTGATAATCTAAGAAGCACTTGGAATTCATATAAAATCTATCTGAAGCCTGGTGATTTGATTCTGCACAGTCTGCACAACTGAGAACCTGTGTTTTAATTTAAAAAATTACAGAAATGAATCTGAAACATTAATATCTGTCCCTTTTGAATGTAAAACTGGCATCTGAATTGTAAAAACCATTTTTAATATTGTATCATCAATAATAATACAAGGGAAAAAAGTCTGTTTCCCTGATAAAATTTCAACAAACTTAATTGCAAAAATGATCCAAGTTTTTTGAAGTGTTATGTGTGTGCCTTGCTGGTTAACTCCTAGTCTTCTGGTGGAAGAAGGCAACTATTTCAAATCCTTAGAATCATTGGTAACATCGGTAACAAGAACATATGTCACATGCATGCAAAGCACAAAGGCTGTAAATTAATTTTGGAGTAAATATCTAGTCCCTATTTAGGGCATAGTTAATTATATCCATTTTTCATACTAAGTAAACATTTGTAATCCAATAATGCACTACCAAAAAGCAACAGAATTAAAATGTCTCTACCCAGTGGGCTGGTTATTTGCACAAACCCTCCAAGTCCTTACAGAGCTTCAGTGTCCTCAGAGTCAGTACAGTTCTGGTGGCAGCAAAGATCTAAGACAGAACAATGAAGGGCCACAGAACTCACACCACAAGTCCCAGACACAAGAGGTCAGATCATTAGTAAGGGGACAGGGGACAATCATGGGCATCTGCTTGGAGAGCCCAGGCACTCAGGAAAACAAATTGAGACTACACAGAATTTTCCTGTAAGTTCATCTTGAATGCCGATTTTTTTTCCCTTCTTGCCTCTTACACTGTCCTGGGGAGAGGCAGTGAAGTAGAAAGCTGCAGTCGGTACATCTGGATTAATCTGCTGACATAACAATAGAGACTATGTAGCAACACAGGAAGATGCATTTGGTGTAACTTTAAGTGGAGAGAAGATATGAGATGTGATTTATATGTGTGTGTGTGTGTGTGTGTGTGTGTATAGAGAGAGAGAGAGAGAGAGAGAGAGACCAGACAGTTTTAAGTGGAAAGAAGCAAGATGTAAGGTGTAGGATACAAAAATATATGCATATAAAGGAAGACTATACAAGATATATATATAAAAACACACAACTGATTGTCCTTGGAATATGAGCATTTTGGGTCACTGTTTCTCTTCTGTTTTCCAAACTGTCTAGTAAAGTTATGTCACCTTTATAATAGTTTTCTTAAAAAGAAGGGAGAGCACCTAGTATTTGGCCTCAAGGAGAATACTTAGTTATGGGAAATAAGATGTTCAAGAAATACCAACTACAGAGAGGAAATTTAGGTAACACTTTTGATCATTAAAGGGATTTGGGTCTCTTTTTACAAGGCAAGGCCTTTTCCCACATGTAACTAAGCTCCAAGAATTTCTGAGTATGACAATTTCTAGGGAATTTCCGTATCAGTCCTTTTGATGGTCTAACCTTTTCGACACAGGGCAAGGGTAGGACATTAGCCACCACAGATCTGATGAGGACCTTATTAACTGCAGAAGACAGGGCACAGAAGCGAGACGCCCACAGCTCTATGTAAGTTGCTTAGGAGTCAATCTACATGTGTTTATCTGTATAGATTAATAATGGTCACACACAGAATTTTTTTCTGTTACAATTAACAGAACCTAACACTTCAATTAGAAGAAAACGCTATCATGACAGAGAAATGGACATAAGAGACAGACTACCAGGACAAGAACACCGACCCCAGGAGGAATCTTTTTACACGTCTGTGCATTGCATGTGTGGATGTGTATGCACATGTCATTTGCAATGTGTGCACAGCCGTCCACCGCAATGACAGTTTTCTACTGGAACAAAAGACAGGTCTGAGCTTCCATTAACCCTAAATTACAGGCACATGTGTAGCCTGCCCACTGCCCGCTGCCAGTCTACTGGTTCCCCTGCAAGGCTTCCCTAGGTCACTGACGAGTCAGTCTCTACTCCTCAGAGAGCCCTACCTGCCTGCTTTCTCTGGCACGAGCATGAAACTTTCCCCCCAAGTGCTGTCACTGCGTGTGGCTCTAGGCAGGACAGCCAGTAAGAGTCCGGTTCAAGAAACCGATTTTTCACAGCTCTGTGAGGTCCCTTTTCCGGACTCAGAGCAACACGGCTAGCTATCCAGCTGGAAACGGTACTTGTGGGTCACACTTCACACCCTCTCCTGCTGGTCCGTGGCTTCCAGGAAGCCTACTTGTCAGTTACAAGGACTGTTTACCTTGGCTTCTGACCTGAGGGGCACTTCCCTCCTTCAAGTGTGTTTCCCAGTCCTCTGCCTCCATTCATTTATTTTATTAAAGTCTCGGGATAAAATGTGCTGTTCCGGCAGCAAGAACAGCTCTGGACCTTCACCCATCACCTCAAATAAACCGAGGAAGCCCAGGTGTGAGGGGCACACGTCTCTGAGTTGAACAGCCTCCACCATTTAAGTCAAATACTCCCCCTGCTGATAAAGAGGAAGACAAGACCACACTTGATGAGAACACGCTTGCCCCCAGGGTCTGAGAGCCGACTTTAAACTTTCAACAGTGAGGAAGCCACATGAAAGTTAGAGTATTTTTAAAGAGTTAGAGGAACATCAAATGGACTCTCAAAAATTATCTCACTTAGAACCTTCACCTTTCATTGCCAGCTAAGCATTATATTTATAACTTCACTTAGCAATCAGTTCCAGCTTGCCCTCCTCCCACCATTGTATAACAACCAGTTTGAAGAATAAAAGGCTCTAAAGTGAGTTACTGGAAGGCCACCAACTCACGACACCCACACTATGAACAATTACCGTCAGGTTGCGAGATGAGTCTCTTTAAGGCTGGAAAGTTGAAGGGACACGCTACAGCGGTGACATCAAAATTAAACTTGCCCTTAAACTTAGCCTAAGACAAAGGAGCTTTCTGGGCACATTCTCTAGAGTGATAAAAGGGTTTGTGTGCCCGAGCTTATACCCAGGATAGTTCTATGTTGTCTAGGAACCTGTATACTTGATCTTGACCAAATCTCTTTCCTCTCCCAGTTGAAAAGCTTAGCGCCAAATGTATGACCCAAAGATGGTAATTTGCTGTTGTGTCCTTAAGTGTCTCAAGTTGCACTGTCTGAATCTGCAAACCGCTTTCAGATCTTCAGACAAACAAACCAACAAACAAGCAAGCAATGGGTTCAGGGCTAACGGTGAAAAGGAAAAACAACTCCACACTGGTCAATAACAAGTTGGGACTCTAGCCATGAGTCATCAAGAATTCCTCCATCTCTGAAGTCATAGGGCTTGGAGTAAATCCAAATGGGATTTTGCTTTTTAAATTCCTTATACTGCATTCCTATGAACTTCCTGTGAAAACCATTGTGTGGCGTTTTTATTATTCACAGTCATACACTTCCACCCTCCTGTTCCTTCCTCAAAGAAGCCGTACAGTTAAATTCCTGAGGACACGTGCAGATCACCTGGGGGCAGTACACAGGCTGTGTCATTTGCTGGCACAGCACTCAGACTATTCAGTGCACATATGTTAAACTCCCTCCTCATGCGCAACATTCTGTCTTAGACCCAATCTTGGATTCGCTGAGACTCCAGAAGTTTTATCATCATCGATTATTCATATGGTCACCTGGAACTAATTCATACTTGTTTATCAGTTGTTTACAAGCATCAGTTGTTACAAGCATCACCAAAGCATCTCCACTGCTACACACACAACATCCCTGGGTGATAAAGACCTTATGAACAGCCACCCACAAGGATTATTCTTACCAATGGATGAAGGCTTGGTGAATGAAAGATGACACCTGTATGACAAACTGGCAAGAAGAAAAGTCCCCACAAATAAAAATTGCCTTTAAATATTTACCAAATAAATACAGCTGAAACTGACCCATTGCAGCAAACTTTTAAAAAATTAATTCTAAGAATGATTTGGGGGAGACTTCTCTAGTGGTCCAGTGGCTGAGACTCCCACTGCAGGGGTGGGGGCGAGTGGGGGAGGCGGGTTCGATCCCTGCTCTGAGAACTAGATCCTGTATGTGGCAACTAAGAGTCTGCATGCTTCAACTAAAGATTCCACACGCTGCAACTAAGACCCAGCATAGCCAGATTAACTAATTAATTTAAAAATAAACATTTAGAAAAAGAATGATTTGGGGAAAAAGGGGTAGGAGAGGACATGAGACAGAATCAAGTTGTCTTCTGCCAATAACATAAGACTTCTCCCTAGGATTCTCTTTACAGGTAAGTGTCATCTATTTTAGTTTCCACAATACAGACAGACCAAACTGTTCAGATGGAAAAGTTTTTGTAGGATATCTTGCATGACCTTGAATCGAGATTTAGTCAACAAATGCTCGTTGAGTTCTTCCTCTCAACGTGTGCCAAGCTCTAGAATAACACACTATCCTGGCACTCAAGGGGATCACAATGAGGCCAAAAGACTGAAATGTGAACTCTAACACAGTGTGAAAAGTGCTATAACAAGGGAAGGAGAAAGTGCTATCTATGGGCAGGGGGAGGACCCGGAGGATGGCATTATTTTTTTCCAGTAGGGCAGGAAGGCTTCACAAAGGAAGCAGCATAAAACTGTGGAGGCTGAGGATGAGAATATATTTTGAAGGCTATGTGAAGATAACTCTGGGGAATCTGAAAGTCAGCACCACATTGATTTTCCAGGGGCTACTCTGCCTCCACACCTTTGAGGGCAACAGATATTAGGAAGTATCTGTCAAACACACCTCCTAATTTTCGAAGTTCTCAAAGGGTGTTTGTCCAAGATAATCTTGAAATAAATCATAGGTACTGAATGAATTTAGGAGTCTGACTTTCCTTTACCTGTGGGCTTTTAGTAATAACATGCAAATTCCTAAGGCTCTAAGTTAAATGCTTATTACACTAAGATTATTTTAAAAAGTAAAGTTGGGATCATTATGCATAGGACAAGAAAAAAATAAAGCTCCCAGTTCCTTCCTTCCTGGTCGTGATTCTTCCTGTGTCTCTCTCTGCAACCCTTGACACCATCTACTTTTCCATTTTCTCAAGAAATAGTACTTCTGATGCAAAAGCACAGGCTCACATATTCACACACAGTTTAGAAAATATAATACACAGACTATCTTCAGTGCCAAATGCAGCTGTAATTATATATTTCTTTTGGACATGTTTTATGTTAATAAAGCATGTAAATACTTTATCTCCCTCAAGTTTTCCAGAACTCTATTGGCAGAGAGTCTTTTTCCTTTCTCTTTCCAAAGCATCAAATACAATTTCCTTAAGAGATAGTCAATAAACAATGCTTGCTAAGGGCTCACCTTTTCCCAGCACAGTCTTTGGAAATGATTTATCTCTTTCCAACAAAACGCGCCTCTGGCTTCTTGTACCTCTCCCTTTCTGCGCAACCCCCCACCGCCCCCAGAGGTGTTCCAATTCTCCCCCTAAATTTCTACTTTTCCTATCACATGTAAAATTCCCACGTAAGGCCAGAAGTTATGTTTAGTGATGTTATGTTTATCTACTATAAATCAGCCCACACTGCCTTAAGGATAGTAAAACTTTGGTCCCAATCACCAAGAAATGAAGTCAGTCATTTTCCTGAGCTCCACTTGTCCAGATAGCTATCCCAATTAACCAGGCAGTTTAAAGGCCAAGCACTTTAATTAAAATTGTTTTTTTAATGTCATAAAACTATGCACCATCTTTATTTATTAAGAAGTCATTTTCAGTTTGCTGATGTACAGAGTAGACAGTCCACTTAACTTGCTTCAAGCATGGACGCTGTTCTCAGCATGTCCATAATACAATGCAAAGTATTCTTCATGTTGTGCCACAGCACCCAAACACACACACACACATGCACACACTCTATACGCAAAGTCATAACGAAGGAGTTATCACAACTTCCTGTCTCTCAAAGTCACATCTGTAACTGGACCAGGGGCCAGTTGCTGATGCTACAGATACATTTTGTCATCCGGACACCTTCTGAAGCCAGCAAGGCTACCGCAATTTCATAAAGATTCTTATGTTTTCTAGCACTTTCTAATCCACGGTATCATATTCCACAGTGTCAAACGAGTCCTATGTACTGGCAAACACTGCTTTCCCTCCAAACATTTCTACAGACTCTTCTGCCAGTCTGCTAGCCCGGACACCATTATTGGAAGGGTCCTCACCAAGGATGCGACCCTTGGCACCAACTTCTCTTCAAAGGTACACAGAGAAAGAGCTGCATGCAACCATGCTGGGGAGGAGGTAGAGGCAAGTGGGAAGATGCTGGAACACATGCCTTTCCAGTGGCTTTCAGAGCACATGAGATTCAGCTACACTGGGTCATGGCATGGATTCATTAGGGGAGGAGGAGGGCCAAGCCACAGCACAAAGCTGTGGGTGTGAGAGGTACCAAACGGACCTTCTAGAAGACTCTCCTGCTAACAGATACACACTAAACCCTCTGGCTGCTTCTAAGAGAGAAGTGTAGGGCCCCAGGCATTCAGTTTTTTTTACTGCCCCCACAATTTAAAAGTTCTTAAGCTAATATGCATCAACCGAGCAGGAAGAAAACCAAATGAAGACCTATTGAAACAGCAAAGAAGAGTTAAGCAGAAGCTCTTCAGGCAAAAGCTCAGGTTACTAAATGAATACCACCCACCCCTCAATGGCTATTTCAGATGCCACCACTACTAGCTATCCAGAAATCTACCCTGAAAGAGAGAGGATAAGAGCCGGAACAGGATTTAACTTTTAATATTATCTTTAAAAAAGAAAAGGAGGAAAAACAGAGCAAGCCATAGTACTCCACTAGAAGTGTTCTCCATTTAACAACATAAAATGTCTATTCAGTTATTAATAAACTTACAAAAGTTTTACAGATTAGAGCAAAGAAAGAAAAAAAATCATCTTTGGGTGTATAAAGCAGAATGTCATAGAAAACCAGAACTTAGATAAGTTGACATTGCTTCATGGAAGAGATCTACATAATCCTTGCTGAGTTATCTCCTGTCGCATACTCCCAAATGGAGTATTTAGCGCTCAGCAGACTTATTAACGAATAAATGCCCAACTGGAATTAACTAGTACCTTATTCTGGAAGGCTGCTCTTGGCAAAAATGTAATATTCACAAGGCACAGCCGGCTGACTACTGGTGTACACCACGGGCTGGGCTGAGCATCGCGTTCTTTAGAACCACACGTATCACATTAAGTTTAAGAGCCACAGGGCCACGCCACCAGCAGCAAAATGCCCTGTCGCTGGACAACGTGCAAAGTAAGGGCGAAGCTTCCAGACCCCAGGAGGCAGCTTTGCAAGCTTCACGGCTGACCTGGACGGGAGACATCGTCACTGAAGACTTGCCGTCTGGCACACGTGCAGAGAGCTTCCCAGGGCTGTGGGGGCGGCGGGGCCCTCCGCAGAGGCTCCTTCACTTCACCCTCCCAATACGAGGCGCCCACGTGCCCGTGCAGCCCGGGCCCCTCCTTTTGTGCATGATCACTGTTATGCTTCTTTAAATTCAGCTGCTGCTTAAGGAAACTCCCTGGCAAGTGAAAACAGCAGCAAAGGTAAAAGAATGCTGAGAATTTGGCTGCTGCCTGCAGTGTTAGGAAGAACAGCAATTACTCAACTCTCTCCGAGTGTCAGAGGCAGAAACGAGCATGTGCATTTGGGCAAGTTTTGGCCTGTCTTTGCTCAAGCTTCTGCCTTTGCAGTATTTGTCACCTACCCACCTCACAGCCATAATAACTAATGAAGTAAATGAGAAAATGGAGAAAGAGTGAAGGCAGCAGACCAATGCAGACATAAAAGAGGTGTAAATTCTGTCTCGGATCCAGATTAGACCACAGTCAATGTGGCTTAAAGATCACCAGCATTTAAAAGATGTCACTGACTTCCCAAGAACTGTGTTTTGCCGTCTCTGTCGCCTCACAATAAACATAACTACAGGAGACCTCCTGATCTCTTCCTCCAAGTCCTTCCATCTATTGCATTTGGCATACAGTCATGTAGACACTACTGCTTTTTCCTTCTCTGGCTTTGCAGACACAAGGTAATAGTTGACTCTTGTCCAGGACTTCTAGGTTATAAAAACATTGATCTTATGACCAGAAGGGCCTTAAGATATCATCTGGTTCAGTCCCCCTGCCTTCAGGTAGGTAACTATTTAATTCTCTTTGGACAAATCAAGGCAAAGTCAAGTCAAGGGAAGCTGAGAAGGTTTTATTTCAGTTACTGGCGATTAGAGGATGGAGGAAGACCTGGAAGCCAGGGCTACATTTTTTCTCCTTAATCATACTAGATTCATGTACAAGGATCTTGCAAAGTCTACTTTTCTGAGAGCCCTAAATCCTACCGGCAACAAATGAGAATCTATACAAATCCACTCATTCTTTTGATTAAAATATGGACATGTATTTGGCCTTTCATTTTAATGTTTAAATTTAATGGACACAGTAACAAATTTTCCTAAAATCTGTCTGAAACCTAAGAACTCAGTATTTCTGAACACACAGCACACCCAATCTTTCTCAAATCATTTAACAATCCTTAAAAGACTCTGGCCTTCAGCGAGAAAACTGTCTAAAAATCTATCCCTTTTTCCTCCCTCAGAATGTAAATGCCCTTTCCTTGAAAAGAGGCAAAGCTTCCAACTATGGAAAGTAAGGGGAGTTTTTTCAAGATGTGCATCTGACAAGATGATGGAGTGTCCTTCCTCTGCGGAGTCATAAACACACACTCTGAGGGGACCGAGCCCACACACTCTGTACTGGATTCCTCACACTTACAGGGCTCAAGTAGTCCAACCAAGCCTCAAAATTCAAAGTCCAGTTCAGGCCACACTTTCTCAAGACAGTTTTGCCTTATCTTGGCAGGTCTCTTGGAGTCTTTTAAGAAAAAAAAGAAGAGGTATCACAAGTCTCCAATACTGAGATGCCTTTTGTTTTATCGGTTGTGAACAGTTTCGCTTGTGGCCTTTGGATAAGATGCTAAGTTACTTATAGACTGAGATTTTGTGGGCTCAGGTTTCACTGTGCCCTGCCAGAAATTCCTTTCTGTTTTGAATCTGAGATGTTTGTTTATGGTTTTTGTTTTGAAATGCTAAATAAGATAGGCACAGTCTCTAGTTACAGCCTATACTTTTTTTTTTTTTTTTACCGTGCCACAGCCAGAGTGGCTGGTTGCTAAGGACTCAGCTGAAATTTCCAAAGGGCAGACTCTTGTGATTCTCTTCTCAGGGACTTGAAATGTAAAACACCCGAAAACACAATGAACCCTTAGCTTTCTTTCGTAAACATTCATAGAACAAATATTCCCAGGATATTTCAAAATGAAGGTGTTCTTTTGGATCTGATAAACATATACTTAAGCAGAACTCTGAAATGTGGAAGTTGCTCACCTTGCCTGTAGGCTGCATATTTGAATATCCACATTTGTGATGAAAGAAGCACTACAATGATAGGTAGTAGAGAGTCTCAGGAAAAAGAAAAAATCAGTTTTGACTGTGTAATATGTTTTGGCTGTCATGAAGAAAACAAAGAATTGTTAACTACTGATTTTAAGGACTGTATCATCATTGTGTTTCCTTCTCCATGTTGCATAATAGCCAATGTAAGGCATTTGCCTTGTAAGTTCTCAGCCCATATTTACTAGATAAACAGATAAACAGAGGACTTAAAGAAAAAAGTCACAGTTCTGTCTTTCCGAAGTGGGACCTCACCTATACTAGGAACCAGAGATAAGAATGTCAGGTGTTTTAATTCTAGGTGTTCTTTTCTAGCCTTCCATTGCAGCACAGACTCTCCAGAGAAACCACACACAAATCCACAGTAAAGCTGCAGCATCAGTCCACGTGGAAGATGGATGGAGCACGTCGGACCAATCAGAGCAACGCAAACGTGCCCTGGGCACCACCTCCTGCTCATCCCCACGCCTGCTCTGGTCTCTGAGCCAGCAGGCCTGCTGCTCTTTCTTCTGGAACCCCAGAGACCCTATCTTGCCTTGGCAATAATCCTGGGGGCTCTGAGGTCTCCAGCTATGTCTGGAAACCCACAGAGAACTTCTAACAATAAAATACCATTTAACGCACTTCCATGAGTCCATATGCCATCCATATTAACATAGGTCACCTTTTAAAAAAAATACTAATTTGAAATAGCTATGTGGAAGTAAGCATTCAAACCACAAAATAGAGCAGATGGCCACATTCTCTGAAGCACTAAAGGAACTGAGAATTACAATCATACTGGATCAAACCTATGAAGGTGCTTTTGGTACAGAGACCCTCAACTCATACCCCTCATTCTTGGGGATTCACTGTCCCTTTCTCTCTGACAAACATCAAGAGGCCATAATTGTCAGAATCCCCTGTTAAAGAGATTTAGTTAAGTGTAGTCAATCCACAAAGCAGAAATTTTCTTTTAACTTATACAGAGAAAAAGCTAACAAATTAGAGAGAGAGAGGACAAAAAATAGAATGGAAATTGGAATATTAACTATCTTTTTCAGTACCAGGTACTCTACTGGCCATTACACATATTTTTGTGTGTCTATGCATGTATATACATAACATACATACATGTAATCATATATATATTTAATACATGTAATAATTCTCTCCAACCTTCACTGTAATTACTTGATAAAAGCTATTACTATTCCATTTTCACAGGTAAGGAAACTGAAACTCAAAACAGTTGAGCAAACTGGTGGCTTACAGTTGAACACAGCTGATTTAAACACAGGTCTGCCTGGCCTCAAGGCCTACTTTTCCCCTACCACACATTGCACAGATGAGTGAGGAGGTGGATGGAGGGGAAGAGATCCCCTCAGGCCTGGCTTGCTGCTGCACCCCCCTAAATCCTTCTGAGTAGTCAAAGGTGGAGTTGGGGCCCCTCTTAGCTGCCCCTGAGATGCCCAGCACTTCCTAGCTCAGGCCTTACTAGCTGTAAATTATTGTCTTGGGCTACAACAGATGGTCCCAGTTTTTGCTGTCTACCTTCAGACCACAGCCTTTGTGAAAGTCGGGCCCCTTTCTCATTTATTTTGGTTGAAAACTAATTATTACACAGGTCTTACTATTATATCCATACTCATGCTATATACTTTACATGCACTATCTTTCTATTTCAAGTGTGGTCCTGAGACCAGCAGCATTGGCATCACCTGGGAGTTTACTGGAACTGCGGACTGTCTGGCCCTATCCAGACCTACTGCATTGGAACCTGCATGCTTAATGAGGTCCCTAGGTGATTTGTGTGCACATTAGCATTTCAAAGGCACAGTTTTATCTCATTTAATCCTTAGAGCAAATATAGGTGGTTCTTGTCACTATTAACAGCCGGGGGAACTCAAGCTTAGAGACAGTAAGTGGTATCACGAAGACCAGAGCTTCAGCAGCTGCTCAGTAAATACTTACGGGCAGAGGAGAGCCGGGAAACAGGTGGGGCTGCAAAAACAATGGAGGAATGGCCTGGCCGAACGCCTGACCTCTGGTTTTGCCTCGTTTGCACCTACTTCGGGGACAAGTGAGACTGTGGCCCCTTTGCAGGTGAGCTGCAGCTCTACAAGCTGTTTCTTCTGCTCAAGCCAGGCCAAACCCCATGTTGACCGCCAGTGTGGACACTGCAGGAGCTAGGAGCAAAATCTTCCAGAATACGATGTGACGGAAGATGCACACTGCTAGTAAGTGTGAGTTCAGGTGTTCCCCCTTCCCCAAATATTAGTCCACAGACAAATGGTTAAATTTATGGTTCCTACAACCTGTGGCACCTAGTGGCAAAGAACTGCCTGCCAATGCAGGGGACACAAGAGACGTAGGTTCAATCCTCTGGGTTGGGAAGATCCCCTGGAGGAGAGCATGGCAACCCACTGCAGTATTCTTGCCTGGGGAAGCCCATGAACAGAGGAGCCTGGAGGGCTACAGCCCATTAGGGTCAGAACCCTCCCTTCTCTATTTTTACTCCAAATATACAATTTTTACAGAAACTATTTAGACCAAATATAATAAATGGGCATCAGGAGGAAAGGTAGCAAATAGCTTCAGAGGCCTTTTAAGTTTTTTAACTCCATGAATTTATGGTGTCGGGATACGAGGGGACCTGAATTCAATAATAATCTGCTCCCTTTCTAAGAGTCCAAACTCCTTAACCACCAGTGATGAAATACTCAGATGGCTGAGGGTTAAACAGAACAAGAGAATGAGCCCGTATCAGATTATTTTACTTCTACTGCTTAGTAGCTTTGTAGTCCTTAAGTGTTTACCATGTGCAGCCGTTGTTTTAAGTGCTTCACAGGGTTCCCTGAGTCCTTATAGAAACCCTATTGTTAACCCCACTAAACAGAGGAGAAAATGTAGATGCACAGAAGCAGAGTGTAGATTTGACCCCAGAAACCAAGTTTCTAACCATTACACTCTTGGATCAAGATATAAGTATTTCTCACAAGGAATTAATTGGGCTTGGGAGAGGGAGATAAGGAATTGAACCCTGTTCACTTAGTAACTACAGAAGAAAAAGGAACCTCTTTATTTTTATTTTTTAATGTGGGCCCCAAATGAACCACTGTTTACCTTGAGGGCATTCTTAAGAATAGTTCACCACATCTCTGCCCTGTCCGGAAGACCAATGAGGTCTTATCCAAACTTGGAGGTTTTCCATGATTTGATCAGACTAACTGGCCAGGACAAGCAGCAGAGAGTGGTGAAATCAGGAGATGCTGATAAATAGACAGTTCTCAGTTCATTGCCGACGCTCACCTGCCTAGCAGAACAAGCTAGAACAAAGAGAGAAGTGCTCCCAAAACAAAGTGCCACTTTGAACAACAGCTGGTAGAGCGTTAAGAATGCAGCCTCATTCTCAAACATGCTGGGAGGCACTCTTGATACCCATCACAAGAACACTGAGAATGGGTAGGATCCCTTCCCCATTCCCCACCGAAACAGAGTTCTTACTCAGGCTTCCGTACCTTATTGGACCTTGAATTCTCCTTTTCAGCTTTGCCACCTGAGCCTGAAAAGATCACCTCAGATCCTGCGATTCCTACAACAAATTTTAACCACATATCTCACTCACCAACTAATCATCTACCGACCCGAGAAATCACTTCTACTTGGCTTGAACTTATTTATGAAGTAGACTTTTGAAGGTCTTGCCTCATTCTTTATCTTGATTATAAGAGGGGCTAGAGTAGGGATCAGGTCTGAGAGGTCCCCAGGCTTCCCAGCTCCCCCTCCTCCCCTGCCGCCCCAGGAGAAAGCCTTGTACAGAGTAAATCAATGAATGAGTGATTGATTTCTATGCAGAGACAAGCCAGAACTTTAAAAATTCAGCTTTGGAGAATTCAATCTCTGAGAAGGAAGGATTTCAGTTTGTTATTCATTCATGCTTGGCTAGTCCACTGTTTCTTCCTCAGATAATTAATTGAGCTTTGCTGGGGTGTCTCCAAAACCCTCATCCTGCATGTGCCCTGTGGAACACAGTGTCACAGGAACCTGCTTCAAATGTATTTACCTTCCACTCATTTTACCATCATCTACCTAATGGTATTTACACACAAAAGCAGCACTGCCATCTCTCATGTTAATGCCATCTCTCCTGTTAGCTGGTGCATGTTAGCCTGAACGACGTTAAACACACCCACATTTTTCAGGAATTTCACAATTAATGTCTGGAATGTGCTTTGGATTATTCTTCAAAGGATGACATAGTTGCCCTAAGATGAATTCGGTTTTTTCCCCTTCTCCCATTTGTCATTCTTTAGTCCTCCCACTCCATTATCTTTTGGGGCCATCTGTTTTATCTGTTTTCCCCCAACTTTGTAATTCCTGCCCCATGCTTCCCTGAAGCATCCCCCTGTTCATCCAGATCATCACATTTTAAGCCATAAACACAGAAACCTGTACCACATTGCTAGTTCTCCAGGCCAGAATACTGGAGTGGGTAGCCTTTCCCTTCTCCAGGGGATTTTCCAAACCCAGGGATCAAACCCAGGTCTTGCAGTTCAGATTGCAAGCGGAATGCATTGCAGGCAGATTCTTTACCAGCTGAACCACAAGGGAAGCCCAGTAACTCCCACAACTGGTTGTAACGCCCAAATTCTAAGAATTATTCAGATGGTTTTCTTCATAAATTAATAATATTACAGTAAATTTACCTGTATGTTCATCATGGCACTTGTAGAGTAAATGCGTGTTAATGGCAGCAAGATCCCCAGATTTGCTATTTTTGCCCTTCCAGGGCTATGCCACACATCTGCCCCTTGCCAAGTGTTTTGTGTGACTGAACTAACTCCTCGACGACAGTGAGGGTTCTGTAAGCTTGAGAGTCAAAATCAAAGTCATGAAGTCCTGTCATCTGAATATGTGCAGTGAATAGACTCTCCACATTTTGTCAATATTTACTCTGGGAGGAACTAATTATTTCCTTGTTTACTTACATTGGTTCCTCTTCCCATGCCGTATTAAGGTGATTTCATAGGCCCTCTGATTGCTTCTATCTCTGGCATCTAAGAACCTTACCTAAAGACTTTTGGATGGAAACTGAAACACCTTCCTCAAAAACAAGGAGCTATGGGTGTTTTCATTTTTCTAACATCAGTACAAGAATATTAACTCTGCCCATCCCCTCTTCTATTTAACTGGTAAAAACCCAAATCCATGGACTCTTTAACTGTGACTCCTACATTACAGATGGATGAGAGGAGATCTATGGCTGGTGTACAACCAACTGGTTTGATTTGTTCCCTGGCCTCCTAGAGCCTGTTCCCTAGGCCTCACCTCAGATCCTCCACAAACTTTCTTCCAAGGAGTCGTCATCTCCAGTGAGTGAAAAGAAACCATAACCTTCTAACGTCAACAGTTTCAGAAAACATTCCATTCTCTGCTGGGAATACCCACCCCACATCCTTGGTTTTACTTACTGCCCCGTGAGAAGTGGGTGGAAAGAAAAGTTAAAATACCTGGGGGAAATCAAAGGAGGATTGAGTTTTGAAAGAGACAGTTCTTACATGGCAGAGGTGAAAACAGTTCCATTCCATAAACACGAACCACTGAGTAAACAGTCACCAGGTGGGAAAAGAGTGCTTCTCTGTGACGGGGATCGCCTGGCTCTAATGCAAAGTTCTCAGAGCAAAGCAATCTACAGTGTCCCCTAGGTTCCTCAGCACTCTGCCCTCACGACCTGTCAATCCTAAGCCATCGCTGCTAGTTTCCTTACTTAGAGAAGGGTGGTCATGCTCCCCATGCTCCCCACCCACCCCTTCCTTACAGAAGCATACAATACGGGTCCACAGAAGAGGAAAAACGGACCTCACCCCTTGTCTGAAACATAAACCTCACTGGCCAATCAAAACATTCTTCCTAGAAAATCTTATTTGAATATTTTTTCAAAACTGTCTTTCATCTCCCAAAGAGGTCTCCCACCCCTCCCTCAGGAGTTCAGACTACAAACTTATTTCTATGGCTTCTAGGCGATTTACCTAGAGGCAGGCACCCTAACCAAGGAGCAGGTCACTTAGGAAGCTGCAAAGGGCAACAAGAAGACTCACTGAGTCAGTGGAAATGGGAAAGGGATCTTCCCAGGAGCCAGAAAGCACAGAGTAGAAAAATGGAGGTATCTGGCTCTCTGCTCAACTTTAAATATAGATATAGCCAAAGATTTTTTTTTTTTAAAGGAACAAGTATGTCAGGATTTACTTAGTTAACAGTCTAAATGATGCTGAAAAGAAGTCCAGGTGTATGTGTCACATGATTCACTCTTCGCATCATTTAGTCTTTTCAGAAAATATTTTTCCCTCACTGTTCTTTCTATGGAAAAAACTGTTCTTCCATGTACTCAATGCACATTCACTGAGAGCCTACTATGAGCCAGTATGCCTTAAAAACCTAAGGCAGGGAGCCACAATTTGGAAGGGGTCCATTTCAGACCCTACTTTATCTACTCACTTTGTGAACTGAAGTTAAAAACCTGATTTTTTTTCCTCTCATAAAGCCAATATGGGGAGTGATATAAATAAAAATTACTGCAAGTTGGCAGATAGAGCGATGTAATTTGTATTTAAATTATGTCATCGAAAACAGGTTAGTCATGATAACATTTCTATACTATGCAATATGTTTCCCTCAGTATAGTCAGTTAAACAAGTTTCAAAAGAGTTTTCATTAACAGATACAACCAGTAGGGGTCATTTTAGTGCAAAAATTGCAGCAAAAGACTTCCTCATGAACAAAATGTATCAATTTCTATTTGTTAGTTATGATAATTATGCACAAATTTCTGAATAAAAATGGAAACTGAGGGAAACACTGGCCATTGAGAAATTTTTTGCCAACTAAGAGAAAAACAAGAGAATGTCAGCATCCTCTAGGGTAATTACTGCCATAGAATGACTCCTTTAATTCTTAAAAAGGAGGAAGAAAAAAGGCCACTCACTTATCTTGTTTTCCATAAATCTTGTAATCACGTGAAAATTCTTGAAATTTTAGACACCCTATTGAAATAGCTGTCTAAATACATTCATCATGCTAGGTAACACTGTCCTTTCTCCTTTGGGTTCATAGATTGCAACCTAATTGCTGCTTTTAGAGTTCTATAAAAAAATAAAGTAAAAAAAATGCCCTGAGCACACCATTTTGGTAGCTGAAAACAGGCTGGCTAGATGCAAAGTGTTGTTAAAGAACACTCAATGTGATATCATCATGCCAATAAATACTTCCAAGCATTTTCAAGACTAATACCAAGTGTGTAGAGTGTTAACAGAAGAAACGAAGCTATTGAGGGATCACCTCATTTCAGAGGAATAAAAGGCTCACCAACAAACTGCCAAAATAACTCTATACTATGACACCAGGATACTGGTGCCAAAGCACTTGATTAGCGTGAATGTTCCCTGAACTCCACATTTCCTTCACCAGAAATCCATCATGAAGTAACAAAACAAAGGTTAGAATCTTTAGAACCTTCCCAAGTCCTTCTCAGAGCACAGCAGTTTCCACCACATTTAACCTTGTTTCAGGGTGCTTGTTCTTTTCAGATTTATGGGAGACTGGCTTAAGTAAATTACACACTCCAAGTAGCAGGGTTCAAAGCTACATCTTTTGGTCCAACTCATTCAGAATTCCCAAAGTCAAACACATAAAATTGTATCAGAAGTTAATCTCCTGGCCATTTTTCTTGTGAGAAATAAAAACAAGTTATACAGTGGGATTTAACACCAGGTGAGAGGCTTTTGTACTTGAGGTAAACAAACTCTTTATAATCCAATGTCCTCAGGGTGCATCGATGCACTTCCCGCACGAATTCCCTTCACTCATTACTGCCCACTAGCTTCCAAACCAGAAAGACCATCCTGATTTTCCAAAACTGTCCAAACTTTAAAACCTGCCTGGTGGCTCAGTGGTAAAGAACCCGCCGGCCAATGCAGGAGACGCAGGTTCCATCCCTGGGTCGGGAAGATCCCCTGGAGGAGGAAATGGCAAGCCACTCCAGTATTCTTGCCTGGGAAATCCCATGGACAGAGGCGCCTGGCGGGCTATAGTCCAGGGGGGTCTCAAAAAAGTGGGGCAGGACTGAGTCACTAAACAACAATAATCAACAAGCATGCATGTATGTAAAGAGAATCACAGAATGGAAGCCTTTCAGCAGACCCTTAAGGCATTTACTTCCTTTCTCAGTTTCCCAGCACAATAAACAGACACAAAGAAAGATGCTTCAGAATAAACCCCTCCCTGGTCTCGGGCGCGCAGGCTGTGAGTATAGAGAAAGACAGGAGCAGCGGCGCCTGTCCCTCCTCCGCCCCTCCAGAGTAAGGCTGCTGCGCGCTGCTCGCACACCAAGGATGCCCCAGAACCGCATCACCGCCCCAACGCCAGCCCGAGCAGGGATCCTACGTTTCACTGGTGCTCACTATTTGGCATTAGCCAAATAAAAAGAACTCACTGCATCGCTCTAGACCCCAAACCTGACCAGGCACCCCGAGGCCGGCGGGCAGGGCTGAAGGCCAACACCCATTAACAGTGATTCTCCCAAGGAGGAGGGCTCCGCTAACCCAATCCTTCTCCTTCCATCAGACACCATGGTGCACAGTACTTCACTGGAGAAACCAGCAGAACAATCCCCGTTATTAAACACACAAAAAGAACAAGCAACACGACTGGAAAGACGCGGATATCTGATCTTAAAAAGCAGCCACTAATAGTAGAGAAACAACTTTTCACTCCTAGGTGCAAGCCCCCCGCCCGCTCCCCCCGTCCCCCCTTCATTCAAGAGAGAAAGCCTTTGACCGCTTTCAATAGGCAAATAAATGAGTAACCACCGTCTGTAACTTCCCCTGGGCTGACATATTCCGGAGCTGAAACTGATTTATATGCGCAGGAGGAGGAAGGGGGTGAAGGAAAAGCGCAAGGAAAAAATAATACAAGAGTCACACAGGGAGTGTGAGCTGGAGACACGTCTCCTCCGCCAGCAGAAAATGGACTTGAGTGGACGCGGTGCAGCACTCGCTTCCACGCTGCGCTATGCGGGGAGGGCGGCAGGGGCCCTACTCCCCGAGGGGCTCGCTAGAGCCTCCGCAGTGCCCCCTGCCCGCGGCGCCCCCACCTCCGGGCGCACAGCCTGGCCACTCCACCCAACCCCAACCCGATGGGCCACACGTGTGCGCGTCTGTGCGCGGCCGGGGGCGATCTCCCACTAGCCGGCCCCCACCCACGCAGCCCAACCTCTCCCGCGGCTGGCCAGGCATCCGGGGGAAGCAGCGAGCTGGGAACCCAGGGACGCGGGGCTCACTCCGGGGGGTGGCGGGCGCCCCTCCTTTCCGAAGAGCCCTCTCTCCTCAGGAAAGTCTCGGCCAAACTTTGTTCGGCGCCACCATCGCCGAGGGGCCGGCGCGGGCCAGGTGGGAGGGGGCCCGCGGCGGGCGGCCGTACCTTCGCAGACGCCCACTTCGTACTCGGTGATGGAGTCGCCATTGAGCGGGGGGCGGATGACACAGCGCAGCCCCCGGTCGCAGGCTCCATGGAGCCCGTAGGCGCCGCCGCAGCTCTCGTTTCTCTGGCGGGCGCACATGTAGCAGCAGCCGCAGAAGCCCTGCACGATGCTCCCGGGGCAGCTCTTGGGCTCTTCGCACTTGGACTCGTCGCAGGGCAGGCAGACCAGCGCCCGGGTGCCGGAGCGCGCCAGCAGCAGCAACAGCCCCAGCAGCGAGACCAGGAGGTGCCCGCAGCCGGCCAGCCCCCTGCCCCCCGCCACCAAGTACATCCTCCTGCGCCGCCGCCGCCTCCTCCTCGCAGCCGGGCCGGGAGCGGGGCGGGCGCCCTCCCCTGCGCGGGGCACACGCGCCGCCGCCGCCGCACCCGCAGCCCGCGGTCCTCGCCGCCCCCCTCGGGGCCCCCGGGGCGCGCCTCCCCTCGCGGGGCGAGGCCCCCGCTCCCCCTGCGGGCCGCGCCGACCCGGAGCCCACTAGCGTTGGCGCCAGCAGTGGCTTCCCCTCCTCCTCCTCCTCCCGGGAGGGAGGGGGAAAAAAGAAAAAAAGTTTCCTCCCGGCAGCTCCGGTTCAACCCAAACTTCTGGCGGCGGCGGCGGCTGCGCTCGGCTCCGGCCCCGGCTGGCGGCGCCTCCTCCCTCTCTCCTCCTCCGCGTCGGCCGACCCCGCGGCGGCGGTGGTTGTGGCGGCGGCAGCGGCGCAGCCTCCGGGCCGGTCCCCGCCTCCCGAGCCGCCGAGTGGGCGCGGTGGCGCAGCAGAAGGTCCGCGGCGTCCGCTCCGCGCGCCCGGCTCGCCTCACTCCTGCGCCGCTCCTCCGGGCGCTTGTTTATGGCTCGAGCCTCCGCCGCTCGGGCTGCGCCCTCCCCCATCCTACCTCATCCCCCAACCCGCGCCCCCCCCGCCCCGCGCCGCGCGCCGCTCATTGGCTGCCCCCCCACCCCCTGGCCCGGCCAGCCCCCTCCCCCTCCTCCGCCCTCCCTCCCCGGCGGCCGGGCCCTTCCTCCCTCGCACGCCTCCTCCTCCTCCCCCTCCTCCCCCTCCGCCTCACCGAGCCCGGCGCACCGAGCCGGCCCTGCGGCCGAGTCTTCGCGCGCCTCTCCCGCTCCGGCATCGCCGGCGCGCTGCGGCTCGGGCGCACCGGCGAGCTACGAGAGTCGCGGCGTCCCCGAGAGCCCGTCAGCCTTCGGGGCCGCCGTGGCTGACTTGGGAGTCCCGAGGGCGAAGCAGCTGCACCTCCGGGAAATGCTTTGAGCTCGGAGAGGGGCGGGGAACCTGGAGCTCGGGGCGGAGGGGAAGGCTGCAGCCCTTGGCTGGGGCGCCCGCCGGATCAAGACCCGGGAAAGGGAAGCAAAACGCATGGAACCTCTGCAAGACTGGATGAGAATCCATCTTCCACTCGAGCTGGGAATAGACTTTGTAAAAGATATTATGTAATGGAGTCTCGGAACGCTCGAGACGCCTCCAGCGAAGCTGCTGGTGAATTAATTCAGTGCTTTAAAAGGTCTAGGTAAATATTCCGGAGGATAGGAGGGAAGACTGTTGGGGGCCGCAGTAGCTCGAGTGCGTTTTAGCTGTCCACATCTGGTGTGTTTTGTCACTCTGCCGTCTGTGCCGAAGTGCTTCATTAAAGGAGGGGGCGGGTGGAAAGTAGAGGTGAATTTTCCTCCCTTGAGTAAGGCCGAATTGGATTACTGAAGCCCCTTGACATGACTAGACCTGCATATCTCATGCATCATTAATGTCATCTGTCATTGCCCCCTTTTCCCCAAGGTGGTGGACAAAAGTGGTTTTTAATTTTTTCATTTTCTGTGAATGTGCTAATAAACAAGATGTTCTTTGTGTTAAGCCAGGTAAAGAAGCAGCTGAAGTGGTGCAGAATGCATCGTCTGGGGGTTGTTTCTCATCTGTAGCTGTCAGAAAAAGCATCTCGAAGTGATAGGCTCTGTAATGGCCCACCATTCACAGGGTGTGTTACAGGGTCAATGAAATTAGTGAATTAACAGAAAGTGACTAGGATCAGTGCGGGGGAAAAGAAAAATCAGATCTTGTGGCCGGTGTGAGATGGGAATGGCCTGCCGACCTTTTGATCCAAGATGGTCTGGCTGCAGGAAGGTGGCAGCCA
This sequence comes from Cervus elaphus, assembly GCF_910594005.1. Taxonomy (NCBI): domain Eukaryota; kingdom Metazoa; phylum Chordata; class Mammalia; order Artiodactyla; family Cervidae; genus Cervus; species Cervus elaphus. The sequence goes on from NC_057825.1 coordinate 84,536,064, forward strand.
AGTGGATCTGAAAATCCTGACTAATGAACCCAAAGTTATAGCAGGGCAGTGTAAGGAGAAAAGAAACAAAGATGCCTTTGAAATCTTCTGTTTGCGGAACAAATTTATACTTCTTATAAACATTTTGATTTAACCACTCTAATCCTGAATGGAAAAGCCAAAGGTACCAGTGGAATATTCCCCAGTCACTGGAATCAGAAAATGAAACATTTCTCCAATCATAGTTCTTTGTCCTGAGAAGGGGAAGAGGCTCATTAATTATCACTGATTATCAGCAGTGGAAAGTGGGGAGTGAGCATACCATTTTCTGAAAGCATTTAAAGAGCTGTTGAAATGACTCCTTTCCAGGGATGTTGTAGAGACAGTTCCTTCCTTGTGTAGGAGGTCAGGTTAGATGATCTCCAAAGGACCTCATACCCTAACGTTCTATAATTATAAGTATTAAGTGGTAAAATCATTTCAGGTATGCTTGATATTCCATTAGCAAAATTCAAGAACAATAAAACATACAACGCTGTTAAACATGATTGTTTCTTGGACCCCAACAAGGCACCAGTACTCCACCGTGGGATTTGCCAACAAGCTGTCATCATTGAGCTGTGTTAAAAGGCCCTTTCCACTCTTGCAGAGGAGGTTATCTATATTTCTGTTCAAATGCAAGTATAAAGACGTTATTAAAATGTAGCAGATAACATTGTAGGACTTAAGAGGAAAAGCCAAGGTCAGGTGATGGAAAAAAAAATACAGAAGTGAGAAAGCTACTGTAGTTGAAAGAAAAGAGAATCATTACCATGGTCTTGCTTTTATGTTTGTTTATTTTTAAAGGCAATATATTAAAGTTAGAGAAACCTAGAGATTGAACACAAGCAAGGGACATTGTTCCTGGGATTCCAGAGGTAGAACCTTCTGGAAGGTAGATCAACGCAGGTGATAGTCTGACTCCTCATAGGCATTGAAGTCAAATGTACACTAATTTGGGTGTAACAGCTGAGAAAATTCCTTACACATGGTCCTTTACCCTAGCTTTAATAGAGAAACAAAAGAGAAAACAAGCATAGTTCCTTAAAGCCTGCAACTAGTGGCAAATAAGAAACCTGCAAGGGCCCGGCAGCTTATCTGAAACAGGGTGTAAAGTAGGAGCTCAGTTATGAAATAGCCATTTCCTCTCTGGGATCCAGGAGAGACAGTAGGTGGCCAGAAGCCAAGGCGATGAGATTGGGGCTCAGACACAAAAGGATTCCCTCATCTTCAGAAACCAGACTAAGGATTCAGAAGAGAGATTAGGTGGGCCCAACGTGGTGACAACTGGGGGTCAAGGGAGAGAGGGAACTGGCGGGGATTATAGAGACCCTGACAGGCATGTGCAAATATAAGAGTTAGAAGTGTACATGGAATATGATTTAATGCCTCCTGGGAAGAGTCTTGAGCTTATTCCCTTAGCTGTTCTATAGCATTTTGTAATCGCCTCTGCTTACATTTATCATGTTATATATATAGATAAAATATGTAAATAAATAGGTTGTAATATAAACCTTTCTCTAGACAGTTCTGATTCACCCCCATTAGATTGTCGCTCATTGGAGAGGCCAGAACTTCTAAGAACGCATGCGTACAGGGGTGGCAGAGGAATGGAAGAATTACAGACAATAGGGTGTTTGAACTTTTCCATCTGTCACCCTTCTCTCTAGATTTTAGGAAATGCCTCTTTACAGAAAGCACTTGAAAGGGCTGGTGGGGAAGGAGAGAGTCTTCTAAACCGGGGTGGGGGTGGGTTTTCAACCGAACAGGTCTGAAAGGAAAAGGAGTCAAGAGTATGCGGCTGATAGACTTCTGGAAGAAGAGACAGTCCGCCCTCTATTGGCCGATGCGGGGGTTGGAGGGGAGGGGTTTGCTACATCGTTGAAAATGACTGAGAATCCAAGTGCCCATTTGGGGGCCTAACAGCAAGTGGAAATGAGATGGTAATAGCCAGACCTAGTGTTAGGGCCCTCCTCCCTAGATACAGTGTCTATCTAGCCTAGCCTCTCTACTGTAGTCAGTTCTGGGAAGATGCTGTGCGGATTTTCTGTTCTTGAGACGAAAATAGAAATGTAGAAGTTATCTTTTGAGTCAGACACACAGACTCTTAGAATTGAGTTGTGGAAAGTCTCGTTTTATAAAGATGCTGCATACATACAAGAAAGATAGGACAAAAGCAGGACAAGCAGCCTAGCTCCTTTCACCTTCTTCCCCCATCTCTCTTCTCCCCCTCAGCTTGGATTCACTCACTATACGTGGGTTCTCAGTCTACTAGGCTTGGGCCGTTTCAGTGACACACGAGGATCCCTAGATTGGGGGCTAAGCGTCTGATATTGAACTCTGAACTTGGTACTTGGACTCATTTTTACCAAGGGAGGAAGTGGTCCCTGTCTTATGTGTCCTGCCCTTTTATGACCGCTGCTGCAGAGTTGGCAAGGATGTGCACAGAGCACAGATTCTCTTTAAGGTTTAGCCTAGGATCTTGTCTACCACCACCTCCACACACACCTCTCTTTGCTGTTTACACACCATTTTGAACAAAGTATTCATCTTTTCTGAATCTGTTTCCTCCTCTGTGAAAGGGGGACCGGAATGTAGAGGACCAGTCACCCAGGGTACAGTGTGGATAAAACGGCTGTTCTCTTTTTCTATTGTTATTTTTAGAGTCCTTCCACTTGAGAGTCTCCTTGGGTTTTATGCTTGAGCTGGGATCCCTGCTCTGTGATATCTCAGCACCTATTTCTATGCAGCATCTGCCAGACCAGAAATTCGCTTTTCTTCTTCTTCTGATCAGTCGTTTGGTCCCACTTTGGCACTCTGTCTAATCTCAGGGTGTTTGTGATATTTTCTTGGACCCATTCCAGTCAAAGACTTATTTTCAAGGATAGTCACTAATAATAATGATAACAATAATAGCTAACCTTTACAGAGTGCTTGCTAATAAGCGTTTCACAGGGCTTATTTTAAGGAATCTAGAGAATAGCCCTATAAGGCCATTGCCTTATAGAATCTCCAATACCTCTGTGGTCTCCACTTCATAACTGAGGAATCGGAGGCACAGGAGGTTGTGTGATTTGCAAGGGCTCAGAACTGTGTTTGTGACTTTCTTGTTTGGAACCTAGTGTACTTAACTGCCTCATGCAGTAATTTGAGGAGTGGCAGGTTGCTTTCCTTTGCAGTTTTATTGTTTTTTGTGAAACTACTTTAAAATTGCTTGTATCTGTGAGGGTATCTGGCTTTCTTCACTAATTTGCATATGAAAATAGTGATTTGTATTTTTCTAAAAATAGAAATAGCTCCATTATTTTCCTAATTACTGAATTACTATATATATATAGTGTTTGCTTTATGCATATTGACTAATTACCTGGGTATATTACCACTTCTGGGGCTTCCCTGGTGGCACCAGTGGTAAAGAGCCTGCCTGCCAATGCAGGAGACACGGGTTCAGTCCCTGGGTCAGGAAGATCCCCTGGAGGAGGGCATGGCAATTCACTCCAGTATTCTTGCCTGGAGAATCCCATGAACAGAGGAGCCTAGCAGGCTACAGTCCATGTGATCACAAAGAGTCAGACATGACTGAAGTGACTTAGCACAGCATAGCATATTACCACTTCTAATCCTCACTCCAGCCTGGTGAGGTAGGTGCAGAATTACTTGCATTTTGCAGTGAGAAACCGGAGACACAGAAAGGTTAAATGATATGCTCAGTAGAATATTTATATAAAAGGAAAAACTGGGATGCAAAACCAGGCAGTATGGCTCCAGAATCCACATTATGCAATACTACTCCTAGTATATATTTTTTACGAATATATACCCATTGAGGGGGAGGTTGAGAAAGTATAAGGTTTTTTTTTTAAAGGAAAAAAATAACACTACCCATAAACCACTCTAATAACATTTGTTATACATCTTGAAGGCTTCTTTTCCCCTATACAGTATAAAATGAAAGATGGACTAGTCATCCTAATTTATAATTGCTTTTTTACATATCCATATACATAGCATATTGATGTTTAGGGTCAATAACTGCATCCTTTTTATCACTAAATATCATTTCATTGAATGGGTATACTGTGTTATATTTAATCATGACATAATATACTGTTAGGACTTTTTGTTTGTTTATTTTACGTTTTCACTGTCATAAACAAAGCTGCAATGGGTTCCTATTTAGCCAAATTTACAAACTGTCTAGTGATTTTCTTTGGGCATTTCCTAAATTGGAATTGATAATTGTGGGTCCAAAAGCAGGCTATTTTTTTACATGCATTGCCAGATTGCCTCCTACAAACTCAGCGCACACATTCCCTCCATCATTTAGTGAAAGTGCTCATCTCCCCAGGGTAGAGGGCCTTGTTAAAAACCTTTCCCTGTTGCTTGGAAAGTACATTACATTGCAAAACTTTTTTTTTAACTTAAAAAAAAAATTTTTTTTGTTTGCATCCATTGTTTTATTAGACGCTTTAAAATGTTCAATATTTGGAGGCTTTAACTATGAATCATCAAATATGTTAATATTACATATTACCAAATCATGTAGCCTGATAAACGGTATGCAGTAGGATTTTAAAGGACATTGTTATGTCCCTCATTAAAAATTTTCTCCCACGAAAGGACTTTTTACAAAACCAAAAGGGAATAAATGATTGAGATCCATCCAAAAGGTAAAGCTATTTTAGTTGATATTCTCTGCTTATGAGCATTCTTCTCAATGTCTGGAAAAAAACAAGAGTGAGAAAATTGAGGAGAGACTCTTGACCTATGGCGACAAAGAGAGATTTTCACTCCTGCAGTGCTACCCACCTCCCCATATTCTCTTGACTGTCTAGCCGCCTGTTCTGTTTCCTGGTTTGAACAGCCTGAAGATTCATAGATCTGAATTGCAGATGCCTTTCCCCAAATCTAAATGGCATCTGGGCTTCCATGGTTGCTCAGTGGTGAAGAATCCACCTGCTAAAGTAGGAGACTCAGGTTCGATCGCCAGGTTGGGAAGAAGCCCCTGGGGAAGGAAATGGCAATCCACTCCAGTAACCTTGCCTGGGAAATCCCATGGACAGAGGAGCCTGTCGAGCTATAGTCCATAGGGTCGCAAAAGAGTCAGACATAATTTAGTGACTAAACAACAACAAATGGTATCTATGTTAAGAAATACAGCTATATTTTTTTCAACAGTGATATCATTACTCAATGCATTCTGAAAGTGTTTATTTTGGAATTGCCTCGTGAATCTCATGAAAAAATAAAACTCATTGTTTAATCTTTGTATCTGACCCAACTTATTGTAACTTAGTTTTTATGGTATCAAATTCATCTTCTAAGAATGGATATTTGTTGTGAATGTTTAAAAGAACCAACACATATTCCAGAGAAAATCTTTTTTAAAAAGAGTTTAAAATGTGGTGATAACTCCACAACATATACAAATATTGAATCATTATGTTGTACACCTGTAAATTATATAATGTTATGTCAATTATATCACAATTTTTTAAAAAGTGAGAGTCATCAGTGGCTTTCATGCAATAAACATACAGCTTTTCCAAGTAACAGCAGAAAGGACACATCACTTATCTCAACATAAATTCTGATATGATAATGTTCATCAGAATCCTGATTTTTTTTTTATATTCATAAGCTATATATCATGCAGCTGTTTTGTTACTGAAATGAGAATTTATTACCTATTTTCTGGGGATAGTGATAGTGCTTACCAATATCCATATTCCTTCTTTCATTTGGGACACAGCTAGACAACACTTAGCACTTTCGTTTCAGTAGATGGCCACCTGGAATATAAATAGATGTGGTGGGGACTTTGTCCAGGCTTGCTTGCCTTTATTCCTGTGTATTTTCCACAATCCTGTGTATTTTTTCCTTCTGTCTCAGCTAGGTGGCTGCAGAGCATACCACCGGGGATCCTGAAGCCCTGGAAGAATCTCAAACCATTAAGTGGTAGGTCCTGGGTGCCTGCATGACTGCATGAAGCAGACCTCCTATATACAGACATATTCACATATACCTACTTCATGGAATCTCAGGAGTCTGTAATTTAAATGAGAAGTGAATCTTTACTGTGATAAGTCACTGAGATTTGGGGCTTATCTGTTATAGCAGTTAGCCTAACCTGTTATTTTAGCTTTAACAGAAATGACATTAACCATTTATTCTTACATTTGCTATTATTATACATTCTCAGACAAGATGCAATTTTGACATGCACTTATTACTAACTTGCATTTGTCTGTAGACTGTATAATGAATATATAATGACTAGGTTACCAATCCTGGCATTTAAAATATTTTAAATATTATGGTGTTCCAAGAAGACCTTATCTTTTTGTTAGTACTGATTAGTGGCAATAAAATAAGTAATATCAAAACTTTCCACTAACTCAAATGAGAGGATGGCCATCTAAATATATTATGTTTTCCCAGTGAGTTTTATTTCCTGAGCTTCCACAGGCTTAGACAGTCTCTACTCATGACTTTACTGTGGGTCACCAAGATCCTGGGTCCTGTGCAACTCATTAAAGAATGAGGCTTTTCAAATCCTCATTTTCCTTCTTTTTTCCAAGTCCTTCAGAATATACTACTTCCTCTCCAAACCTCTTTGGCAAGACTGCCTATGTGTGCTCCTCTTTGAAGCTTTCCTACTAACATCAACCTCATTACATCCACAAACTTTAAATCAGCACCTTCTCTGATTTCTCAGTGGATCTTAAGGCATATTTTATTATTTTTGTTTTATATTTAATATATTGATATCATATCTATATCCTCTGTCATTAATTATCTTTGATAGCTTAATGCATCTTGATCATCTTGTTGTTGTTGTTCAGTTGCTAAGTTGGGTCTGACTCGGTGATCCCATGAACTGCAGCACACCAGGTTCCCCTTTCCTTCACTATTTTCCGGAGTTTGCTCAAACTCATGTCCCTTGAGTCAATGATGCCCTCCAATCCAACTGTTGCCCCCTTCTCCTCCTGCCCTCAATCTTTCCCAGCATCAGAATCTTTTCTAATGATGCAGCCCTTTGAATCAGGTGGCCAAAGTATTGGAGCTTCAACATCAGTCTTTCCAATGAATATTCAGGGTTGATTTCCTTCAGAATTGACTGGTTTGATCTCCTTGCAGTCCAAGGAACTCTTAAGCATCTTCTCCAGCACCACAGTCGAAAGCATCAATTCTTTGGCTCTCAGCCTTCTTAATGGTCCAACTATCACATCCACACATGACTACTGGAAAAACCATAGCTTTGACTATATGGACGTTTGTCAGCTGTCTCTGCTTTTAAATATGCTGTTTAGGTTTGTCATAACTTTTCTTCCAAGAAGCAAGTGTCTTTTAACTTCATAGCTGCAGTCACTGTCTGCATTGATTTTGGAGCCCAAGAAAATAAAATCTGTCACTGTTTCCATTGTTTCCCAATCTATTTGCCATGAAGTGATGGGACTGGATGCAATGATCTTAGTTTTTGGAATGTTAGTTTTAAGCCAGTTTTTTTTCACTCTCCTCTTTCACCCTCATCAAGAAGCTCTTTAGTTCCTCTTCACCTTCTGCTATTAGAGTGGTATCATCTGCATATCTGAGGTTATTGACCACCAGATGGTCAATACTGAAATCAGATTGATTATATTATTTGTAGCCAAAGTTGGAGAAGCTCTTTGTCAGAAGTCAGCAAAAACAAGACCTAGAGCTGACTATGGCGCAGATCATGAGCTCCTTGTTGCAAAATTCAGGCTTAAATTGAAGAAAGTAGGGAAAACCACTAGACAATTCAGGTACGACCTACATCATATCCCTTATGATTATACAGTGACGAATAGATTGACTATTGACTATTCACTATACAGGTGACAATCAGATTCAAGGGATTAGATCTGATAGAGTGCCTAAGAACTATATACAGAGGTTCATAATACTGAACAGGAAGAGGTGACCAAATCTATCCCCAGGGGAAAAAAAATGCAACAGGGCAAAGTGGTTGTCTGAGGAGGGCTTACAAATAGCTGAAAAAAGAAGAGAGGCAAAAGGAAAAGGAGAAAGGGAAAGATATACCTGACTGAATGCAGAGTTCCAAAGAATAGCAAGGAAATGTAAGATTTTTAAGTGAACAATGCAAAGAAATAGAGGAAAACAATAGAATAGAAATGACTAGAGATCTTTATTTTAGATTAATTTATTTATTTTAATTGGAGGCTAATTACTTTACAATATTGTGATGGTTTTGCCATACACTGACATGAATCAGCCATGGGTATACATGTGTCCCCCATCCCAAAGCCCCCTTCACCTCCCTCCCCATCCCATCCCTTTGGGTTGTCCCCATGTACCAGCTTTGAGTGCCCTATTTCATGCATTGAACTTGGGCTGGTCATCTATTTCATATATGGTAATATACATGTTTCAATGCTATTCTCTCAAATCATCTCACCCACGCCTTCTCCCACAGAATCCAAAAGTCTGTTCTTTATATCTGTGTTTCTTTTGCTGTCTCATGTATAGGGTCGTCATTACCATCTTTCTAAATTCCATATATATGTGTTAATATGCTATATTAGTGCTTTTCTTTCTGACTTACTTCACTCTGTATACAGGCTCCAGTTTCATCCACCTCATTAGAACTGATTGATTGAAATGTGTTCTTTTTAATAGCTGAGTAATATTCCATCGTGTATATGTACCACAGCTTTCTTATCCATTCATCGCCGATGGACATCTAGGTTGCTTCCATGTCCTGGCTATTATAAACAGTGCTGCAATGAACCTTGGGGTACATGTGTCTCCTTCAATTCTGGTTTCCTTGGTGCATATGCCCAGCAGTGAGATTGCTGGGTCATATGACAGTTCTATTTCCAGTTTTTTGAGGAATCTCCACACTGTTCTCCATAGTGGCTGTACTAGTTTGCATTCCCACCAACAGTGTAAGAGGGTTCCCTTTTCTCCACACCCTCTCCAACATTTATTGTTTGTAGACTTTTTGATAGTAGCCCTTCTGACTGGCATGAGATGGTACCTCATTGTGGTTTTGATTTGCATTTCTCTGATAATGAGTGATGTTGAGCTTCTTTTCATGTGCTTGTTAGCCATCTGTATGTCTTCTTTGGAGAAATGTCTGTTTTGTTCTTTGGCTCAGTTTTTGATTGGGTTATTTATTTTTCTGGTATTGAGCTGCATGAGCTTCTTGTATATCTTTGAGATTAATTCTTTGTCAGTTGCTTTGTTTGCTATTATTTTCTCCCATTCTGAGAGCTGTCTTTTCACCTTGCTTATAGTTTCCTTTGCTGTGCAAAAGCTTGTAAGTTTAATTAGGTCCCATTTGTTTATTTTTGCTTTTGTTTCCATTACTCTGGGAGGTGTGTCATAGAGGATCTTGCTGTGATTTATGTCAGAGAGTGTTCTGCCTATGTTTTTCACTAGGAGTTTTATAGTTTCTGGTCTTACATTTAGATCTTTAATCCATTTTGAATTTATTTTTGTGTATGGTGTTAAAAAGTGTTCTAGTTTCATTCTTTTACATGTGACTGATCAGTTTTCCCAGTGCCGCTTGTTGAAGAGATTGTCTTTTATCCATTGTATATTTTTGCCTCCTTTGTCAAAGATAAGGTGTCTATAGGTGCATGGATTCCATTGATCTATATTTCTGTCTTTGCACCAGCACCATACTGTCTTGATGACTGTAGCTTTGTAGGATAGTCAGATGTCAGGCAGGTTGATTGCTCCAGTTCCATTCTTCTTTCTCAAGATTGCTTTGGCTTTTTGAGGTTTTTTAAAAAATTTCTATACAAATTGTGAAATTATTTGTTTTAGTTCTCTGAAAAATACCATTGGTAGTTTGATAAGGATTTCATTGAATCTGCAGATTGCTTTGGGTAGTATACTCATTTTCACTATATTGATTATTCCAATCCATGAACATGGTATATTTCTCCATCTATTTGTGTCATCTTTGTTTTCTTTCATCAGTGTTTTATAGTTTTCTATATATAGGTCTTTTGTTTCTTTAGGTAGATTTATTCCTAAGTATTTTACTCTTTTTGTCACAGTGGTGAATGGGATTGTTTCCTTAATTTCTGTTTTCTCATTGTTAGTATATAGGAATGCAAGGGATTTCTGTGTATTAATTTTATATCCTGCAACTTTACTATATTCATTGATTAGCTCTAGCAATTTTCTGGTGGTGTCTTTAGGTTTTTCTATGTAGAGGATCATGTCATCTGTGGACAGTGAGAGTTTTACTTCTTCTTTTCCAATCTGGATTCATTTCTTTTTCTTCTCTGATTGCTGTAGCTAAAACTTCCAAAACTATGTTGAATAGCAGTGGTGAGAGTGGGCACCCTTGTCTTGTTCCTGACTTTAGGGGAAATGCTTTCAATTCACCATTGAGGATAATGTTTGCTGTGGGTTTATCACATATGGCTTTTATTATGTTGAGGTATGTTCCTTCTATGCTTGCTTTCTGGAGGGTTTTTATCATAAATGGATGTAGAATTTTGTCAAAGGCTTTATCTGCATCTATGGAGATAATCACATGGTTTTTATCTTTCAATTTGTTAATGTAGTGTATCACATTGATTGATTTGCAAATATTGATGAATCCTTGCACCCCTGGGATAAAGCCCACATGGTCATGATGTATGATCTTTTTAGTATGTTGTTGGATTCTGTTTGCTAGAATTTTGTTGAGGATTTTTGCATCTATGTTCATCAGTGATATTGGCCTGTAGTTTTCTTTTTTTGTGGCATCTTTGTCTGGTTTTGGCATTAGGGTGATGATGGCCTCTTAGAATAAGCTTGAGAATTTACCTTCCTCTGCAATTTTCTGGAAGAGTTTGAGTAGGATAGGTATTAGCTTTTCTCTAAATTTTTGGTAGAATTCACCTGTGAAGCCATCTGGTCCTGGGCTTTTGTTTGCTGGAAGATTTTTCATTACAGTTTCTATTTCTGTGCTTGTGATGGGTCTGCTAAGATTTTCTATCTCTTCCTGGTTCAGTTTTGGAAGGTTATACTTTTCTAAGAATTCATCCATTTCTTCCAAGTTTTCCATTTTATTGGCACATAGTTGCTGACAGTAGTCTCTTATGATCCTTTGTATTTCAGTGTTGTCTGTTGTGATTTCTCCATTTTCATTTCTAATTTTGTTGATTTGATTCTTCTCCCTTCTTTTCTTGATGAGTCTGGCTAATGGTTTGTCTATTTTAATTATCTTATCAAAGAACCAGGTTTTAGTTTTGTTGATTTTTGTTATAGTCTCCTTTGTTTCTTTCTCATTTATTTCTGCTCTAATTTTTATGATTTCTTTCCTTGTACTGACCCTGGGGTTCTTCATTTCTTCTTTTTCTAGTTGCTTTAGGTGTAAAGTTAGGTTGTTTATTTGATTTTTCTCTTGTTTCTTGAGGTAAGCTTGTATTGCTATGAACCTTCCCCTTAGCACTGCTTTTACTGAATCCCATAGGTTTGGGGTTGTTGTGCTTTCATTTTCATTTGTTTCTATGCATATTTTGATTTCCTTTTTGATTTCTTCCATGATTTGTTGGTTATTCAGAAGGGTGTTGTTTAGCCCCCATATGTTTGTATTTTTAGTAGTTTTTTTTTCCTGTAGTTGACATCTACTCTGACTGCATTGTAATCAGAAAAGATGCTTGAAATGATTTCAATTTTTTTGAATTTACCAAGGCTAGATTTATGGCCCAGGATGTGATGTATCTTGGAGAATGTTCCATGTGCACGTGAGAAAAAGGTGTAATTCATTGTTTCAGGGTGAAATGTCCTATAGATATCAATTAGGTCTAACTGATCCATTGTATCATTTAAAGTTTGTGTTTCCTTGATAATTTTCTGTTTGGTTGATCTATCCACAGGTGTGAGTGGGGTATTAAAGTCTCCCACTATTATTGTGTTACTGTTAATTTCCCCTTTCATACTTGTTAGCTTTTGCCTTATGTTTTGAGATGCTCCTATGTTGGCTGGATATATATTTATAAGTGTTATATCTTCTTGTATTTTGATTGATCCTTTGATCATTATGTAGTGTCCTTCTTTGTCTCTTTTCACAGTCTTTATTTGAAAGTCTATTTTATCTGATATGGATATTGCTACTCTTGCTTTGTTTTGGCCTTCATTTGCATGAAATATATTTTTCCAGCCCTTCACTTTTAGTCTGTATGTATCCCTTGGTTTGAGGTGGGTCTCTTGTAGATAGCATATACAGGGGTCTTGATTTCGTATCAATTCAGCCAGTCTTTGTCTTTTGGTTGGGACATTCAACCCATTTACATTTGAGGTAATTACTGATAAATATGATCATGTTGCCGTTTACTTTGTTGCTTTGGGTTTGAGTTTATAAACCTTTCCTGTGTTTCCTGTCTAAAGAAGCTCCTTTAGCATTTGTTGAAGAGCTGGTTTGGTGGTGCTGAATTCTCTCAGCTTTTGCTTGTCTGTAAAGCTTTTGATTTCTCCTTCATATTTTAATGAGATCCTTCCTGGGTATAGTAATCTGGGTTGTAGGTTTTTCTTTTTCATCCCTTTAAGTATGTCCTGCCATTCCCTACTGGCCTGAAGAGTTTCTACTGAAAGATCAGCTGTTATCCTTATGGGGATCCCCTTGTGTGTTATTTGTTGCTTTTCCCTTGCTACTTTTTAATATTTGTTCTCTGTGTTTGATCTTTGTTAGTTTGATTAATATGTGTCTTGGGGTGTTTTGCCTTGGGTTTATTCTGTTTGGAACTCCAACTAGAGATCTTGATCATCTTACTGCCTACATTATTTGTTCTTCACTAGATTTTTCAAACTCCAACTAAAGTTCATGGGAGAAATCAAGTTCATTGACCAATTGCTAGTTACCAGTAGGCTGTGACTGTGTAAATGACTACTGGTCTGAGATTAGCAAGAAAACTGGAAGATTAAGATAAGGCATGAAACCTTGCAGGAAGAAAATACAGGAAAGAGATGCCAAGAGTGTCTTCATCATCAACTGATTATTGCCAAAAATCATGTCATATTTCCTTTTAGATTTGCCAGGGAGAACAAATTAACACCAATCACAGGTGATTGAAGAAGACTATCCATTTTTTCCCTTGACGAATTATTAGCCAAATGAGGAATCTCCTCAGTGATGATGAGGTACTATGCCACAAAGTACTCTAATGGAAAGTTTGATCTTGGTAATCAGATTGACCTGGGATCAAATTCAGATTATGCTTAACACTGTGTGACTTTGAATATGTGATTTAATAAGAGTTTCATTTTTCTCACCAGTCACTCAGGAAGTTAGCACCTGCAGGATTCAGTGCATATAGTAAGTACTTAATAAATCTTCTAGTGTTTTTAAGGATGGGATTTTTTTTTTCTTAACCTGTAATAAGTTCAGATATTCACTGAAGGTTTGCTACTTGCAAAACTTGTGAGATGGGTTATATAGTCTGTGGTTCATAGTACTTCTGGTCTGTATGAAGTTCAAACCTAAGAACTTCACCTCATAGTGACTGTACTCCCCAGCAGTCTGTACTTCCTCGAAAATGTCACTTATTTCTTTTGCCATAGGGCACAGCATGCAAAACTTCCCTGACCAGGGATTGAACCAGTGCCCCTTGCAGTGGAAGTGTAGAGCCTTAACCACTGGTCTACTGGAGAAGTCCAAAAATGTCACTTTTCATGTCTGTCTCCACACTTAGGGTGCATGATTTCCTACTAGGCAGGAAAGGGACTTTGAAGCCAGGAAGCAGGATTCCACATCCTTAATCCCTAACCTGATTACAAAAATAAATGTCACTTTTTTGTGTGCTTGAGGGGACCACTGTCTAGGATGGGCAACTGGTGTGTTAACTGTTTCAACACAGTGTAACAGAAGCTTACAAAGTTAAGTCTACATGAGGAAAACCGGAGAAAGTTTCACAAAACTTTTTCATGAATGAGAAGATGGTTGGTTTGAATCTTGAAGGAAAAATAGACATCTGGTTTAGGGGCTGAGAGAGGGAGATTCAAAACAAAGAAAACAGTGATATACTTAAAATAGGACTTGGTATATAGTAGGTGTTTAGTAAATGTAGAAGGAAGGAAGAGAACATATGATTTTGCAGTTATAAGAAATGATATAAATGAACTTATTTACCAAACAGGAACAGGCTCACAGACTTAGAGAAAGATCTCAAGGTTGTTAGGGGGGAAAATAGGGGCAGCAATAGTTAGAGAGTTTGGGATCGACATGTATACACTGCTATATTTAAAACAGATAACCAACAAGGACTTACTGTATACCACAGGGAACTCTGCTCAATGTTATGTGGTAGCCTGGATGGGAGGGGAGTTTGGGTGAGAATGCATACATCTGTATGTACGGCTGAATCCCTTTGCTGTTCACTTGAAACTATCACAGCATTGTTAGTTGGCCATACTTCAATACAAAATAAAAAGTTAAAAAATGATTGGAGGCAACTTGATAGCTGGTGGCATGTGTTAGGAGACAAGTCCAGTAAGGTTGGGTAGGTAGGATAGTGAAGGCCCCAGATCTGTTGAAGAGTTCAGAGTTCATCCTATGGGCAGTTGTTTGGAAGCTTCCGAGCCAAGGGACCTTAGTTGATTCCTATTTTATAGACATACTATTTACTATTGATTTTAAGACACACTTTCAGTTCAGTTCAGTTCAGTCGCTCAGTCGTGTCCGACTCTTTGCAACCCCATGAATCGCAGCACGCCAGGCCTCCCTGTCCATCACCAACTCCCGGAGTTTACTCAAACTCATATCCATCGAGTCGGTGATGCCATCCAGCCATCTCATCCTCTGTCGTCCCCTTCTCCTCCTGCCCCCAATCCCTTCCAGCATCAGGGTCTTTTCCAATGAGTCAAGTCTTCGCATGAGGTGGCCAAAGTATGGGAGTTTCAGCTTCAGCATCAGTCCTTCCAATGAACACTTTAGAAACAGTTTAATAACTCTGAAACTCAGAAGCATCCCACAACTGATGGTGTGTCATAGATTAATTAGCAGTTGTTTATTTTCTGTCTCAAAAATATATAAAATAATGTGATTGCTTGCAAGTGATGGCACCTTATATTTAATAAAAAGTTGACATTATAGCAGCAGAGTAAGAGAGGAACAATGAATGGAAGCAAGAGAGCTGGTCAGGAGATGCAGCAAACAGCAGAGCTGTGTGATAATGAGCTGTGACACAAAACCAAACATGCCACAGTAGATTTTGAAATTCCAAAATAAAGGAGCAGCTCCTAAGTTTAATGGGTTAGACTTAGCTTTCAGTTTTCCATTTTGTTATTTGCCACTTGGTTAGAACCTGAGAACAAGCTTCCAGCTTTTCATTAAAACCATATTTTCTCAGATGAATAACAAGTATAATAGTATTACTCAGCATCTACCAGGCAACAGCATTTTGTGAGGAAGGTACAAGACCATTCAAACTAGAGGCCCCTTGAGATTTCTAACAGAAATAAAGGAAGCTTATAATACTGGAAGAGGCCTCAGAGATCCTGAGGTACAACTCCTTCACTTTATATATGAGGAAAATGAGGTCCTGGCTGCTAAGGATCTTAAATTGGCTGGCTCTTTGCCATTTCCTACATGGTGAGTCTGGCATGGAACCCTCCACCATGCTCCTTGACCCCAGCCATTTATTTGTTTACCTCTGCTCTTACTCTGACTCCAGTTCTACTACGGAGCAGGCAGTACCAAAGGACATCCTCCAACTGCCACAACTTAGAGCCAATAAATTTCTTATCAGTTCCCCCTCTCTTTTTCCTGACTCAGGGTACAGTTGCAATCTTATCTCTTTTGTTTAAACACTTGGCTGTCTGCCTCTTAACCTCTGTCGATGAGTAAAGATGTCTCTGTTGCCTGGGCATATGGTGTCTGAGCTTCTGGTGTGCACCACCTGCTTTTATGCAAAGTAGTTGCTCCCACCCTGAGGCACTTTACCTAGTCCCAAAGTACAGTCTCTAGAAAACAGAACTCCCCACAACTTTTGTTTTATTCCTCCATCTGACTATAGATTATTGGCCAAGCAGACCTGTTGAATATTTACTCCTTTTCCAAGCTCCAAACTCTGAAGTTCTTACTTAGTATGAAAACCACTTTCTCATCTTTAAGGAACCTATAAAACACCAGTGATATGTGTGGACCTGCATCCTTTCTTTTTGGTTGGGCCAGCTTTTCTATTCACTGGGGATCCCTTCTCATTGGCTTCATTGCTCAGGCGTTTGTTCTGATTATTCAGTGTTCACACAGTTTAGATCCTAAACATTTTTAACATCTGCTCTGCTTCCTTGCTAGGTTCCATTAATGGAGCACATGGAATTGAGTAGATGCTACATGGTTTTGATATCTTAACTTTTAATCCTTATAGCAATCTCATTATAGGGTATGATCAAACATATTTTTACAGAAAAGGAACTGAAGCTAAGAGAAATTACCTAACTATACCAAGGACATAAGCTATGTGCCTGAGTCAGGATTTAGATCTGGGTCTCAGTGACTTCCTTCCTGCATCACTATGATGCTATGTTCTGTGCTGTGCTGTGCCTAGTTGCTCAATTCTGTCCAACTCTTTGCAAGCCTGTGGACTGCAGCTCACCAGGCTCCTCTGTCCATGGGGATTCTCCAGGCAAGAATACTGGAGTGGGTAGCCTATCCCTTCTCCAGGGGGTCTTCCTGACCCAGGAATCGAACTGGGATCTCCTGCATTGCAGGTGGATTCTTTATCAGGGAAGCCCATGATGCTATACGTACCCTCTATCCAGTACCAACTTACCACACAACACGTTGCATCTGTTCCGCTTGACTTATTTTGGGATCAGAACCTCTTCGCTAGGCTGCTTGGTGCTTCCATGTCCTTACTCGCAGATTAGAGCAGTGGACATTTACCTACTGAGAACCATGAGTTTACCCAAGCCTTCAAACCTGCCTTCTAGGTCTTTCCCACCACCTCTGCAACCAACTCACCCCGGTCCTGCATGCATGCCAAGTCACTTCAGTTGTATCCTACTCTATTCGACCCTGTGGACTGTAGCCCTCCAGGCTTCTCTGTCCATGGGATTATCCAGGCAAGAATACTGGAGTAGGTTGCCATTCCCTCCCCCAGGGGATCTTTCTGACCCAGAGATTGAACCTGCATCTCTTATATCTCCTGCATTGGAAATGGGTTTTTACCACTAGTGTCACCTGGAAAGCCCACCCTGGTCCTGCCCCCCAGCTATCTAAATCCCACTTAGGTGATGCCCAAACTGTATATGTCATTCAGACCTGTGCAAGGATTTGAAAGTCTTTCCTTAGTCTCATGTTGTGATATCCTAAAAGCCACTAGAGAACCAAGAAGAGAGTTTCCTGTGGTTTCTTATTTGTTTTTTACTCTAGAACTCTATTTATTTATTTATTTGGCTACATCGGGTCCCAGTTGTGGCCCATGGGCTCTCTAGTTGTGGCTCGTGGGCTCCAGAGTGCGTGGGCTCAGTATCTCTGTGGCATGCGAAATCTATTTAGGTAATAGATTAAATACAGTTAGGTAATAGATTAAATCTAGGTAAAAATTACTATTACCTAGCTGGGTCATTCAGAATCCTCGACCAGGGATCGACCCTGTGTCCCTTGCATTGCTAAGCAGATTCTTAACCCCTGGAATAACAAGGAAGTCCCTAAAACTCTCTTTTAAGTTCCTTAATTGAAATGTGAGGAGTCTAAGGAGATCATCAGGATGGCTTACCTGCAAAGAGAACAATAAAACATATGTTAAAAAATGTTTTAAAGTAGAATAGTGGAAATGTTTTAAAGTAGAATAAGTTTGAGCAGGTCATGAAACCAAACAATATCATTGCACTTAATAATAGCTAGCATATATTGAGCACTTAAAATGTTCTCAGTTCAATTCTAAATGCCTCACACGCATATTCTCATTAAATTCCCAACAACTTTATGCAGTAGGGACTATTATTGTCTTCATGTTATAGATGAGGAAACCAAGGCACAGAATAGTTAGATAACATGACTGGTCACCCAGATTCTGAATAAAAGAGTCAGAATTTGAGGACAGGCAATCTGATTCCAGAGCAGAGGCATTTAAGCAAGCCTAAGGATTATAATATTTTTCTTCAACAAATATACATAAGTCGGATATACAGAGGAGTATTGTTTTTAAATGCACTCTTGCTGTCATGTTGGGAAAATAAACCCAATTTCTAAGAATGTTTTCAATTCTCAAAATACTTTTGAAACTGACCTCTGATCCAGTTACAAGTCTATAAGGAGACTAGATTCATTAGGCTCACATCTTGGTTTTGATTAAAAGTAGTCTTACCTTTAATATAAAAAAATCACACCATAAATCAGTAAAATTGATGAACATTGCCTCTCAGATGGAAATATGTGACAGGTAACTCCCAAAGAAGAAACATAAATGATCAATAAACATATGAAAAGATGTTCAATTAAATATAGTCAAATATATGAAAATCAAAATAGTGAGAAAATACATTCCATCTATCAGATTGACAAACATTTTTAAAGACTGACAATATCCAAGATTAACAAGGATGGGATAAAGAAATAACTTTCATGAATTATTGGTGATAGCATAACTTGGTATAATTTTTCTGGAAGGCAGTTTAACAGTACACTACAAAATATTAGCTGGGTATATCCCTGATCCAGATATCACAATTTCAAGAGTTTATTCTAAGAAAATAATTCTTATTCTGAGAAAATTTATTATTCCAAGAACTCTTTTTCTAAGAAGAGACTAAGGTCAAATATACAAATATCTAACAACCAGGATGTCCATCATAGTGTTATTCATAGTTGAAATATTGAAAATAAACTAAATGTCCTTGAATGGAGTGCTGATTAAATAAACCTACGTAATGGAAAATTATAGTTATTAAAATGATTGTGTAGTTCTATATTTACTGTATTGGAGAGATATCCATAATGTGTTGATTATTTTAAAGCAAATAATAATATAACAATTATGGTGGAATCTCATCTTACCTTGTTTTGTTTACCTCTATATCTCCATGTCCATCTATCAAGACACAAACACACATACAGATAATATTTTAGAAAAGCTATTTATTAATATGTTAAGAGTGATTATCTTCGTGTGTTAGGATTTTATGCAGTTCTTTTTTGTTTAATTATTATGTAATGCAATGTATTTATATTGTTATATTTTAATTTTATAACATTCTCTTCATATAATTAGGAAAAAACTGATTTGTCCACATTTTTTATATATATTTTTTAAATTTATTTTTTTATTGAAGGACAATTGCTTTACAGAATTTTGTTGTTTTCTGTCAAACCTCAACATGGATCAGCCATAGGTATACATATATCCCCTCCCTTTTGAACCTCCCTCCCGTCTCCC
Organism: Cervus elaphus; assembly: GCF_910594005.1. Taxonomy (NCBI): domain Eukaryota; kingdom Metazoa; phylum Chordata; class Mammalia; order Artiodactyla; family Cervidae; genus Cervus; species Cervus elaphus. Next base: position 84,555,449 of record NC_057825.1, read on the forward strand.
TCCCCATCCCACCCCTCTAGGTTGACACAGAGCCCCTGTTTGAGTTTCTTGAGCCATACAGCAAATTCCAGTTGGCTATCTATTTTACATATGGTAATATAAGTTTCTATGCTACTGTTTCCATACATCTCACCCTCTCCTCCCCTCTCCCCATGCCCATAAGCCTATTCTCTATGTCTGTTTCTCCATTGCTGTCCTGTAAATAAATTCTTCAGTACCATTTTTCTAGATTCCATATATATGCATTAGAAGATGATATTTATCTTTCTCTTTCTGACTCACTTCACTCTGTATAATCGGTTCCAGGTTCAGCAACCTCATCAGAACTGACTCAAAGGGTTCCTTTTTATGGCTGAGTGATACTCCATTGTGTTTATGCACCACGGCTTCTTTATCCATTCATCTGTCGATGGACCTCTAGGATACTTCCATGTTCTAGCTATTGGAAATAGTGCTGCAATGAACAATTGGATACACGTGTCTTCTTCAATTTTTGTTTCCTCAGGGTATATGCCTAGGAGTGGGACTGCTGGGTCATATGGTGGTTTTATTCCTAGTTTTTTAAGGAATCTCCATGCCGTCTTCCACAGTGGCTGTATCAGTTTATATTCCCACCAAGAGTGCAAGAGCATTCCCTTTTCTCCACATCCTCTCCAGCATTTATTGTTTATAGACTTTTTGATGATGGTCATTCTGACTGGTGTGAGGTGATATCTCATTGTAGTTGTGATTTGCATTTCTCTAATAATGAGCAATGTTGAACATCTTTTCATGTGTTTGTTAGCCATCTGTATGTCTTCTTTGGAGAAATGACTTAACTCTTTTTCCCACTTTTTGATTGGGTTGTTTGTTTTTCTGGCATTGAGTTGTATGAGCTGCTTGTATATTTTGGAAATTAATCCTTTGTCAGTTGTTTCATTTGCTATTATTTTCTCCCATTCTGAGGGTTGTCTTTTCACCTTGCTTAGAGTTTCCTTTGCTGTGCAAAAGCTTTTAAGTTTAATCAGGTCCCACTTGTTTACTTTTGTCTTTATTTCAGTTACTCTAGGAGGTGGGGCATAGAGGATCTTGCTTTGATTTATGTCATCGAGTGTTCTGCCTATGTTCCTCTAAGACTTTTATAGTTTCTGGTCTTACATTTAGGTCTTTAATCCATTTTGAGTTTATCTTTGTGTATGGTGTTAGGAAGTGTTCTAATTTCATTCTTTTACATGTAACTGTCCAGTTTTCACAGCACCATTTATTGAAGAGGCTGTCTTTGCCCCATTGTATATTCTTGCCTCCTTTGTCCAAAATAAGGTACCCATGGGTGCATGGGTTTATTTCTGGGTTTTCTATCTTGTTCCATTGGTCTATATTTCTGTTTTTGTGCCAGTACCACACTGTCTTGATGACTGTAGCTTTGTAGTATAATCTGAAGTCAGGAAGGTTGATTGTTCTAGCTCTGTTCTCCTTTCTCAGGACTGCTTTGGCTGTTTGGGGTCTTTTGTGTTTTCATATGAATTGTGAAATTTTTTGTTCTATTTCTGTGAGAAATTGATTTGTCTATGTTTTGAAGAAAATTTACTATTACCTAGCTGGGTCATTCAGCATCTTTTCCAAACATGATATTCAATAATTTTGGACTGTATTCAAGACAAGAAATACACTCACAGATAAAGTGAGCTTGTCTCAGCTAAAGACATTCTTTTGTTATGTGAAGCACAGATCAATTTCAAGAGAGAATTTACAGAATTGTTTCATAATATCATTGAAATAAGTCTCCAAATGGTGGTGACATTTAAATCCTCAACATCTATTTGAAGATATAATTCTGGATTGTTTGTTAACAAAATCATCTCACCACTTCTATTGTTGTGCCTCTTATACTCTGTTTATTTACATCAGTTTTCATGAAAATTTTGAGAGAGTTGAGCCCTGAAGAAATTGTCTCACACAGTGGATAAACAAGCTGTAATTTCTTTAGCTTTGGCATGCACTGGTAAATGAATGCATATTTTTACTTGCTTGACCAAGCTCAGGAATCTGCAACTCTGCTAACATTGCATTATGCAGATTGCGCCCTGAATAATACCATGTGCCCTGTCGCAAAAGCTGAAGATGCACTTGTGGAATTTATTTTATTCCGATTTATGAGGACTGCTGCACACAAATAGATTATTGTAGTGTCTGTGATTAATGGGACACCACATGGCTGCATGGACTTCATAAATCATTTGATGCAATGTCTGAGTGAATCTTACTTGCAAAATCAGTTTCAATCAGCTTGGCTCCAAAACTAGGTAAACTAGAAGGATGTGTCCAGTTGTGGGAGGTAGTGAGGTGGCATAGTATTCAGTGCTGGGTCCAGTTTTATGTCTCTTGTTATCAGTGATGTGAAAGAATGAAGAAGCAGCATGTTAATTAAATCTGCAGATGGAATTGGAAATGTCACAAATGCTGAGAAGGCCTGGGAAATGATACAAATTGGCCTAAAGTGATAAGCGGGGGTTGGAAGAAAGGCCAAAAATACAACAGACCTGAGCATGCATGCACACACATACACACACATGAATCAATATGCAATTAAAGAAATCAGTTAATTTTATGACTCTCCTAAGACCCTGACATCATAAGAAAACAGTTTGGGAATAATGAATATTAAAAAAAAAGACTGCAGGGTTTTATTATAAGATCAATGTTTAGCATTTGTTTTGTTTTTAAAATAATTATTTTATTGCTTTTCTGATACATGGTAATACATATTCATCATAAAAGAATCAGAAGCTTCAGATCAGCAATGATAAAAAATTTCTTTACAATCCCATCATTCTGTGGTAAATATAATCATATATACATATATATGTATAATAAATGAAAAATTAGATCATATTGTATATTCAATTTTTTATCCAACTTTATTAATGTAAGCATACTTCTTTTTTTAAAGGCCACAATTCTGAGAATCTTGCTCTGTACCCACCTTTTTCTTGCTCATTGAATTTGTTCCCTTCAATTGTAGTAATTAAGAACTCTAAGAAAAGGACAAAGGGTTACTGTTTGTATATGCTAAAGCTGGAGAGGAAAAAAGAAAAATAATTTTTTTTTGAATACTCTGATCCTTAGGAATTCCTGACACCACCAGCTATCCATCTATTTCTTTCAGCCCTCATGTGTCAGCCTTTTACCAAGGGAATAGTCACAGAATTCCCCCCATCTTTCCTGACATTGCAAGGAGGCTGGTCCTCTGATTCTGAGAATTATTGGCATTTCAGCTGAATCACTTATGACCTGAGGGGCATTCCTATTTCCACAAACAATTTAAAAGGAGGAGAAAATTCTCTACAGTAAAGATAATTTGCAAGGATTGAGGAAGGTAGTAATCTGAGACAAATGTCCTTTGTAGGGTGGAGCTGGGGGAGGGATGGAAAGAGGGGAGGAAGAGGAAGAGAGAGAAGGGAGGGTGGAAAGAAAGAAGAAAAACAGAAATGAAGAGAAGTCTGCCCCCCTCCCTGAAATGGGCTTCCCTGGCAGCTCAAAAGGTGAAGAATTTGCCTGTAACGTAGGAGACCCGGCTTCGATCCCTGGGTCGGAAAGATCTCCTGCAGAAGTGAATGGTTACACACGCCAGTATTCTTGCCTGGAGAATTCCATGGACAGAGGAGCCTGGCAGGCTACAGTCCATGGGGTCGCAAAGAGTCGGCCACGACTGAACAACTAACACTTTCACTTGCCCTCTCTGAAATATAGCTTTGAGCTTGCATGAATGTGTATTTATTAATACAGTGGAATTTCTTCACTAATAAGTGAAATAAAAGTCTAATTCCAACAGCCAAAAGCAGAATCTGAATGTTATTGAATCAGACCTGAAAGTGCAGGGAGAAGATTGTATGATCAAGGGAGAACAAATCAGCCTTGGAGTTAGTTTTGGAGCCTTGAGTTTGGCACTGGGTAGCCTTAACAGGGGATCAGCGTCCTCTTTCCCTGCTGACCAGGCTCACCTGTCCACACAGTGACCAGGTAAAAAATAGCCATGGATAGGAGTCTATGGATACTGGTTTCCAGTTTTCTCACCAACTACCTGGGGTCATTAAACAACTCCTATCACCTCTGTTGGGTCTCAGTTTTCTCATTTGTGCAGTAAAGTGTTTGCTCTGGATCATCTCTAACATCCTCTCCAGTAGACCCGTGGCACTCAATCTTGGTTGCACATTAGAACTACTTGGGTCTCCCTCCAGATTATTTACATCAGGATCTCTGGAGTGAGACAGATGTTAGTTGTTTTATGCTCCCTGGGTAATTCCGTTGTGTTGCTGTGTTTGGAAATCTCTAAGCACTACTAGATAATTTTTATTCTAAAATAATAAGAAAGATAATAACTAACTTTTATTCCATGTTCATCAAGTGCCAGAAGTACTTCACATATTTTGGCTCATGAAATCCTCACAAGGACTGTAGGAGTTAAAACTTAAACATTTCCCCAATGCTACCGATGCTGACATTGAGGCTTAGGGTAGTTAGGCAATTTGTTGGAAATTAGCCAGCCAGGAAGTAGGCAATTTGTTCCCAGAACTTAGGATACTGCCTTCCTAAGCCATACTAAACAGTCTCTTGGAAGTGGAGTTAGGTTTCGGAAGTTTTGTAGAATTTCCATTTTATTTTCCATAAGATAAAACTGGTTGAGACTATTTCATATTCTGGTTCTGTTTCCTGTCTCTACTTCTAATTTTGTAATTCCCTTTCATTTTTACTTAAAGTGCTATAGCAGCAGGGTTCTAAAGTATCTGAACAAGTATTGCCATATATACTGTTAACTAGTACTCACATCCTGCTTGCTGTGTGATAGCCACTGTCCGAAGTGTTTTTCTGTGTTTTTTTTTTTTTTGTATATTTTTCAAAACAGGCCACAATATGTTGAAGCTCCTATCTTTAGGAAGTAGACTATTTCTTTACATCGTAATTCTGGACTTGGCCACATGGGTTGTTTGGCCTAAGAGATAGCAGCAAATACGACACAAGAAAAGGTTTAGAAAGTGCTTGGGTACTTGTGTGTGATCTCACGTTTCCAGCCTTAGAACTCAGATGCCACATGAAGAGGCCCAGGCCAGCCTGCTACATGCTAGAGATACACAACTGAGTTGTCCAAGTCAAGTACAAGACACCCAAGTGAGGCCAACCAGCCCCAGCCGACTGCCAGCTGGGTGCCTGGGGGGCACCGGCAGAACTGCTTAGCTAAGCCCAGTGCAAATTGTCAACCTAAGGAATCATGAGCTAATAATTATTGTTATAAAATTTTATGTTTTGGGTCAGTTTTAATGCATCAAGAGCTAACCAATACATATATATATATAACATCTTTACTTCTCATACAATACTGTGAGGTGGATTTCATCTTTATCTTTATTCTGTAGATGAGGAAATTGAGGTCTAGGAAGGTTAAATACTTTGTCCAAACTCACTTAGCTGAGAAGTAGTTGCACTGGGATCTGAATCCTAGACTGGATCTAGAATCCATTCTCTTAACCTCCGTGCCATGCTGTCCTACAAGTGTGCATCTTTTAAGAGTATGCTTTCCTGCATTCATTTTCAATGACTTAGAGGAGATATGGCATTCAAAAGGGAGAAATTTGTTATAATTTCTATCCTTTACATTATAATTCTAGTGTTTTCTTCTCTCTCTTTCCTTCACCCATTTGTTCTCTCAGTATTTATTAAGCTTCTACTATTTTCCTGTGTCAGCCAGTAAGGCTATAAATATGAATCAGACACATTCTTTGCCCACAAGGAGATCACATTTTATTGGGGGAGACAGCAACGTCAATAAATAATTATAACACAAGATGAGAAGTGCTATTATATGGACTTGCAAAAAAAAGCACTGTCATGGTGCAAAGGCGAGATGATCAGCTTTCCTGAACGGGGATGAGGGAAGTCAAAGCTTGTCTTACCATCATCATTATTACTTTTATGGTTTTTTTTTGTTGTTGTTGTTGTTTTTTTTCATGTAGTCCTCTTGTGTTCACCTTTTAAAAAGGGAATAATTCTTTATTAACCTTGTTTTATTTTTCCTATCTCCCTCTCTTTCCTTCTAACCTCCCTCCTTTCATTTTGCACTTCCTTCCATCCTTCCTTCCTACATCTTTATACATCTATAGAATACCTACTTTGTTGTCAAGCACAATTTCTCAGTGAATAAGACAGACATGCTCTCTGCTTTTATGTAGTATATACTGAAATGAATGGAAACAAATCATAAATCAACAAGAAAAGTTCTTATTGGTAGTAAGTGCTTTACAGAGACTTAAAACAGATGATATGATGGTCATCTCAGTTAGACCAAGTGGCTGCTTTAGATGGGATAGTTAGAGAAGATCTCTTTGAACAGGTGATCTTTAGGCTGAACTATGAATGACTCCAAGTGAGTCATTCAAGTATGAGACATAAAAGTATTTCTGGCAGAAGAAACAGCTACTGTCAGTTCCTAAGCTGAGAGTAATCTTGAAGACTCGAGGGCATTGTGGGGGGATGGGTAGATGAATGCAGGAAAAAATGGGAAAATCGAATATAGTGAGGCCAGAACAAGTTTAATGGATTAGAGGTCTCAATGAACTGTTGGGATGGGTGTTCTAGAGCAGGTGACTATAAGGATAGAAGGTTGTGAGCAGAGAATAGAATTCTTAAACTTAAGATTTCATAGGAGCTGTAGTGATGACAAGGTCAAGGGGATGACATGACAGTGAGTGGCTGAAGAGGGGCTGGAGAAATAGATCATTTACTTCAAAGAAGTTATTAAAACTGAATTGGTTGCCCAATATCTATTAAGAAAAAATTTAGAAAGATGAACAAAAACCTCATTTAGAACAGTCAACTAGGAACTTCTAAAAGGTATTTTAAAGTGACACAGTGATATACTCTGTAGTGATAGGTAGAAAACAAACCCTCATTCAAATTTGTAGCTACTGTCTTCAGGATCTTTGTAGTTTAGCATCAAAAAAGAATTAGGAATAATGTTTGGGGTTTAATTTCAATTCAAAAGTTGAAAAGGGTATGAGTTTGAACCAGTGAAGGTGGGGCTTTTTAAAAATCATTTCTTATGAGACAACAATTTGAAGAGAGAAAGTGCAACCAATGGCAATCATTGTCAAACATTTCAGATCCCAGTGCCCCTCTTAATAACAAATAATTTGTAAGGCTGTCTTTATTTTCTTCGTGGGTAAATTATAAAGTGCATATACACATAATTTAAAAACTCAGTAAATTCTCTAACTAAAATACAAGGAGTAATTAGAAGAAAACAATATGATATTATGTATTTCACTTAGGGCTTAGACACAATTTGAGCTCTCTGGGGCTCAATCTGAGCTACCCAGGAAGCCCAAAGAATCTGCCTGCAATGCAGGAGACCTGGGTTTGATCCCTGGGTCAGGAAGATACCCTGGAGAAGGGCATGGCAACCCAGTCAGGTATTCTTGCCTAGAGAATTCCATGGACAGAGGAGCCTGGTTGGTTATAGTCCATGGAGTTGCAAAGAGTCAGATATGACTGAGTGACTAACACACATGTACAGACACAATTACATTAGAAGACAGTAAAATAGACATATACATAAGATCCTTTGTGAATTTAGATACAAATGCAGGTTGATACAGGTGTTCTATTTTGGTGACTTAAATTCCAGGAATAGCATTGTTTTGAGTAAATTAATTTTTTTTCCTAAAATGTCTAAGAGCTCTTGGTAAAGTTCTGAACTTAAAAGAGAAGTCTTCTAATTAATGAATGGCTGCTTCCTAAAAAACTCAATATATATTAAAACTATGAAAATGCTTTTATATTTTTACATATATTTACATATGTTTATATATAATACCGGAGAAGGCAATGGCATCCCATTCCAGTACACTTGCCTGGAAAATCCCATGGAAGGAGGAGTCCGGTAGGCTGCAGTCCATCAGGTCGTGAAGAGTCGGACACGACTGAGCGACTTCACTTTCACTCTTCACTTTCATGCATTGGAGAAGGAAATGGCAACCCACTCTAGTGTTCTTGCCTGGAGAATCCCAGGGACGGCAGAGCCTGGTGGGCTGCCGTCTATGGGGTTGCACAGAGTCAGACATGACTGAAGCGACTTAGCAGCCCCAGCAGCAGCATATGTAATACAGATTTAGTTTCCAGGATGAGATCTTTAATAAACAACTCTTTTTAGCAACGTGAAAAATCCAATCAGACATTAAAAAATAATGCAAGACACAAGACAATTGCTTGTTTAAGGGATTGGTACATGAAGTATAGGAGACATATCATCCCTAGGCCCAGCCTACTGAATGCCAAGAGCAACACATTCTTATAATCATTATAGCCACAAAAATGATACCCGTAAATTTTGAAAAACTGGTATTTGAGTCCCACCCCAAAGAGTCTGCTTAATTGATCTAATGTGCAGCCAGGATTAAATCATCAGTATGGAGGAAACCTAAGTAGGAAGGGTCTGTCTGTGCAAAAGGATAGACCCTTTATTTTGCAACAAGACCATCAAGAATGGTTGCACAGGTTGTGCATTGCACAGCCCTAGACAGCACATGGTCACAAAGACTCTGAGGTACTCTTCAGCCATTCCCTAGAAACCACAACCTTGCTGGCTGCCTCAAGTAAAATCACATGTGAAGATATAAATATATTTTAGGCAACATGGTGTTTTTCTTTAAATAATTTTAATTGGGTAGTACTTTAAAATATTTAGAAGATATTTTTCTTTACAAAAGCCTACAAAGTTTTATTTCATATATTATTTATTACATTTATTAAAGATTTTTTTAAAAAGTTAAAAATTCCACATACCTACAAACTCACAACCACATATCACCTCTTGATTTTTTCTAAGACACCCTATTCTATCAAAAGTCATAATAAAACAATCCTGTGGTACTCAGAAGATTTTGGGAAAGAACTTCCTGAATTAGAAGGACAACAAAAATTCAGATATTCTTTAAAAAATAATGTGCAAATTACCTTATTAGGAAAATTAGATATATGAAAACATTTCATAGAGGGGAAAAAAGGGGTTGATCATTTGATATTACAAAGTGTGGTAGATGAATGTTTGACTCCCCCTACCCCCACCAGTTCATATGCTGAAGCCCTAATTCCCAATGTGATAGTGTTTGGAGATGAGGCCTTTGGGAGGTAATTAGGCTTAAATGAGGTCATGAGGGTGGGGCCCTTATTATGGAATTGGTGCCTTTGTAAAGAGGAAGAGAGACCAGAGCTCTCTCTTTGCCATGTGAAGTCACAGTGAGAAGGTTGCTCTCTGCAAGCTAGGGAGAGAGACCTCACCAAGAATGAGATCTGCAGTCACCTGGATTCTAGACTTCCCAGGCTCCAGAAAAAAAACGTCTGTTGTCTAAGCCACATTGTCTTTGGTGCAAGCCCAAGCTGCTAAGACGAAACAATTCTTTACAATAGAAAATTAGACTCTTACAAAAGGATTTATTTTATACCTTAATACAGTGATAAAAGGGCTTGGTCTGTAATATTATTTGGGGCATACTTCTTGAGCATCTGAATATTCATTGACAATAATTTGACAATATTTATTTCATTTCTACAATGTGCCCCTCACTATGTTAGAATTTGGGTGTTTCTTTTAAGATGAGACACCATCTCTGCCCACAAACAGTTACTGGTTTGTGAAGAAGATGCATAAACTGACAAGTCTAATACAACATCACAAGTGGTGAAATAAGAGTTGTGAAGAAGTACCTAAAGGAGAGTACAGATAACTCAGGCAGAAGGAGGTAGAAAGAGCCTTATTGAGGCATGGAAGTAGTTGGATTGAGTCTTAAAAGACTAATTGACATTTACCTGCTGGAGAAGTAGGGAGAGGAGTGATTCAGGCAGAGGAAATAGCAGGTGCAAGGTCAACAAGCAAATTGGCAGAAGAGTAAGACTAGGGTTGAGGGGGACAGCATTGATGAAATTCAGGATATAGATTATTTCAGCCCATGGTGGACTTTGAATGTCAGGCTCAGAAGTTTAGACTTTATCCTGTAGAAAACTGGAAGTCTCCCAGAGTTATCAAGCAGAAGATAATATCAGCTTTGTTCTTTAGGAAAATAAGTGGCTGCTGTGTGGAAGACAGGCAGCAAGAGGGAAAGACAGATGACACAGAAAACAGGGTGGAGACCTGCGCTAACGGGCACCACGCCTAAAGGTTTCATGTGTAGATTTTGCCCTCTGCAGTCAGGTCGGGAGTCACTGTAGGCAGGAAGGTAGGTTAGAAAGGAAATATGATGGTGGCTATCATAAGTAAACAGGCCAGCGATTAAGCCCAGCCAAGTGAGTAAAGACAGAAAGCAGTATGCAGGAATGGAGTCTGGTCCAGAGAGGTCAATGGAGAGTAGAGTCAAGAACCTAACCTAGGAGAAAAGAAAAATGAGAGAGACAAGAAATAATGGAACAGGCATCCAAACCAGAGGGTCTTGAAGAGGAATGAACAGGGTTTAGGCAAGAGGTCTGATTTTTAAAATGGCACCAGATAATAAAATGCCAGGGCTTCAGAAAATTTAGTGTGCATCAGAATCACCCAGACAGCTTGTTACAGTCCAGACTCCCGGGCCCCACGCCAAGGAGTTCTGATTCTATAAACATCTGCAGTAGGATCCAATAATCTGCCATCTCTACTAGTACCCATGAGATGCTGTTACTCCTGGTCCATGGACTAAATTTTGAGGAACAAGACTCTAAGGGGACTTCCAGTTTTAAGATTACCTGAAGTGTTTTCGGGATTTTAAAAACCTTTGAACCTTCAGAGGAAGACATTCAGCTACCAGACTGGAGAGAAGTCTGAGTAGGTGGACACAGTCCACTTCCTGACAGACCAAACATTCAACTTGAGAGTCACCACAGCAAAGCTGGCAGCTGTGCATCAAGAGCAAATGAGACTAGATTAAAAAAAATTTTTGTTTTCAGTTCCTCTTCTATGTAGGTTGCTGCTGCTGCTGCTAAGTCACTTCAGTCGTGTCCGAATCTGTGTGACCCCACAGACGGCAGCCCACCAGGCCCCGCCGTCCCTGGGATTCTCCAGGCAAGAATACTGGAGTGGGTTGCCATTTCCTTCTCCAATGCATGAAAGTGAAAAGTGAAAGTGAAGTCGCTCAGTCGTGTCCGACTCTTAGCGACCACATGGACTGCAGCCTACCAGGCTCCTCCATCCATGGGATTTTCCAGGCAAGAGTACTGGAGTGGGGTGCCATTGCCTTCTCTCTGTAGGCAGTTGCTATTAAATGGGACTAATGGTGGTTTAAGAAAAATGAGAGAAAAAGGCAGGCCAACGCAAGCACTACACAGAGGCCGTCTCTTTGGAAACTGAATCTGTCAGTCTGGGAGCTGGGGCTCCTGCTTTTCTAATCCTCTACTCCAGCAGTCCCACACTGGGAACACATGGGCCCTTCTGGGCTGATCGAACTCACCTTATTCTGAAGTCCTTCCCCTGACTTCCCTGAGGAATTCTTAAAACAGGAATGAAGGATTTTGTTGCACTATTAAGAAGAAAAAATATTAGATGCAGATAATCATATTCTTGACTTGATTAAATTATGGTGCATCTTTTAATATGACAGACTGAAGAGGCTTTCAGAAACTAGGCCAAATTTTCTGGAGAGTTGCCAGTAATCACACGGCATGAATACATATATAAGCAAGATGTTAATGCTCAAGAATTTTCTTTCTCTCCTGACTTAAGCTGTGAAGGTAACAGTAGCACTGAAGCCATACCCAGTACAGCCCAAGCAGCAGATGGTAATTTGCTTAAATTGCAAGATGGATTTGAAATTGGAACTGATGAAAATACTAGCGCCTATAGTAGATGAAAAGGAGTTGATTCATTTCCCAAGATCCTTCAAATATGGAAATTATTACTCAGTGAGTCAGCTAGTTTATCTCTAGGTATTAGCACTATAAACACAAATCCCTCTAACATTCCTACCTATGCAGCATAAATTCCTTTAGTTGTGTAAGCAAACACCTTACTTCTGTGTGGTTGAATAGACGAAAAATAATCAAAGTGGGACTTCCCTGGTGGTCCAGTGGCTAAGACTCCACACTCCCAAGGCAGGGGGCCTGAGTTCAATTCCTGGTTAGGGAACTAGAGCCCACATGCCACAATTTAGACCTGGCACAGCCAAAATAAATAAATACAAAAAAATAATCGGAGCGACAGCAACTAGAACTATCCAGGGTATGTACTAGGTGGTTGTTGCTTAGTCGCTTAGTTGTGTCCAACTCTTTCGAGACCCCATGGACTATAGCCCACCAGGCTCCTCTGTCCATGGGACTTCCCTGGCAAGAATACCAGAGTGGACTGCTATTTCCTTCTCTCACATGTATTTATTGAACAAATATGAGCATGAATGATGGCCAAGGCAGAAAGTGGAGGTAACTGGCAGTCTGGCACTAGGAAGTGTCCATTGTCTGCCTGCAGAGCTCCCAGTTTAGGAAGCAGGAGAGGCAGAAGGGTAGGAGAGGTAGAGGGGGCAGGAAGGCAAGGCGAACAGGAAAGACTGTATATACTTGTCAGGAAGGCGTGGGAGGCCAGGAAGGTCAACACAACAGAGATTTGAATGACTGAACTTCTGATGAAAAACATTCTAGCAAAGTAGCTCTTCAGATGAGAAACAGAATACTATCAGCATTGATATAAAGAAGCGCTTGGTTCTAACTATTGGACAAACAATAGCTGCAAATCTCAAAGGTGAGTGGGAGAAGCTGCATTGGAAGTTTTGGAGTCTATCTTGCTCCAAATAGATAGCTCCAAGGAGATAGCTCCTTCCCAAGCTCCGAGGGAAGAGTTGCAAAGCTTGAAGTGTTGAGGACAATTTATTTAAAAAGAGTTTATTGATTTCCTAATATGTACAAATGTTTTGCTTGGTACAGAAGTGAATACTATGAAATTCCTGTTCTGAAGAATCACACAGTCTGTATGGGGAGAATATGTATGTTCAGGAATAATTATCTAATAGGACACATTTTTTTTAAAAGTCCAGAAATATAAGAATGATTTAAAGTTTTAATCCATCCATTCCATTCATTTCTTAGTGTGCAGTTTAGTGAATTTTAGTATATTTTTATAACAGTGCAACCATCACCACTATGTATTTCCAGAACATTTTTAGCACTCAAAAAGGAGCCCAGTTCCCTTATAGCTCAGTCAGTAAAGAATCTGCCTACACATGGAAGCAACCTAGATGCCCATCAGCAGACGAATGGATAAGGAAGCTGTGGTACATATACACCATGGAATGTTACTCAGCCGTTAAAAAGAATTCATTTGAACCAGTTCTAATGAGATGGATGAAACTGGAGCCCATTATACAGAGTGAAGGAAGTCAGAAAGATAACGACCAATACAGTATACTAACACATATATATGGAATTTAGAAAGATGGTAACGATAACCCTATATGCAAAACAGAAAAAGAGACACAGATGTACAGAACAGACTTTTGGACTCTGTGGGAGAAGGCAAGGGTGGGATGTTTAGAGAGAACAGCATCGAAACATGTATATTATCTATGGTGAAACAGATCACCAGCCCAGGTTGGATGCATGAGACAAGTGCTTGGGCCTGGTGCACTGGGAAGACCCAGAGGGATGGGGTGGGGAGGGAGGTGGGAGGGGGGGTTGGGATGGGGAATATATGTAAATCCATGGCTGATTCATGTCAATGTATGGCAAAAACCACTACAATATTGTAAAGTAACTAGCCTCCAACTAATAAAAATAAATGGGAAAAAAAAAAAAAAAGAGTCTGCCTACAATGCAGGAGACCTGGATTCGACTCCTGGGTCGGGAAGATCCCCTAGAGAAGGAAATGGCAATCCATTCCAGTATTCTTGCCTGGAGAATCCCAGGGACAGAGGAGCCTGGCAGGCTACAATCCATGGTGTTGCAACAGTTGGACACGACTCAGCAACTAAAGAGAAAAAGAAAAGAGCCATGAAGACCATTTGCTCTTACCCTCTTCCCCCGCTCCATTTCTCTAGCACCTGACAACCACTAGTCTCTTTTCTGTCTCTATGGAGTTCCCTATTCTCAGCTGAATTCTCAGAATAAACTGACCATAATGTAAGGTTTATTTCTGGACTCTGAAATGTATTCCATGATGTTTGTCCACTTTATGCCAGTACCACATTGTCTTGATTACTGAAGACTTATAATAAGTTTTGAAATCAGGAAATTTGATTTGAATTCTTCAGTTATGTTGCTCTTTTTCAAGTTATTCTTTCCTATTTTGGATCTCTCCCATTTATACGTAAATTTTAGGATCAGCTTGTCAATTTCTGCAAAATAGTCAGCTGGGATTTCATTTAATCTGTAGGTCAATTTGGAGAATAATTTTAATAATTTTAAGCTTTCCAATTCATGATCATGGGATTTCTTTCTGTTTGCTTAGATATTCTCAATATCTTTCAACAGTATTTTGCACTTTTTTTTAAAACTAAATTTATTTCTAGGTATTTTATTGTTTTTGATACTGTTGTAAGTGAAACTGTTTCCTTAATTTCATTTTCAGAGTATTTATTGCTAGTGTATAAAAATACAACTGACTTTTATGTATTTCTCTTGTATTTTACAAATGCTGAATTTATTAGTTCTAATTTTTTTTTAATATGGATTCCTTAGGATTTTCTATGTACAAAATGATGACATCTGCAAATAAAGATAGTTTTATGTTTTTCTTTTCTGTATGCCTGTTATTTCCTTTCTTGTTTACTTGTCCTGGCTAGGACCTCCAGCAGAATGTTCAATATAAGTGTAGAGAATAGATATCTTTATCTTATTTTATTTTTAAAAATTTTTGGTCATGCTGAGCAGCTTGCAGGATCTTAGCTCCCCAACCAGGGTTTGACCTCTGGCCCTCAGCAGTGAAAGCTTGGAGTCCTAACCACGGGACTGTGAGGGAATTCCCTCTTTCTTGATTTAGGTGGGAAGCTTTCCTTCTTTTTTCATTGAGTATAATGTTAACCATGGATTTTTCATAAATGATCCTTATCAGGTTGAGGAAGTTCGCTGCTATTCCTAACTTGTTGACACTGTTCATTCATGAAATGGTGATTGATTTTGCCAAGTACCTTTTTTATGTCTATTGAGATGATCATGTGGGTTTTATTCAATATTCTTTCTATTGATATGGTACATTACATGGTTGATTATTATGTACTGAACCAACCTTACATTCCTAGGATAAATCTCCCTTGGTTGTGGTGTACTTTTTATATGTTACTGGATTCACTTTGCCTTTGTTCTGTTGAGGATTTTTGCACTTATATTCCTAAGAAATATTGGTCTGTTGTTTCCTTTCCTGTGATGTCTTTGTCTAGTTTTGTGTCAGTAATGCTGGCCTCATAGAGCAAGGTAGGCAATATTCCCTCTTCTTCTATTTTGTGGAAGCATTTGTGAAGGACCTGTGTTCAATCTTCTTTCAACATTTAGTAGAATTCACCAATGAAGACACCTCGTCTTGGGATTCCTTTGGAGGAAGGTGTATGTAGATATGTATATATTATTACTGAGTCAATCTCTTTACTTCTTACAGGTCTATTCAGATATTCTAATTCTTCTTGAATCAGTTTGGTGCTTCATGTCTTTCTAGGACTTTGTCCATTTTATCTGGCTATCTAATTTGCTGGCATATAAATATTTTTGTATAACCACTGTTTTTTATTTCTGTAAGGTTGATAGTACCACTCCCTATGTCATTTATGATTTTAGTAATTTGAGTCTTCTTGCTTTTTTCTTGGTCCAGTCTAGATAAACATTTGTTAATTGTGTTACTCTTTTCAAGGAGCTGAATTTTAATTCTATTTTCTCTGTTATTTTTCTGTTATTTATTTCATTAATTTTCAGTTCAATCTCTATTATTTCCTCCCTTCTTTTGTTTTAATTTGCTGTCCTTTTCTACTTTCTCATGATGGAAGACTAAGTTATTGACATTCTTTTAAAATATAGAACTTCATACCTATAAATAAGACAGTAAAGAATCTGCCTGTAATGCAGGAGACCCAGGTTTGATCCCTGGGTTGGGAAAATCCCCTGGAGAGGGGAATGGCAACCCACTCCAGTATTCTTGCCTGGAGAGTTCCATGGACAGAGGAATTATAAATAACCATCTAAATGCTACTTTCACTGCTTCCCATAATTTTAGAATGCTGGTATTTCCATTTTAATCATTTCAATATACTGTATTTTCTAATTGTTATTGTGAATTCTTTTTGGCTCACGATTATCATTAGTGTATGTATTTATTATGTATGCACATTTGTATTATGTTATTTAATTTCCACATGTTTGCTAATTTCCCAGTTTTCTTTGATTTCTAGTTTCATTCCATCATGGTTGAAGGCTGTACTTTGTAATGTTTCTCTCCTTTTGGATTTATTGAGGTTGTGTTATGGTCTAACATATGGTTTACCCTGAAGGATGTCCCATGTACATTTAAGAAGAAAATAGATTCTACTATTGCTGGATGGAGTGTTCTAAGATGCCTGCTAGTTCTAGTTGGTTTACTGAATTCTCCAAGTCTTCTGCTTCCTTGTCCATCTTTTGTCTTGTTCTTTCCTCAATTAGAAGTAAGGTATTAAAGTCTCTAACTATTCTTAATAAATTGTGTATTTTCTGTTCAGTTCTGTCAGGTTTTGTTCATGCATGTATTTGGGGGCCTGGTGATTTAGGAATCTTAAGAGTTAAAGAACATCAGGAAAAAAAAAAAAAAAAGAACATCAGGAAATGCCCATTCCCCAGACACACAAATATTCATGACCGTATGTGTGAGCACTCACACACACCCCCCATCGTCCTTTAAACAGCCTGTTTTTCTGTTCTGTTTCTCCCTAAGGAACATTTAGGAAAGTGTTAGTCAACAATTAGACAAGTTTCCAGGTAAACACCAATCAATTCTCTGTTTGAATTAGACAGGTTGGAGGAAAGAATCAGGGAGGTGGGTGGAGTGGAACACAGAATTATACTCTCTATTAAAATATATGGAACACAGTATTGTAACATCCATGGATAAATGAAGGAAGCTATAGTGCACAAAGCTGTAAGGCTGTTTGAACTTATGTGTGTTCAGTTACCTTGGAACCTTGAGCTTAATATTCCTAAAGAGGCCAGTGCATGTTAGTATGGGAAATTAGGACACTTGTCTTCCAGGATCTGATATTTTCCAGGCACACTAAGATTCTTTACCTGTCAATGGCAGATGAATATGTGAGATGAATATGGCCTATGAAAGATATGATTTTTCTCATGGATATGTACTTATGTGTATCTTTTATGATTTTATTTCTCAGAATATTAGAGATGTATCCCCAAAATTTCTGTTAAAAATTTTAGGAATATATTTAAACTTTTCTTATATTGATTTATATTTTCAATCCCCTTTATAAAATTGTACTTACTATATTCATTCAGTTTCATTTTTTCTAACTTACTTTCTTGATTCAAGAAGTGGACCATAAGTTTACTAAGGATTTTCCTGTTAGTATTATTGTCCTCAACCAAACTTTTGATAAATATTGAATAGCTTTGAGATCAAATTGTTTATCTTTAATGTGAAAAGGTAGAAGATTTAGGTTTTTTTGCAACATTTTCAAATGTAGTTTAATGTAATATTTAATCCTCATTCTAACCACATTCTTCAGTTTCTTTTTTTGTATATATTGCTGCTGCTGCGGCTGCTAAGTCGCCTCAGTGGCGTCCGACTCTGTGCGACCCCATAGACGGCAGCCCACCATGCTCCCCGTCCCTGGGATTTTCGAGGCAAGAACACTGGAATGGGTTGCCATTTCCTTCTCCAATGCATGAAACTGAAGAGTGAAAGTGAAGTCGCGACCCCATGGACTGCAGCCCACCAGACTCCTCCGCCCATGGGATTTTCCAGGGAAGAGTACCGGAATGGGGTGCCGTTGCCTTCTCCAGTATATATTGCTGGAGAAGGGAATTGTGTACTCTTATACTGGGCAGAGTTGGATGTAGGGTTTATGCCCTCCGAGGAAAGTAGAAGAACCTGAGAAAGGCCAGAGTAAAAGACCATTCCTTCCTAGGTGCCTTCGCTAGGCATCAAGATAAGGAGAGACAGTGTCCCTTGGCAAGGCCAGAACTCCCCCCAAGAAGCAATTTTGGGTTCCTTCTAGTTATTAAAGAAGGATATTCAAGACCCTAAAACTTTGGTCTCTAATTACAGCCACAATGGCCTAGAAATATTTTATAGGAGGTGTAATCAAATGCCCCATATGGGACACAAAAGAATTCAGTGGAACACCAAAGAATGTATTGTGTTGGCAATCTAAGTATTACCTACAAAGTGTATACCTACATACTTGAATGGATGACGATGTTTTAGGTTTATAACCTTAAGCCAGTGAAAGTTGGTGCTGTGGACCTCTTTCAAAAATGATGACTAGGCTTGTGTTGGACTGTAAACGTTTGGTGTAGAAAGTAAGGCCAACTGTTTCTTAAGACCACTGAATGCATGACAATAAAATGAAGCCATCTACTATGTGAAAATGCTTGTCTTTATTATTTAATTAATTAACTTGAGAATGGGGGTGAAAGAATGTATGCACCCAGGTCACTTAAAAAAACCTTGTTAACTTACTGATTAAAAATGAGGAAGTTCAGATATGTTCTTATTTTACCCTATTTGAAACTGTTATTTCTTTAAAAAGATTTTGCCAGCAGCTATATCCCTAACCACGTGATCAAATACAGGGTCCATATTAGTTTTTTGAATGATTTTTTTTTAAAGTCTTTATTGAATTTGTTATAATATTGTTTCTGTTTTATGTTTTGGCTTTTTTGGTCATGAGTCGTGTGGGATCTTGGCTCCCCTACCAGGAGTGGAACCTGCACTCCCTACATTGGAAGGTGAAGTCTTAACCACAGGACTGCCGTAGTGCCTGGGTTAGTTTCTAAAATGGGGACTCTCTATTGAGGTAATGCAGCATAGGCCATAATTGGCTGATTTTAGAGTCAGAAGTGCTCTACAGACAAAATTGTAGGCTGTTTTAAAGAGATTTTACTTTAAGGTGTCAGAAAACACAAAATGTAGATAGTAGAGGAAGAAATGTGCCTAAAGCTTGCTTGTTCTCTTGAGTTTGACACTCATCAAGAAGGAAACTAATGTAACTGGGGTTGGACAACTTGTAAAGTAATGGGTTAGGGGAGGTATAGTTCAAGTCCAATTAGGTAGAGGCATACCTGTGGAAATTACAAAGGGAAACACATTTGCAAATCAATAGGGTCCATCATCCTGTTTTGTGGTTGAAAATATTCTGTGGATCCTCTTTGGAAATAGTTTTTAAAAATCAATGAGAAAGTATAATGAAATGCTCCCTTGTCCCAGATAAAAAAGTAGCCTGGGATCTGCAAATTTTGGGGCCAATTAACCTTTGTTTACAAGTTGGGAAAACCAGTTATCTAAGGTTTTACTAGAGTTTGAGCTACTCAAAATTCTCCCACTAAATTCTTTCCCTCAGTTATTATTTCCCAGAGTGTTCTATCATCTGTTTTGGTGGTCAAATTAAGTCATATTTATTATATATCACCTTTTAAAATTCTCAAAATGGAAGGTTTTTTTTTTGTTTTGTTTTTTTTTAAAAAATTTTATTTTGTATTGGCGTATAACCGATGAACTAACAGTGTTGTGATAGTTTCAAGTGAACAGCAAAGGGACTCAGTCATACATATATATGTAAAAATGGAGTTTTAAGAAGATTTAAATTTGATAAGTTCTAAATGGCTTCCCTCAATTTTTATTTGGCAGGTTCCATAAAAAGAAGTCCTTATCAATTCAAGCCATAGGAATCCAAATCCAAAATTTTCTGCAGCCTGCTTGAGAGATAATCTATTGATAAGAGGAGAAAGTAGAAATTCCTTTCTCACAGCACCAAGGAGGAGTTTTAAATGTTTCCTGAATAGCAACATATCATCAGGATAAGCTGAAATGTCTTCATTCCCTAAATCCCCCAGTCCAATCTGGAATACAGATGGCAATTGGAGAGGTCCACCCAGGTGAGATTTTAATGGCAGAGTGGGAACCATGTGGGAATAAACTCTGGCATGAACTCAGAAGAATATAACTGCAAAAGCCATTGTTCCTTTGACATCTATTGGTTTGGATACTGTGCTTCATTGCTGCCTTGCAGATTTGAGATGTAGACAAGTCATTTTTTTTTTCTTTTGCACGTTGGAATCACTATTCCTTTCTACCCTGTGACTTCTACCCAATCCTCAAATATTAAATATTAATTTTCCCTATGATTTAACAATAAGTGGATATGTGGTCAGAAAGTAGTGGTATTAGAATCAAAACCAATGAACAACTCAGTCTGTTCAGTTTATGGATGCGAGGGGAGGGAAAAGGCTCTTCTGCTAAGGCTCAATCCACACACATTTATAGTCTTCATGACTCTTGCTGCTAAAGGCAATCTGGAGGCCACTAGGTGTCACTCTGTACAGATCCCTACACTTGTAGATGCAAAGGTAAGAAAGAACTTGATTCATTGGTGAAACTCTCCTTTTCTTTAGGAGACAGAGAAAAGATTCTGGGCACGATGAGTCAATTCCCCCTTTCTAATCAAGGGAAGTCTTTATCTTTTATTTGGATCTTGAAGGAAAACTTTCTTGAGTCCTGTGCCCTCAAGTCAATCTTTTTTTTCCCCCTCTTGAGTTTAAAGCTAAGGAAAAGCCTTTAAGAAAAAAAAAAATGAAGAAACACATGTTGAAGGCTAAAGAATCACACGTTATATGAGCATTGTGAAGGTCTTCCTTTGGAGGGTCATATAGTGAAACATTTCCTCAGATGCATCAGCCCTCATGGACAGAGCAAGATTTAAGAGAAGTGACCACTCTTGTGGTGTGATTTGAAGCTATGACAGCAAGCATTTCCCCTTCCTCAAATATTCACTTCATTGGTGAGTCCTTCCTATCTGGAGTGAAGTCTGCACCAGTGAAATCTTACCCCTGGGCTGGGCACATTGCAATAAGTAAAGAACACTGTTATTTATATGTATATGCATTTTATGGTGCCCTCTCAAGCATACTAGCTTTAAATTATGTAAGTATATTGTTAAAGTTAAACTCTACATGTCCTTTGGAAAGGCACAGAGAGTATATAGTTGAAGGTATATGTTTCAAATAATAAAGAAAAAGGGAGGAGGGATAGATCTTGATTAAGACAATTAAATTGGACAGGCCTGGACCATAGCAAATATCAAGGCCAAGTTGATCAGGGAGCATAGAGGGACATTATCTATCCTTGTTTCAAAGTTACTTCTCTCTTTCTCCCTCTCTTTTTTTCCCTCTCACCTTTTCACAACTCAGGGATTCTTCCTTGTCGTCCAGCGGTTAAGACTCCATGCTTCCAGTAGGATGTGCAGGTTTGACTCCTGGTTGGGGAGCTAAGATCCCTACTTCATGTGGTGAGGACAAAAATAAATAAATAAAATAAAAACTACATTTAAGATACAACTCAGGGACTGCCAGATGGGAGAGACACACAGAGCAACATATGGCGGTGGCATGCAGAACTTCCGTGCCCTTTCCAGGAGCACCGCTCTCCTAGCACTTCGACATGCCCGCCAGCCTGTGAGCTCTCTGAACCCTGTCATTTAGAGTTTTTATGGAATCTTCATTTGGGGCTTCCTTGATAGCTCAGTTGGTAAATAATCCACCTGCAAAAAGCAGGAGACTCTGGTTCAGTTCCTGGGTTTGGAAGATCCCTTGGAGAAGGGAACGGCTACTCCAGTATTCTGGCCTGGAGAATTCCATGGGCTGTATAGTCCATGGGGTTGCAAAGAGTTGGACCTGACTGAGTGACTTTCACATTACACAGTTGTGATTGATTACATCATTGGCCACAGTTGATTAACTCAATTTCCAGCCCTTCCCCCTTCCCCTGAGGTCCAGGGTCAAGGGAGACTGAAAGTTTCAATTGTCTAATCACATTTTGGTCTTTTGGGGAAACAACCCCCTTCTTGAAGCTATCTAGAGGCTCCCAGTCACCTTGTTATACAAAAGACACTCCATCACCCTGGTCAATTTTTCTCTTTATCACCCATTCTATGAACACCCATTTTCTCTTGTCTAATTTGGAAGATAACAAAAGATTTGGGCTATATTTCATAAAGTAGTTGACATAGTAATCAAAAAAAGCAGAATAATATATAAATTGTCTACCATGCTCTGGGTGCCTGTTTTGTGCATTTTGAACACGAGTGCATTTCAGTTATCCTTCCACAAAAGAGTAAGAAAATTAAATACAAAGTCTTAAGTAATTTTCCCAAGTTCCCATAGCTAGATGAAGCAGAGCCAAGGCTAGAACATAGTAGAAACTTTATCTGACCTTGAGGAAATAAACTGGATAAAGCTGCATAAGAATCTAGTGATACATGTATGAGGGCATTTTTGGTAGCATTGTTAAATGGAAAAACTATAAACAACCTCAGAGTCCATGAGTAGGAAGACGGTTGAATACATTATGTACCTGTTATAAGGAATAACCTGATCTTATAAGTACTTGAAGAAAAAATTTCCAAGCTAGGTTATAAAATAAAAGGCAAGACACAAAGGATTATATACAATCTCCTACTGGTTTTAAAAAGAGGGTGCACACACGCAGTTGTACTCTCTATGAAGACAGACTTTTTTCTCTTTTGTTCACTGATGTAATCTCATTATCTGGAACATCCTGGTGTGGTGACAGACCCCAAGGTGACCCCCTAATTCTTCTTCTTCTAGCATTCACATCTTTGTGTAATCTCTTTCCCCTCAATTGTAGACAGGACCTGTGACTGGGTTTTAACCAGTAGTCTATGGCAAATGTGATGGGATGTCATTCTCATGATTATATTTGATTAAGATACATTAAATATAACTTTGTTAGCAAACTGGAACTAGAGATACTTCTTGTATCTTGATGAAGTAGGTGTCTAAGTTAAGGACTTCTAGGAGGTAAGGTTTATAGTATCTATTCGTGTTGTTGTATATGAGTTCAGTTTCTTTCGGCTGACTAGTATTCTATGATATGAGTGCACTGTACTTTACATAATCTTTCACCAGTAATGGACACCCAAGTTGCCTCCACTTCTCTGCTAAATGCAAGGATGTCTTGGTGAATATCTGTGCAAATATCACAACATGGAATGTGGGCATGTGGGGTATATGCGCAGGAGTGGGATTGCTGGGCTATGTGTAATATCGTAATTATTTTCACTAGGTACTGCCCGATTGATTCTGGAATGGCTATATCACATAGCATGTTCAAAACAGTGCAGGATGGTTCTTCCCAGTTCTTTTTATCTGACTGTATAATTGTCATATTACTCTAAAAGCCGTTTATTATCTCCAAAGTTCATGTTCTTATTATGTTTAAATGATATCTTAGTCATCCAAGTTTTGAAGACATTCAAAGATAATGTTTTTAAAGATGAAAAATACAAATACTCCAAAGTTCCAGACATTACTTTACCCAAATTTAAAAGCTAGGTTATTATTTGGATATCTTTGGGTCCATTTTTGTTTGTTGTTCTCTACTTGCTTCTCCTCTGATTGTGAAAGAAAAATAGCACTGTGAGAAGAGACATTTGAAGTATTGCACTCAAGTATCAAGGAAACAGGCTTGTGTATGTATGTGTGTGTACACATCTTACACACGCACACACACACAAAGAGGGAAGGAAGAGAGGCTAAGAGATGAAAGTGAAAAGAGAACAAAAATGACATGCAATAACAGAGGGAGATTTCTTTTTTTCTTAAAATGCTGATTGGAAGTGAAGAAAGTAAGGCTAGGAGATGAGGAAAGAGATTCTTAATATGAGCTTGCATGTATGTGTGGAGTGATAAGGGAGGTAGAACGACTGACCAACTTCTGCTTCATCCGGTTGCTAAGGCCATTTCCATATATAGAAGCAGCATTGGAGATTTACCATATCTAAAGAGCAATAATTAGTACTATTCTTTCGTGCTTGGGGAGGTGAGGAAAAGGTAGAATACAATGACTGAATTAAGCATTAGTCATGTCAATGACTTGGGTCATGTCAACATGTCAACATGACCAAGTTCTTCTTTGCTTTTTTCCTTTAAACTAAATGGTCCGGATGTTGGAAAAGAAACTTGTAACCAGAATCTCCTCATCATCAAATATTATGTTTTAATTGCTAAGCATGCCAGGTTTAAATAGCTATTACCAAATCTGCTTATCTGAAGCACATAAAACATAGGTTTTTAAAAGAAATTAAGGTCTCTATGGGTTTTTCCTGACAAATTTTGTTTGAAAAATGAATGGAAAAATAGCAATTTCACTTTTACGAATTATGACTGATTTAAGTGTTGTTCTTGTTGTCCAGTCACTAAGTCACGTCCAACTCTTTGTGACCTCATGAACTGCAGCACACCAGGCTTCCCTGTCCTTCACTGTGTCCTGGAGTTTGCTCAAGTCATGTCCATTGAGTTGGTGATGCCATCCAACTATCTCATCCTCTGTTGCCCTATTTTCCTTCCACCCTCAATCTTTCCCAGCATCAGGGTTTTTCCCAATGAGTCAGTTCTTTGCATCAAGTGGCCAAAGTATTGGAGCTTCAGCTTCAGCATCAGTCTTCCCAGTGAATATTCAGGGTTGATTTCCTTTAGGATTGACTGGTTTAATCTCTGTGCAGTCCAAAGGACTCTCAAGAGTCTCCTCTAGCACCACCAAAGCATCAATTCTTCGGCCCACAAAGAAGGCTGAGCGCCGAAGAATTGATTTAAGTGTAGCTTCTTATACAAATCAGCAGCAGGGAATATGCCTTATAGTTAAATGACAATCCATGATAGTGGAAGGGACTAAGATTTAGATAACAAACCAATGGTTAAAAAAAAAGTAGACATATTTTTGAAATGCAGACTCACAGTATGCAAACACCAGCCTGCCTCTCTCAGGGGTGTGATCTCCTCTCTGCCATTTGAGCCTGGGAATCATGCCCACCTTTACCCTCTCCTACATTCGTGTTGCTGCTGGGGCAATAGGTAGGCTAGAGGGGAAAGTTCAATATGGACCTAGAAGATCATCGAGCTCCAGCCTCCATTTGGTGCTTTATTCTCCCCAACTTTGTCCGTCCAGATTGTTTCAACATTTCCAAGGATTAAATATTGCCTCTTCTACCCATAGGTAATACAGTATAAAGATTTAATTTTTGCTCTATTTATGCAGATATCTGCACCTATTTGGAATCCTCCTACCAGTCCTATTTCTGACTTTTTGGGTGACACAGGGGAAAAATTACTGCTTATTTACAGTGATACCATTTGAAAGGCTTCTGTTATGTCAATTCCAAAAGTTTCCCTTTGTAAGGAAAAACCATTTCCAGTTTTCAGAATCTTCTGTGTCATAGTTTGAACCTGTCTTGGTCATTATCCTCTGCCACCTTGTTTTCTAATAATCCTCAAAGCTTAGTACTCAAAACCAAGCATAATCCTCAAAGAATAAGAGATTGAGAAGAAGGTGAAATCACCTAGAATAAGATGGGGTCAGACATGTTGGTAAGTAATCCTTGGGTGTCATATACTTTTAGTATGTATTTCAAAATCCAAGATGGTTGTTACAAATACAGAGATAGAATGAGATTTGAAAAGTATTAATAGTCACATTTAGCTGCCATTGACAATAATAGTTTTGGATGCTGGGGAACAACTGATTTTCTCGGCGGGCAGGAAAGGTACTTGGGTACCAGAGGGCTGGTGTGGCCCATTCTTGGGCAGCTGATTCTGTGCTGGTTGGTTTGTATCATGGCAAATCTAAGAAGCAAAGTTAATTAAACTGCCCTTCCACACTTCCCTTTGTTGGTACTAGCTCCTCCCAGTTCAGCTACTACTGCATCTGGAATGACAGAAGCCCTCAGGATAGATCTTGAGGAAATCTACAATTCAACTTAAACCTTTATGTTTCTGAAAATAGCTTTGGTATTTTCCAGGCCAGAATATTGCAGCAGATTGCTATTTCCTTCTCCAGGGGGTCTTCCCCACCCAGGGGTTGAACCCGCATCTCTTATGTCTCCTGCACTGGCAGGTGGGTTCTTTACCGCTAGCGCCACCTGGGAAACCCTTTGATATTTTAATACCTATTAAACGTCACTCTGAAACCAGATTATTGGTTATTGTAAAAGGATATGACTCAGGAACAGTTAAGTGGAAAAAAATGCATAGGGCAAGGTATGGGGGAAGGGCTGGGAGGCTCTGATGCTATCTGCAGGCTTACTGCCCTCCTAGAACCTCCACATGCTCACCAACCCAGAAATTCTGAGATTTTTTTTTTTTTTAAAAGAGAGTAATATTGGGCAAAATTAAAATGAAAAGGTCCTGGGACTTCCCTGGTGGTCCAGTGGCTTAAGAATCTGCACTTCCAGTTCAGGGGGGCCCGGGCTGGAGCCCTAGTCGGGGAACCAGACCCCACATGCTGCAGCTAAGAGTTCAATTGCCGCACCTAAAGATACCGTATGTCACAATGAAGATCGAAGATCCCACACAACTAAGACCTGGTGCAGCCAAATAAATATATACTTAAAATAAAATGCTAAGGTCCCAAAAATATTAATTACATGAACAATAATAACGAAACTATCTATAGAAAGTGGGGATTATAGCTATTCTGCCTGTTATCTCTTGATTGGATTTCTGCAATAGCCTCCTTGCTTTCACTGTGGTGCCTCTTCATTCATTTTCCATGTTACAACCAGAGTGATCTTTCTACCACTCAGATTCTTTCAGTGACTTCTCATCTTTCCTGGGCCAATGACCAACATTCTTACTAGTTCATGCATGGTTTGAATTATCCTCCCAGCTTCACTCTATGTCAGTATCCCTTGTCCTCTGCACACACACTGACCTTTACCCAGGTTTTAGAACACATCATGGGCCATTGCCATGCATTTTCCCCACTCTCTTCATCTAATTAACTGCCACTTCTGATTGAAAATTAAGCTTAAATGTCATTTCCTCAGGGGAACCCATTCCTGACCTTCCACTTTAGGTCACATCTCTTTCTTAAGTGCTCTCAAAATTTCTTTTCTTCAGAGCACTTATCTCAGTTTGTAATTGTATATTAGCAGGATTATTAAGTTAATGTCCATGTAAGAGGGGTATGTTTTAATCACTGTTTTGTCGTGAGCAAAAATCTCACCAAGACAGACCACAGACACTCTTCCCCCCGACACCTCAACCACTCTCTGTATTTCCAGGATCTCACTTCGACTCTGATATGTGTGTATGGAAACAAGAGAGGGCTTATCTTTGTAGGTTGTTGGAAGGGGTCTGATCAAGGTTTTCCTTTAGATGATCACAGGCTCTGTACAATGGAAAGATCTCATGTGTTACTTGACTCTCTAGTGCTTGCAACAGATGATGACCCCGCCCTCCTGTCTGCAAGCATCCTCTTGGCTTGAAAGTGCTTTATTCACATCATCACATTTAACTAATAATAAACCTATGAGATAGTATTTTTTTAATACCAATTTTGTGGATAAAGAAACTGAGGCTCCGAGGGCTATGATAGCTTGTTCAAAGTGACACATTAAAAAATGGTAGAGCCAGGATTTAAATTCAGGTCAGAGGGACCCCAGAGGCAGTATTCTAGCCTCAGTGCTTCCTGACATTCAAAAAATGCTTCGTACTTTTCAAAGTTTTGTTCTTGCTTTTTAATTTTTATTGGGACTTCACTAGTGGTCCAGTGGTTAAGAATCTGCCTGCCAATGCAGGAGACAAGGATTTGATACCTGGTCTGGAAAGATCCCACGTGCCATCAAGCAACTAAGCCATCATGCACCACAGCTAACGAGTCCATGCTCTAGAGACTGTGCTCTGCAACAAGAGAGTAGCCTCCACTCACCACAATTAGAGAAAGTCTGCACGCAGCAACGAAGACCCAGCGCAGCAAAAAATAATACATAAAACTAAAAAAGAAAGAGATTGTATCTTAAAATAGTTTTTATTGGAGTATAGTGGACTTACAATGTTGTGTTAATTTCGGGTGTATGGCAAAGTGAGTCAGTTGTATATACACATATATCCACTCTTTTTAAATTCTTTTCCCATATAGGCCATTACAGGGTACAGGGTAGAGTTCCCTGTGTGTACAGTAGGTCCTTACTAGTTATCAATTTTATATATAGTAGTTTTCTTAACACCTATTTGTAGACACTACCCTAACAATTCTAAGCATAGGCAGGGCAGATGTTATCATCCCTTCAAACTAGCGTGTACCTTGAAGCTTTGAGGAGCAGTGAGACTTACTCAGGTCGTGGAATCAGAACTCAGATGCAGGCTTGGACTTTCTACTGTACAGTCTTCCTCCATAGATCAGAAGCAGGTCTATCTGTGTGACTTAGCAGCACACAGATAGTGTCTAAAAAGAATAAAGCCAGAGGGTGCCTGTCTTACAACTTACTGAGCTGCCATTGGTCAGGGAAATGGAGTGGTAGTTAAAGATACTAAAATTTACATAACTTAAATTGAATGATTCTGATATCACTTAGTTGCCTATGCTCTGGACCCGCAGATGTGCTGTTCTGTGTGAACCACACTCTCTGGGTACACATGAATTTCCTGTGTTATCATCATGACTTGTGAGAATTGTGAGAGCTGCCATCCGCAGGGGCTGGGCTGACTGCCATGTTCATAGCATGTGAAACTCTTCCATCCTTCCTCCACTTTGATGAGAACAGAGTGTATGCCCGATTCAGTTAAGCTGGTTAATTTCTCTCTGGCGAGAACGAAGAGACTTGAGAAAATTGAGCACTGGTAAGACAAAGAGGTATAGGGTGGGAAGGGAGGTTGGCAACTGAATTGAGACACAGAGAAAGCAGGTCATGGAGAAGGAAGAATGAACAAATCAGGCAAGAAAGGCAAGCAGAGTTGATAAAGACGATACCTCTTCAGATTCCCGAAGAATTTCCAGTTTCTGGTTCCACTTCTGTCTGGAGGCTTGACTGCTTTCCTGAGACACTAGCTGGAGTTGGGTTTGGTAGTTTGCACCCAAAGTGTCCTAAGTGAAGCTCCAATTCTGGCTGATGGAGGAGGACTGAGGAGTGGAAAGGACTGACTGATGCCAGCCAGAGTGATCGTGTGTATGGAGATAAAATGCAGAAGAGTCTCTGCTTCAAAGTGATGGCCATTGCAAAAGCAGAATGAGACAATTACTTGGGACTTCTAGTGATATAAAGACTTGTTAAAGCGTTAAAGCAGGACTCATTTAGGTGGTAAAGGGGAGGAGGCTTTTGATCATCCACAAAGGACATGAACATAACAAAAGGCAATCGAAATGCATTGTGCTCTTTTCTGTCTTCCCTTCTTTGGTTACTATGACAGTGGGACGGAGCATTACTATGGCTGCTTCCTGGATACTTTTCTCTATCTTACAATGTGATGAGGCTGGAGAACACTGAAGTACCAGGATGAGGGGTAACACTGTAACTAACATCTTAGTAACTAACTTAGTAACTAACTAAGCTCTACACCTTACAAAGTACTTTTATGTACATTATAGTTCTGTGATTTATGGAGCACCTTTTATATATCAGGGGCTCTGTCACGGCTTTTTATATAATGGCGCTGATTCCCACAACCACACCCAAAGGGAAGTATTCTCATCCTCAGTTTACAAATCAGGAAACTGAGGATCACAGAACTTAAATGACCTGCCTGTGAATATTCAGATACCAAGGTTTGAAAGATGTCCTTTGGCCTGCATTTTGCATTCCTATTGCCGTGTAGTGATACTATCCCCAACTCTTCATTTCATTCCACTTCATCCATACAGATGAGAGAGAATACCCTTTCATAAAAATATGCATGATTATGTCATGGTAATGGCAAGGGAAGTATTCAAAAATAATTGAGAACTATAACAGAAATATAGAACAACTTAGGGAAGTCAAGGGTGGAAGTATTTGATCAATTCCATTCGATTCTCTCTGGCAGAGGTGAGAAATGAGGCTCTCATCAATTTTAATTTAATTTATCTATTTAACAAATTCAACAAATACTTATTGAACGCTTGTCTATTCCATGCCAGGTATTGTGAGAGATGCTGGAGACAGAAGTTGGATATACATGGATACAATTCATAGTCCTAATGGGCTCTTGAAGCAGTGGGGAGACAGATTTATAAGCAAGCCCAATGCAGTCTCTTAAGAGCAGTGAGGGAGGTAGGATATTTTACAAGGAGTAATAGGAATTTAAGTAAAATGTGTATAAAATGTTCATTTTTGCTGGGGCTGCACTGAATGTATCACAGAAGAGGTAGTGAGGGGCTGGAGTGTTGAGGATGAGTAAGAATTTTTTAGGTGAACAACGGGGTATTGTTAGCCTGCAAAAAATCACTGCCTACTTTGTTCATTTCAAGAATACACGGAGCAGAATTTTCAGAGCCAGTTCCTTTATCAGCTTGTAAATCCTTTTTTTCTCTTCTTGGAATAAACTTGTACTAAAGGAGGGATCTGAACAGCATTGAAAAGTGCTTATTCAAAATCTGCTACTAGAGAGTTTCCTGTCCTGAACTTACAACATGTAGCTCTTCTGCATGCAGGTGTGTGTGTGTATGTGTTTGTGTATTCATCTTCGTGGGCTTTTCTTCCATCTGCCCCTGGAGAAGGGAGTACAGCAACCCCTGTGACAATATATAATCTGATAAAGTGCTAATTTTATTTCTGGTTATATTTTTTTCTCACCATGATTAATCAATATTTCATCAGTAAGTTTCACATTATATGTGCAATACTTATATTTTGTTTACATGTTTAACTTCCATATCCACTGTGTGCTCCTTTAAATGTGGTTTTTTTTTTTTTTTGGTTAAACAGTTGCTGTTTCCAGATGGAAACATACTCATCAGTACACTTTATTAGAAATTTAATTTGATCATGAAGTTCATCAATCAGTAAATAAATG
Source organism: Cervus elaphus (assembly GCF_910594005.1). Classification (NCBI taxonomy): domain Eukaryota; kingdom Metazoa; phylum Chordata; class Mammalia; order Artiodactyla; family Cervidae; genus Cervus; species Cervus elaphus. The sequence continues at coordinate 84,586,397 of NC_057825.1, forward strand.
GTCAATTAATATTTAACAATTTAAAAATAACTGCATAATTGCACTAAAATGCTCAGTAACATCTTGTTGCATACTCTGAGCATTGCTTAAAAGAACATTTATTCAGCCAAGAAAGTTTTGGGTGGTATAAAATATCTAGAATAGCCTGAACTTTGTGATTTCTTAAACACTCAGGTTTTCCAGATCAGTGAGAGCATCTAATGCAGTACTGATTCAATGTGACACATTATAACAAATGAACTATCAATTGATGACTAATGACCATATAAGTTGATTTGTCCATTTGCCTAACATATTATAGAGCAGGCCACTAAATGCATATAGATCATACACTGGTAAAGACAGGCTGCTTTCTAAATGTGAAGGTTATATGTGTTGTGGCCAGCATAGTCCCACTGGGAAACATTCTTGGAAATTATAATTGAGTCATTGGGATATGTTATTAGTTTTTAAAGGAATTGATTTACATAAAGTCTCAGCAAAATATTGAATGCAATATAATGCAGAACCAAGGCTACAGTGTTGTTAAATGTGAAAACAGCCTGCAGTAAACTGATTCATACAGAGTTTGACACAAAAAGGCAGAAGTAAAACTATGTGCCTGTCATGAGGGATCATAAATGAGGAAATACTTGAATTGGTAAGTATGGGTAAGGCCTGAAAATACTTCATGGCCATCCCAATCATTCTGGGAATTGTTGATCGTGTGAGAAGGCTTCAGTTTCCCTTGGGGAGTGTACCTAGGAAGAAGGCAATACAGACAGCATAGTTGGATCTTGAACGGTTTCATTTCCATTCCTCATGGCATTAACATCAACAAGAAGTGTTTTTTTTTTTTTTTTTTTTAAGTAGTACTCACTATCTATCCACCTGGGTTGACACTGTCAGTAGATGACACTAAATTAGTATGTTATTTTTTTAATCTCCAACCTGGATAATGCAATTATGAGCATCATCAAGTTTGCAGACAGCATCAGGATAGAAGGGCTTAACACCTCAAAACTCACACATTAAGAGCACAGTGTAATCTTTTGAGCCAAGGAGCTTGAGAGCAGTTCCAAATCCTCTTCAATGATATAGCAGTAGTCTGTGGCTTGTCATTGCAGAAAGTACAGGGTGCTGCATTCTGTAGAACCTGTTGAACTGTAAGTTACCTGGTTGACATTTTGTTGCAACTCAACAGCTTTGCGTTAGCTGACACACAATAGACCATAAAGCGTTATCTCTCAAACTGGCTCCAGGGTGTTGGCTGTGTTTTAGAAGGCTATGAAAATCTCCTCTCCCTTAGAGTTCACTTCCTTCATAACACTTTGCCTTAACAATTATAAATTTATTTGTTGATTTACTTGTTCTATAAGCACAGGACCAAGGATATCTTTTTTATTAATAATTTTAATGCCAGTTGTTATTTATTTATTTAATTTTTAACTGTGCTGGGTCTTTGTTGCTTTGAATGGGCTTCCTATAGCTGTGGCTCGTGGGGGCTACTCCTTGTGGGGTGTGTGGGCTTCTCATTGCAGTGGCTTCTCTTATTGTGGAGCATGGGCTCTAGAGTGCTGGCTCAGTAGTTGTTTGAGGCTTACTTGTTCCACAGCATGTGGAATTACTTGTTCTGTGGCACGTGGAACCTTTCTGGACCAGGCAACGAATTCTTGTCTCCTGCATTGGCAGGTGGATTCTTATCCACTTTGCCACCAGGGAAGTCCCTAAGTATATCTTCAGAAAAATTTTGTTAATGTATTCCCAGTATCCAATACCTAATGTGTTCTGTATTATTCAAAGAATAAATGAACCAAATTTAAATTCAGTGACTCACGGAAGTCCAGAATTCACCTTCATCAAGGCCTCCATTTTAAACCCGAGTTATGTCAGTTGCCAGGTTCAGGCACATCTGGACTTCTTTTTTTGGAAGGTGGAAAGTACACTGGAATCTACATTTATTTTACTGAGTTAATGTGCATGGGAGGAAGAGGAATGAAAATATGGTCTCCACACCTCCTGTGTGGAGCACTATGATGAAAGGTAGACAGAAAGTGAAGGATTACTTTCCATGAGGACTCTGTGAGTTACGTGGACACATATGGTCTATGACATAAGTGGATGAGAGATGATCATCTCATTGCTCCCAAGGTCATTCTGGAGTCTCAAGGGCTGGCATCTTTGGGAGGGCACAGGTGTCACGGACATGGGTATTCACATGAGAGGACCAGTACCACTGATAGAAGAGACACGTTTGATGAAGTGGACATCAAGTGGAGGGCAGAAGATAAGAAGAATGTGGCAAGGTATGTACTTCACTGACAGGTTCCTAATCCCAAGAGACACTTGGGCATTTCCAGATACAAGCACAGGAGGATTTATCCCTTTCCAATGAGATGTGCATTATTGCTGCATTGGTGACGCCATCTGCACCCATAGATTTAAGAGGCCTGGAAAAGCTTACATTTCTACCAGGAAATTTTTTTATACTTCTCTAGCCCATTGACTGGCAACCCTTAGGTAATATGGCCAACTGATATGTTTAAGTTTATCTAGTTGTCTTTTGAGCTCCTAGTCCAAAACTAAGCTTCTGGGTTGGAGATTCCATAAATTACAGAAAATCCCTTCCTAATTTGTCATGCGGAATGTTCCGAAAGGAGAAGTGATAGCCCTGGATTCATGTTCAACTAGTCTGTAGATCGTGGGTGTGAATTCCTGTCCTCGCTGGGAAGTCCCAGAGGGGAAGGTTTGTATCTTATTCATTTCTGAGTCCTCAGGGCCTTGCCCCACATCGGGCACAGAGGAGACACTCAGGAAATATTTCATGAACAGTATTTTATTTTAACTTTATAACCCTGAAAGGTGGAGTACATGAAAGTTGAATGTTCAGATAAAAGTTATTATTTTCATCGACAAAGAGAAAGGAAAAGCAAGTGAGGGTCTCAACAGATTCCTACAATGCACAGTTTCGGAATCTTTCCTGTTTGTTTGTTTTAAAGATTTATTTATTTATGGCTGTGCTGGGTCTTCATTGCTGTGCAGGCTTTTTCTCTACTTGAGGCAAGCGGGGGTTTCTCTGTAGTTCCAGTGTATGTGAGCTACTCATTGTGGTGGCTTCTCTTGTTGTGGAGCCGGGCTCTAGGGCATGTGGGCTTTAGCAGTTTTGGTGGGTGGGCTCTGAAGTTATGGCTCCTGGGCTCCAGAGCACAGGCTCAATCGTTGCAGTGCACAGGCTTAGTTGCTCTGTGGTATGTGGGATCTTCCCAGACCAGTGGTGGAACCCTTATCTCCAGCATTGGCCGGTGGATTCTTTACCACTGAGGTACCAGGCTGTCAATTAGCATCTACAGACACATGCATCTTTCTTCACAGAAAACATGTAATATGGGGAGATGGATTGACAGGGACCAGGTCTGACTTTAATTGTGGGTGATGTTGCTATTGTATAGCCTCTCCTGAGGTGGGTCGGGGATGGCGGGGGGGACGGGACATGGACATGATTTGCAGCACTGATTGATTCTGAGAAGACAACCAATAATCCCTGATTACCCAGGTGCTTCCCAGGTAGCTCAGAGGTTAAAGCGTCTGCCTGCAATGAGGGAGACCTGGGTTCAATCCCTGGGTCGGGAAGATCCCCTGGAGAAGAAAAGGCAACCCACTCCAGTATTCTTGCCTGGAGAATCCCATGGATGGAAGAGCCTGGCTGGCTACAGTCCACTGGGTTGCAGAGAGTTGGACATGATTGAAGCAACTTGGCACACATAGTTGATTAACAACGTGTTGATCACACACATTAGTTCCAGGTGTGTAGCAGATGATTCAGGTATACATATACAGGTATCTATTCTTTTTCAAATTCTTTTCCCATTTCTGTTGGCATATAGTATTGAGCAGAGTTCTCTGTGCTATACAGTAGGTCTTTGTTGGTTATCCATTTTAAAGTTAATTTGTCTTTAGTTCAGTCAACATGTATGCATTAAGCATCTATTTCATGCCATCCATTGTTGTAGACATAGGGATATAGTAGTGAGCACAAAATTTCCCGACGTAGCATTCTAGAAGGGGGAGAAAAACAAATAAACGTACGATATGCCATATGGTGATAAGTGCTATGGAGAAAAATCCTTTAGGAATGGTCAGTTGCAATTTTAAACAAAACAGTAAGAAACACCTTTCTGGAAAGGTGATATTTAAACTAAAAAATGAACTGTATTTCCCATTCTGCCTGGAATGCATTGTCCCCAGGCTCCAGAGTGATTTAGACCCTACGTGCTCTATAAAACCCAGCCCCTTCAGTGGTCATGTTTATAACTTAGGCCAAGAAAAGTATGTTTGGGTTAACTGGGATTTAAATTTAACTGGGGCTCCTATGCTTTATCTGGCAGCCTTGGCAGCCCAATTCTTCCCTCAAGCTGGAAATATTCCGTCTTTCTTTTGAGCTGCCGGGTCATTCTCTTCTTCTTTTAAGCCACCACTTGGACACTCATTATACTTCAGCAGTGACTTTATCAGCCTAGCTAAGCATTCCCTTGAAAGTCAGGAAGTAAAGTCAGAGAAAATGTGGTGGGATTCAGGACAGGGACGTTTCAGCTGCAGAAAATCAGGTCATAAAGACCCAGAGTACAGAGAATTCCTAGGAGGTATTTGGAGACCGCCAACATGAGGAAGTATTGTTAAATGGGAGCAGGAGAAAGTGCCAAAGTGACTTCAAATTAGCTGAGGTTTCAGCAGATGAACAAGGATAGAGCTTGATACTGAGACAGAAAGTTAGGTTTTTCTCCCTTTAAGAAGTTGACCTTGCCGGAACTGGGGTGAAGCCTTTATTTCACCCTCTTTCTTCCCTCCAACAGGGACCTGACACATATGCTCAACTACCAGAAACAGTGGCAAATGCAACACCCGCTGGCACTGCTAATTACCAAATGCCCCCCAGGATGAGGGCATAGGTTTAACACCTGGGCAGAGGTAGCCGACTGTTAGAACCAGAGAATGTTGACACTGCGGTTCTTGCAGATACCTGGGTCATTAATCACAGCAATAGTGCTTTGTACCTGGGAAGCAGGGCCATGAAGAGTCTTTTACTTTTGATTGCCGGGTGTTTGTTATTAAAAACAACAACAACACAAAAACATAAACAGATTTTCTTAGCTTTCCTGTAGCAGAGAATGTTGGCAGTTTGGATGAGCTTGATGTGAACTCATCTGTATTTAGGTAAAATTTGTTGCCTGAAACATTAATGAAAGGTGCACTCATCAGACTGCTTCCTGTATAAATGACCTTAGTACTTCTATCCGATCATATTGTGCACCTATTGATTTTAAAGGCAGGCACTTTGATAATGTGGGCCATGTAGTGGCTGTTAAAAGGTTTCCAGAGAACACTAGTTAACAATTTCCCTTTCCTTTTTACTGTGCCCGGTAGCCTTTTCAGTGTTTTTTTAAATTTATTGTTGGAGGGATAATAATGGCAAAATTTTAAAGTATTTTTCCACCCCATTGTCCCAGGTGGTGTGCTAAGGACTCCATAAAAATGATCTCATTGAATTCTTTTAACAACTCTATGAGGAAGGAAATTCCCTGCCCAAATTTACTTATGAAGAAACTGAGGCTGAGAAAGATGGAGAGATTTGACTTAGGTCTTTCCTCTTTCTGTCTGTCTGGCCAGCCTGCCCAGTTTGGTGCTTTTGCAATTATACAGTAGTAACAGCATACAGAAGAGGACTATCTCTTGGCATTCACCTTCAGAGATATTTTGACATTCCTCTATTTGACCATTGGTCACACCTCAAGTTCTTTCCTCACTCAGCAGATTTGTGGCCAGGACCTCCTCTTCCTTCCTCAGGATATGGGTCAGACCCATGGCCTGTGATTTCTAGAAAGAGAATTCATGTTTAGTGCCCTGGAGCTCCTACCCACTATCACCATGTACAAGGGAGTTGTGTCAAGATCAGGTCTGAACTATGAGGTTAAACAAAAGTCATTGTTTTTCTGGTTCCATACATGCATTTCTTTATTGATATCATTGTATGCTGTGTCATACATATAATAATTTTCTATTTGTCTGCACTGCAAATAGTTAAAGGATTTAGCTAGTTATTTTAGAATTTATAAAAAAAAAAAAAAGGGAAAGTCTGTCTTCTATTCAGGAACCGGAACATAATTTTCACTTTTCAGATGACGTAAAAGAAAGTATATTCCATCTAGGTGCAGGGTTAGGAAACGAGGTGCAGGGTTAGGGTTAGCACTTTTAAAAAACAATCTTCTTTGGAAGAGTGTCTCTATTGGAGACATAATCCAAAGAAACTTTGGCTGTTTATCTGCTGCCATCTGAGGTGACAACTAGGGTTAAGATTTCCTTGCAGCAAGTGCTAATCACACAACGTTTATTCAGATGTTTAAAAATCAACACAAAGCTATCCTTTTAGAAAATATTTGGGACATATTCAAACCTCTTAATATTCAGTGGGGCTGAAGAGATTTTAAAATCAAGGTGTTAAGAGCACAGAGAAATTTTAGGGGAGTGAAAATACTCTGTGTGGTACTATAATGGGAGATATATGTCACTATTGGACAAGACCCTGATGCTGGGAAATACTGAAGGCAAAAAGAGAAGGGGGTGGCAGAGGATGAGATGGTTAGATAGCATCACTAACTCAATGGGTGTGAATGTGAGCACACTCCAGGAGATAGTGGAGGACAGGGGAGCCTGGTGTGCTGCAATCCATGGGGTCACAAAGAGTTAGACATGACTTAGCGACTAAACAACAATAACAAATATGTCATTGTACCTTTGTGTACAATCCTTAGAATGTACAACACGAAGAATAAACCCTAAAATAAACTATGGACTTTGGGGGATAACGATGTGTCAAGGCAGGTTCACCAGTTATAATAAATATATCCCTCTGGTGGGAGATGTTGATGCTGGAGGCTACACCTGTGTGTGAGGGGTTGGCAGGGGATATAGGAAATCTCAGTACCTTCCTCTCAATTTTGCTATGAACCTGAAACTGCCTTAAAAATTTGTCTTTGTATTTCTGGGGCCCAGAAGTCGAAATGTTTAGAAAATTTTAAAATTGATTTTTTAAAGTTGTTTTCTTTGTTGTTTCTGTTGCTGCTGTTTCCACTTCCCTCCCTCACAAATATTTGAGAGCCACTGGAGTAGAGAAAAAGGCCTAAATTTCACCGTCTGTCAGACCTGAACCTTGATGCTATTGTTTTGTAACAGTATGACCTTAGGCAGATGCTTAACTTCTTGGTGTTCTGGCTTCCTCATCTGTAAAACAAGAATAATAGTATTTTCCTGGAAAGATTAGACGTCATGTATAAAAACCACCTATTGTAGTCCTGGCAAATTGTAAACAAATTGTAATAGTTGCTATTATTACTCATGCATCGCCGTGAAGAAATAGCTTCACCTGACGCCAAGAGAACTGAGTCTCACTATAAATCATTTAACACTTGCCATCAATTAACTTTGAAGGAGTTACTTGAAGTAGAAGGAAGCAATTGATTGAATGGATGAGTCACTTCAGAAAGGCCTTTCTTAAAGCTGTGGGGCAGTGGTGGCTTGAAGGGTGCAGTTTCCCTGAGCAGTGGTTCCCTAAACCTCAGAAACCACCAGAAGCTCTCAGGGTGCTTGTTATTCAGGTTGATTCAAGAGCTCCTTTCTCTGCTTGCCAGATCAGACCTTGGGGGTGAAGAATCAGAACATACAATACGCTCCTGGGTTGATTTTTAGGAGGCCAGGGAAGCATTTGTTCATAGACCAACTTTGGGAAAGCACTGCTGGCAGGACACAATTGATGTCCTGATGTTATATTACTCCTTTCTTCCTTCCAACCCAAACACTGAGCTCTGGAATTATGATTTCTAGTAGCAACAGTCGTAGAGGTAGTACCACTACTAACAGTATTAATAACAATGTTTACTGAGCCCTTTCTGTGAGCCAGGACTTGTTCTAAACGTTAAATACATTAACTCTTTAATCCCCAGAGCAATACTCACAGATAGCCATTATAATTATCTAGATTTTACAGGGAGAACACTTTGGCACCACCATTGAGTACAAAGAGGAGCTGAAGCAAGATGGCTTTACCACTTCAACTAAAATGAGGCTCAAGTGAGCCTCCTGCTAATTGGGATGAAAGGGCAGGTCTGGAGCCGGGCTGGCCTCTGGGAAGATGAGTGCTGAGGACGGAGAGAGGCCCGGCAAACAGCACATGGTCCCGGAACAGTGTCATTAGGTCGTTTGTACTGGACGGTGGTCGGAGGCCCTCTCCAATCACACTGTAACATGCTGGCGTGCTGTGGGAATCCTGGGGAAAGCAGAGCTGTGCTGTGGTTAGCTCCTAAGAGCATGACTGTGAGCTGAGGGAAACTAGTCTTCCAGGCTCAGCACTATACTCCTGTCAGGAAGCACAAGGAATTTCCTGTTTGGAATTCCCCCACAGCTCATTTCTCTTGCTTTGGGGGCCATTTCTTGGAAGCCTCAGGGCCGAAAACTCCCTTTTCCCCCCTATTACATGACTTTCCCTTCAAAAATGATGGACATTACGAATACATTATATAGCACAGAGAAATATATCCATTATTTTGCAATAACTTTAAATGAAGCACAATCTAAATCTATAAAAATATTGAATCACTATGTTGTACATCTGAAATGAATATAATATTGTAAATCAACTACACTTCAATTTAAAAAATGGTGGGTGTTTCCAGCTTCAGTGTTCCTGAAACACACCAACTGCTTTCATTATACCCCTTGTTATTGATAATCAATAAAAGGAGCAGAAACGGAGCAGCACCCTATGGTCCTCCCCCCTCCCATGTCCTCAACCTGCCTTTTTTCTGGGGAAAAACTTTAGCCAATGAATAAGTTTAATCAGAGAAGTGAGAAAACGCAGAAACAAAGGAAAACAGACAAATGAGATCAAATAATAATAGTTTAGTCAATGCGCAAAGTCAAGGACCTTTAGTCCTTTTCAAGGGCTATAGATAATATTCTGAGCCATATCCTGTGAGCCATCTTATAGATATTGAAACCCCCACCAGGGAGAAGAAGTTAACTACATGATGAGCAGACGATAGCCATGACATAAGCTGCCACATTTCCGAGTAGTGGTCCCAGGGAAATGGGAACAAATTGACCGTGGAACTGAAGTTTGTTTTTAAAACAATCAAGATGACGCTGGTCAGACCAGTGCATGACAAATTACAAGATGACTGTCAGAGTTATGTTTGTTCTACATGTAGCCCCTCCCATCAGCCTGTAAAAGCCCTTGCCAACTGATTGTTGGGGGTGGGGGTAGGGGTGGAGTTGGCCTTTGGATAAGCTTTTCTCCCTTCTCACCTGCCCCCACCCATATTTCCCAGTTGCCAGCATCCAAAATAAAGCAAATTTTCCTTTCACCAACTTGGCCTCTTTATTGGCTTTTGAGCCATGAGCAGCCAGACCCCACTTTCTGTAACAGGACTAGGAAATGGTAGTGACTAGATCTCACGAGCCAGTCACAATGCAAAGGGGTCAAGAATCTCAGGGTCTTCAATCCAGTTGATGTACCTGGAATTGTTTCTGTCTCTTTCTCTTCGATTCCCCACATCAAGTTCTCCTCCTTTATCCATTATCTCACCAAACCTCGACTGTCCCTCAGCCTTCAGATGCTCTGGGAATTGGTTTTCTACCTTGAGTATGTGGCAGAATCTCCTGGCTGTCTCAGTTAATGATTTCTGGGATGGAGCAGGTCTGTAGATGTTGTTGCTGTTTAGTAGCTAAGTTGTATCCGACTCTGCAACCTCAGGGACTGTAGCAGGCCAGGCTCCTCTGTCCCTGGGATTTCCAGGCAAGAGTACTGGCGGGGGTTGCCATTTCCTTCTCCAGGGGATCTTCCTGACCTCGGGATTGAACCCTGGTCTCCTGCACTGCAGGCCAATTGCTTACCAATGAGCCACCATGGAAGCAGAGGTCTGCAGGGGAGGGAGGAGAATTTGCATTTTGAACAACTTCCCAGGTGCAGCTGAGGCTGCTGATGCAGGGATCACACTTTGTGAACTGTTTTCTGGTAACTTAAAGCTCTCAGGCTTAATGATATAATTCAGGCTGAAACATAGGTCATATAAAGGGGGGAGGGATCACCAGATAAAGTAAAATTTCTCAGTTAAATATGAATTTCAGATAAACAAATAATTTTTTTAATGTACATCCCAAATATTGCATGGGACAGACTTAAATTAAAAATTATTTATTGCTTATCTGAAATTTAAATTAACTGGAGTGCCTGTGTATACTGCATTTTAAGTTGTTATGTCTGGCAATTCCATTTCAAGGGCATCATGTTTGCGAATTTCCTGATAGCATGAAAGCTACTCTGTGAATTAAACTATTTTCCTAGATCTTTTCCTTCTAACACCCAGCTCTCAGGTTCCTGAAATGGATTTCCCGACTCTGAAAAGGGTCCTTGTCCCAACCTTCCCCTGAGACACCCCTCTAGGACCTAGTGCTAACTTAATGTATCCCAGGTTGATTGCACTAGAGTCCCTTGGAGCTTATTGTTGCCATTCCTCTTCTGTATGAGTCTTTCAATTTACTTTAATAGTGGAGATTTCAGGACAAGGCAGGAGAGAAAGTGGAGCCCACAAAACATGCAGTCAGCTCCCTCCTTTGCTGATGCCAAGACTGGTCCAGTTGGTGCACCAGAGAGGATGTCTTAGCAAACTCAGAGAGGGGCAGTTTGTCTATCCAAGCAAGTGAGCCTGGTGGTGTTGCCATGAGGAATAAATGTTCATAAAACACAGTGTGTTAGTGCTGTTTTAGGCAAGTTAAGGATTGCAATTTGTGTTTAATTTTTAAATCCCGTTACTGCTCCTGTAGAGGCATTTCTGAAGTTTGACAAGCTTCCTGGCTAGGATGTGTCAACGTTAGGATATTGTTCCTAAAAGCAGGAGGGGGATATCTTTGCCACTGACCATAAAGATGATAATGACGAGATAGATAAGGAAATTACTGAATGGAGATCAATCTTATGAGACTTATGTCTAGCTGGAGTTTAATGTCCAAGAGTTTGTCCACCATTGTTGTTCATTTCCAAATTGAGCACTATATTTGAACTCACAACCTTGCATGACAGTGAAGACAGCAGAGTTTGGGTCTTACAATTTTCTGCAAATTTCTGTAGTGCATATTTAAAAGGACAGCATGGTTCTCTTCTTTCAAATACTAATAATTCTGTTTCAAAGAGCAGTAACTCAAAGTGGTTTTCCAGTAATGCAGTCCTATTTCCAGATATTTTAATAATGCTAATCGGAACCCTCAGGCTTTATTTTTGTTTTTCTCTGAGGAATGGATTTCTGTTAAGCATTTGTATTATAATTCTAAAACCTACCCTTGTTTGAGAAACAGATGTTAGAAGAGAATGCAGTCAAAAGGGAGAAGAAATGACTGTAGATGAGAGCAAATATTTATTTTCACACATATCTAGTGGCTTCCTATAATGTCATCAATGAACGAAAAGTCAAACAATAACTCTCTGCTGTTTGTGTGCAAAATGTTATTACTAACCCACCATTAGGCTTGACATGCATTCTGAGTGTTTTTCCATTAGTCTTAATGTATTTGGGCAATGTCACTCATAGCTTCTTTTCTCATTTTACTAATAATCAGTAGCAGACATTTACAAAAGAAGATAGCCAAGATCTTCTGGTATTTTTGTGGTCAAGGAAAAGAGCCAGGTTTCTGCTCCTAAGAAGGAATGAACCCATTTTCTCAACCTGACACGGATATCAGAGATTTGGAGGATTTAATAATGGTCACAGTCGAAAGTATGGTACGTTTTCCTATCAGGAAAACCAATCTACCCTCCCCCTGCTATACACTCCATGTGTTAACAAAAGACCAAATATAGCAGCAGGAAAAGACTGTAGTCAGTTAATGAATTCTCTATTTACATTCCAAACCAATAAGCTAATTTTTTGTTTGTTTGGCTTAACAGATTGTGCTTTAATTACAAGCCATTAGCCAGGCACTAAGAGATGAAACTGTTTGGATTTCATAAATGTTCTTGAATATTATACAACTCATTTAACAGTTTAATATACAGAAATAATGCTCTGATGTAGGGGAAACACTTAACTGATATAGTGTTACTTGAGGATAGCCCAGCCTTTCTGACTCAATCCAGCAGAGGGAGCATTGGCGGGACTGGGGGGGTCTCTAGAGTCAGACTGTCTTTACTTCGGTCTTGACTCTGCCATTTACTAGTGCATGACTTTGGGCAAGCTACCTAAGTGCCTCAGTTTCCTCATTAGTCAAATGGAGGTAATTTTATTACCAACCCCTGAGAGAGATCTCCAACAATAAGTGGGATAAGGCATATGAAGTGCCTACCACAGAGTAAGCATCCAGTAAATATTAACTAAAAATAGAATAAAATCAAACAAAATTGAAACTATTTTCTGAACTAAAGTTCAAAACTAAAGTTCTGAACTATACCTGAATAAATCTCTTACTACATGTTGTAATTATTGCATGAAGTAAAGATTATGTTGCCTACCTAATAAATTTTACCAACAAATATTTGAATTTTGGAATAAGCATATCTTATACACTGATTAGGGATTTACTGGATATTAAAAGTAAATGTATGAAGGACATGTTTAATAAAATCAAAGACACCCCCTTATATTTTAAGTCATCCTACTAGAATAAATATTGTCTAAAGCAATAAAGAGAATAGCACAAGATAACAAGTTTCATTTGGCATCGTTTAAATAGTGTTTCTAGTATTTTTTATATTTATTTATAGGCTTTCAGAAATGGTATTGACCTAACAGAAGCAGAAGATATTAAGAAGAGGTGGCAAGAATACACAGAAGAACTACACAAAAAAGATCTTCATGACCCAGATAACCACAATGGTGTGATTACTCACCTAGAGTCAGACATTCTGAAATGCGAAGTCAAGTGGGCTTTAGGAAGCATCACTATGAACAAAGCTAGTGGAGGTAATGGAAGCCAGTTGAGCTATGTCAAATCCTAAAAGATGATGCTGTGAAAGTGCTGCACTCAATATGACAGCAAATCTGGAAAACTCAGCAGTGGCCACAGGACTGGAAAAGGTCAGCTTTCATTCCAATCCCAAAGAAAGGCAATGCCAAAGAATGCTCAAACTACTGCACAATTGTACTCATTTCACACACTAGCAAATTAATGCTCAAAATTCTACAAGCCAGGCTTCAACAGTACGTGAACCATGAACTTCCAGATGTTCAAACTGGATTTAGAAAAGGCAGAGGAACTAGAGATCAAATTGCCAATATTCGCTGGATCATAGAAAAAGGAAGAGCATTCCAGAAGAACACCTAATTTGCTTTATTGAATATGCCAAAGCCTTTGACTGTGTGGATCACAAAAAACTGTGGAAAATTCCTAAAGAGATGGGAATACCAGACCTCCTGACCTGCCTCTTGAGAACTCTGTATGTCACCCTGCTTATTTAACTTATACACAGAGTACATCATGCGAAATTCAGGGCTGGATGAAGCACAGGCTGGAATCAAGATTGCCAGGAGAAATACCAATAACCTCCGATATGCAGATGACACCACCCTTATGGCAGAAAGCAAAGAAGAACTAAAGAGCCTCTTGATGAAAGTGAAAGAGTAGAATGAAAAAGCTGGCTTAAAGCTCAACATTCAGAAAACTAAGATCATGGCTTCAGATCCCATCACTTCATGGCAAATAGATGGGGAAACTGTGGAAACAGTGACAGACTTTATTTTTTTGGGCTCCAAAATCACTGCAGATGGTGACTGCAGCCAAGAAATTAAAACACACTTGCTCCTTGGAAGAAAAGCTATGACCAACCTAGGCAGCATATTAAAAAGCAGAGACCTTACTTTGCCGGAGAAGGAAGGTCTGTCTAGTCAAAACTATGGTTTTTCCAGTGGTCACATATGGATGTGAGAGTTGGACTGTGAAGAAAGCTGAGTGCCGAAGAATTGATGCTTTTGAACTGTGGTGTTGGAGAAGACTCCTGACAGTCCCTTGGACTACAAGAAGATCTAACCAGGCCATCCTGAAGGAAATCAATCCTGAATATTCATTGGAAGGACTGATGCTGAAACTGAAACTCCAATACTTTGGCCATCTGATGTGAAGAAGTGACTCATTGGAAAAGATCCTGATGCTGGGTAAGACTGAAGGCAGGAGGAGAAGGGGATGACAGAGGAGGAGATGGTTGGATGGCATCGCTGCCTGGATGGACATGAGTTTGAGTAGGATCCAGGAACTGGTGATGGAACAGGGAAGCCTGGTGTGCTGCAGTCCATGGGTTTGCAAAGAGTTGGACACAACTGACTGAACTGAACTGATAGGTTTTCATTGAAAAAAAAAATCTCTTGGTCTATGATTTTTGGACTTTGGCAGTAGCACCAACAAGCAATTGGAAAACCAGTGAATGGAAACAGCGCTATATTCAAGGATGTGATTTTTGAGGTCTGGGTCTCTCTGCTGTAGCAGTCACATCTGGGTGGGCGGGAGAGTAGGCATGGGATGAAGTCAGGCAATGTAAGTGAGGTGTGTCAGTGGAATCTGGGTGTTTAGACCACTCAAACTGCGAAAATGTAGTGTCTGTGATTTCCTGACAACAAACAGTTTTTTGGATGAAGCCCCCAGTTTTCATGACCAGAGCAGTCCAAGAATTAAAAGATAGGGATGTAAGGCAGGAAGGGGGTAAGCTAAGGGAATACATAGAAATGTGAGTCTTCCCTATGTTCTATTTGCTCTCCTACTGTGCTGGAGTCACTTTGGAATTTTTTTTTAGTTTTTGGCCTTGACATGAGGCATGTAGGATCTTAATTCCCCGACTAGGACTCAAACCCACCCCCCTGCATTGGAAGACTAAAGTTCCAGGAATTCTTTTTTTTAAACAACTGCCTTGATATTACTAACTTGAATGGGTACTCACTCCTCTTACAATCTCCCCTTCTGTGGTTATAGATAAAAATTTTATGTTGGTGGTTATTCTTTCCATGAGGAACTCTCATGGAAGAGAATACGAGGCAGAATAAAAGTACCATTATTAGGATTATAATCCATAATAGAAATTTACATTGTTCAAATTCAGTTCAGTTCAGTTCAGTTGCTCAGTCGTATCCGACTCTGTGACCCCATGAACTTCAGCATGCCAGGCCTCCCTGTCCATCACCAACTCCCAGAGTCCACCCAAGCCCATGTCCATTGAGTCAGTGATGCCATCCAACCGTCTCATCCTCTGTCGTCCCCTTCTCCTCCTGCCCTCAATCTTTCCCAGCATCAGGGTCTTTTCAAATGAATCAGCTCTTCACATCAGGTGGCCAAAGTATTGGAGTTTCAGCTTTAGCATCAGTTCCTCCAATGAACACCCAGGACTGATCTCCTTTAGGATGGACTGATTGGATCTCCTTGCAGTCTAAGGAACTCTCAAGAGTCTTCTCCAACACCACAGTTCAAAAACATCAATTCTTCTGCACTCAGCTTTCTTTATAGTCCAACTCTCACATCCATACATGACCACTGGAAAAACCATAGCCTTGACTAGACAGATCTTTGTTGACAAAGTTATGCCTCTGCTTTTTAATATGCTGTCTAGTTTGGTCATAACTTTCCTTCCAAGGAGCAAGCGTCTTTTAATTTCATGGCTGCAATCACCTTCTGCAGTGATTTCAGCTATGAACATTACAAA